>NW_027632409.1:2956809-3250394 GCF_902686455.1 Sciurus vulgaris
TCATGAACAGAATGGGAAGTCTTGGAGGGTTCAGGATAAGAGCAGGGTGGGGTAGAGCTTTTTATATCTTTTTATGAGTCCTAAGTATCCTATTCTATTTTATATGATTATTAGTGTCTATCAGGTCATATGGCTGATCTCCTAGGTGAGAGAATGTCATTTTGATCACATGGACATAACAGAGAGACTAGATTATTCTAGGGAGAAGGATTTGCACTCTCTATACTTGGAGCTCTATACACAATGTAATTTGGTATGGAAATATTCTTAGCTGAATAAATGATAAACTTTTGTCAGAAGTCATAGTACATTGATACAATTCAGGTCTGTCCCTGATGATTGTGCAGGATAGAAAGACAAGGGGACTCAGGACAGACTTTTTTGTCTGTGCAGTAAACCACTTCTTTCCTCTACTCTCAAAGGCCTTATTATTTTGGAGTTGTTGGAATTTTGTCTTTGGTAGACATTTGAGCAGCAGCTGACAGAAGGAGAGTGTGCAAAGTTATGACTATGCTAAGCCTAGTACTGTCTGGCTTCCTGCAGACACTGTGAAAACATGGTTTCTTCTTCCCAGAGTCCTTAACCAGTAATAATCATAAAAGAGGTAATGATATAACTAAATTGTTAGGCACAAAGATGCTGGAGGGCACTACATCTGCTGAATATCATATGTCTGCAAGTGTATGTGGTCAGAAACTAAGGATGCAATAGACAGAAACAAAGCCTTGTGATAAGGCCACATTTGTGGTAGAACATCCTGGACTTCTAATTGAGAGGAGCTAGGGCATTCCTCTACTTTCTTGCAGAGTGCAAGGATGACTGAAGTCATGCCTGGAAAATTTCTTGTGGCAGAGGAGCACAGGGTTCATCTGTGTTCTGGTGTGACCTTATAGCTCAAATTCTTCAAACTGTACCTTAACACCCTGCATCAGATTCAGGGTGATTTTGAAAGTGCAAAGATGTATAATAATTTTTTTTGAGTAAAGTAGGACTAATTTTGATTAGTAATTGCCATAAACAATTGAGATTTTAAATATGTTTTTGTAAGTAAAACAGTCAAATTGAACTAAGAAAATTAAATAAAGCAAAAATAATACAAGTGCCAAAATATCAAGGGTTACATAAAAAAAAAATATGTTTGGAAATGTCTACAAGATATAAGTGGCAGGAATCTTCCCAATCTGAGTAACAAACTGACTAGTGTAGAGTCTCTATGAGGGGCTGTCAAGTTGGCATCATTCTTCTGTTTCCCCTCTTTCTCCTTTAGGCCTATATAATCATCTTGTACCTAAGGGAGAATAGCAATTAATTGGGAATTCATAGTTAATTAAAAACAACACTTTGGAGAATACATTTGACTTCATAATCTGGCTATACCACTTTCAAGACCAGTGGCTTTCAGCAGGAGGTTTATCTCCCTCTGGGCCCTGGTCTCCTCATTTGTGAAATGAGGATATCTCAGTGCCTGGGTTCTTGGACAGTGCCATTAGCTGATAAAAATGGAGACTTCCTAGGTCTATGGCGAAAACAACTGTTTCCCTGCAAGTTAGAGGGGTGTCAACCCAGAGCATTTTACTCTCTCCAGTATCAATTTTCTCTTCCTTCATAAATAACTTCTCATTTTTTTCTGGGATTCCACCTCTGCATTTCACCCCAGGTGGGATGAGTAGGGCAGGTGATCATGCCTAAGTAGTCAGAGCATGGAAGCCCTCTGAACAAGAAAAAAATTCTCTGCCAAATTGACTTGAGCTCATGCAGTCAGACTGCTCCAGAGGCCCAGAAGTGACTGTTTAGAAATGAGTATGAAAATTTTACTGCCATCTTGGGGCTCCAGGGGAGGCCCCAAAATGGAATGAAAACAGAGATGAAAAGAGACTGGATCACAGATAACAGCTGTGTCTGCATCCAGAACTACCCACAAGGTTTTTACTTGTAAATTAAACCCCTACAAACACACACACTTATGACCATATTAGTTTGAGTCAGTTTTAATTTTCTGTCACTTGAAACAAAGAGTGATGTTTGAACTATTTTTTTCTCAATCCCCTTTCTTTTGTGGCAGTGAAGTGACAAGAGAATGGAAACAAGGAACAACAGAAGATTAAATTCTCCAGAAATCAAACCTAATAAATAAATGGCCAAGTGAACTAAACATAAACTTCTTAAAAGAAAAAATACAAATGGCCAAGAAACATGAAAAATTGTTCAAGTAACCACTCAGGGAAATGTACATCAAACATACACTGAGATTTCATCTCTCACCAGTCAGACCTGCAGTCATGAAGAATACAAATAATAAATACTTCAAAGGGCATGGAGAAAAAGGAGTATTTTTATACCATTGGGAGAAGTGTAAATTAATACAACCACTAGGAGATGATATAGAGTTTTCTCAAAAGACTAAGCATAAAAGCACCATATGACCCAGCTATACAACTGTGCACTACTTATCCTGAGGAATTGAAGTAATCATGCTACAATGATATATACACACTCATCACCCATGTTTATAGCAGTACATTTCAAAATAGCCAACAATAAAATGAGCCTAGGTGCACAACAATGGATGAATGGATGAAGAAAATCATCCATATATACATAATGTAGTTTTATCCAATCATAAAGAAAATGTTATTTACACACACACACACACACACACACACACACCATATATTGTTTTATTCATTGAAAAACAAAACTGAAATTATGTCTTTGAGGAAAATGAATGGGATGAAAGAACATCATTTAAGTGGAATGAGTCAGACACAGAAGGTTAAATGTCATATGTCATATATGTAAGCTAGAGAGGAAAAGGAAAACAAAGCAGGGGGCAGATCTTCTAAAATCGAAGGAAGATCAGCAGAGAAATTGGACCAAGGTGTGGAAAGTACAGAGCGAGGGATGAAGTGCTATAGAATAATCTCCACCATATTGTATTGTCATATTATGTTCATGTATAATATGTAACAAAAAATCCTAGCATTATATACAACTGAGTGCAGTCTTTGAAAATCAGAATCATGTCTTTGTTATGCCTGTTTTGAAGACTAAACAACAAAAAAATGCTGAGGCAAGAAAACAAGTTTTATTTATAGAATAGAACAAGCAGAGAGAGGGACTCAGGGAGAAATTCCTATGGAGGGAAGTGGGTCCAGAACTGATGCTTGAGGGTACAGTGGTGTCTTTTTCTACCATAGATTTTAAGTTTCCTTTATTTTCATGTCCCCTCTTCCTCTTATCTTACCTATGTGAAAAAAGTTTATCAAAAGCCAGGAAGAGAGTTATCCAGGAGATGATTGCTTGGGTTGGAAAATGTAAACTTTCCCCTCTCCTGGGGGCACTTAGCAACAAGATGATGGGGAATTCTACCTACCCATTTCCTCTGCTTTAACAATTAACTACCAAGTTTTCCCTCTGGACTCAAAACTACAATACATGAATTAAAAACAAGAAAAAAATTTAAGTCCATAAAAGCCTGAGAATGACCTGACACTGGCCACATGTTGGAGCATAGCTTTAGACAATCCCAGAGAATTGAGTCTGCCTTCATGGGCCCCTCCACATGCGAAGATTATAAGTTAAACTTTACTACTGTGCTGGTACAAAGATGAATATTATTCAAGAAAGATTGCATTAATTTATTTTCCTTAGGATTTCAAAATAAAATACTTCCATGAGAAGCAGGTACTGTGATTTCTGTGCCCAATGGATATATCAGCCCTGAAAATACTTGCTTTTTTCTTTATTATAGATAATATTTTGTCAGTGGGTATATATTTGTAACAAACAATTTCTTTCTTGTTTCAGGCAAATCAATTTTTACTGGATCTACTATGCATTTTGAGAACATCAACTGAGGCATATTTATTGAGTAAATAGGGTAGGTATAGCTATCTATGTTGTGAATTTCCTTTGGTCAGCTGTCAGAGTAATGATCACTTCTGATTGGTTAAATTGTAGTTGAGGTTTGATTGTGAAGAACAGGATGGGAGGGAGAATTTCAGAGCACCTCTCATATTTGATTGGTTGAATGCAGTTTTCTTATTGGACCAATAACCATCTATGCAGGAGATTGCAGGCTGGTAATGATCACCCTGTAAAATCATGCTGGTTGTACAGTGCAGAGGATTTTCATTTTTGAAGCATGAAAAGCCTCACAAGCAAATCTTTGTTTAAAGGAAATGGAAATTTATGTCCATCTTGTGGAGATGTCTAAAACCTTGCCTCAGGTATCCTGGATAATGAACATCCTGCCATAATTGATCATTTTCATGTTGCAGTGGAGAACAAGGGTAACTGATGCTCAGGAATAGGTCAACTTTATCTCCCAGTAGACCCATCTGTTAAAGTGTAAGAAGGAAAAGACTATCCTGGTGATTTCCTCTATTCTTATGCTTTCTCCCTTTGATTTTCCTGAAAGAGCTATAGACTGAAGTTTCAGAAATCATGACAGTTTATCTGGAGCAAGATCAATATAGGACAGAATTTTTCAAATTAGTATATTAGGGTTTATGACTTCTGGAAAACTGAGGCAGTACTAAGACCCCCTTCAAACTCTTATTCTTGTGATCAAGTTAGAAAGATTTCAGACATGTCACTCAGATTAACAGGCTTGAGTTTACTGAAGGGATTAAACAAAGGAGAAATACACTCTCAAGGGAGGGACAGAGTGGGTCCTCTAAGAAATGAGAGACTGTGTGATTCCTCTGCAATCTAGTTTTATTAGAGAGTCTCAGAGAATTTTCCAGTGAGTTCCACCAAGGGCCAAATCTTGAGTTTTTACTGACAACTAGAAGATTTCAGACTGTCAAGTCCCCAATTCCATAACAAATCTAGGCCATTTGGCCCATGCTGACTGGTTTTTATTGAATTTTTAACCATGAATTCTTACATATTTTATAATTAGAAATAATTTTCCTTATCTCCCTGAGTTTTAGGATCTGGTTTGTGGAAAGGATCATAAAATTCTCCCTCTTCCAGGTAATTTGGGTTCACATTATATACATTACTTTATGCTTGCATTACTCTTTCCAAAACAGGTAGTTTGCAGAGGATGTGACATATCCTGTCCACTTAGGCCAGGCAGGGATGCAGGTAATTTGCCAATTTGAAAAGAATGCATTTGATCAGCACATTGAGTCTACTTTATAGAATTATTCTCTTAACCTCACGTTCTCACAACTCACATCTCTGTAACCTATCATTGAAGGAAAAAGAAAAGCCTAAGTCACACTATGTTTGAGAATGTGTATCTAAGAGTGGATTCCAAACCAACATGAGTTTTGCCAGAGAACATAAGGGCAATGGAGATTCTCAGATCAAACCCCAGATGTTCAATATCAGACACAAAAATCCTAAATTTTACAATTGCTCCAGGTGACACTTGGGACTGACTACCTGTTTCCTCCAAGAATAGGATCTTTATCACCACCTAAAAATAGCCTTTTTATGATGGCCTCACTGACACAGCAGGAGGACTGACTTCAAGAGATGAATAATTTCAGTCCAGGTAGACAAAACCTGAGACCAAAGGGGCTGCACACTCAGTTCCCAAGTGCCAAGGAATCCAGAGAATCCTATTTTAATGTTCACTTTAAGGTTCTCTACTCTATCCAAGTCCAATAGTCAAAACCTTGTAAACGTTTTCACCCTTACTTTTCTTTGGAGGTGGAAGAATTAGCTTATCTGTTGTTTAAGAAACTCCAAAAGCCACATCATTGCTCTGTGACCATGACTGGGAGGAATACATTTTTTTTTTCTTTTACTGAAGATCCTCGTTCCTGGTGTGTAGATTCCTGCAGTTATCCCTCCATATGGGCAAAAGTGCACTTTCCTGCTGGCACTGAGGGGCACTCCACAGTCAGGCTGCAAGCTTCTGATCTCATCAAAACTCCTTACGTGTCAGTGTTCTGAGGACAATTTTTCTGCAGTATTCAGGAAGTGATAAGCAGCCAGGGTCATTAAAAAGAGGGAGTAATAATCATTTTACTATATCAGAAAAATCCTTTATAATTTTACAAGTCCTAGTTCCCATGCATGGAAGACTGATATTTTTCCATAGTCCTGAGTTCTGGGGGTGGTAGAGCTCTAGTCACAGGCCCTAATAATACCAGTCAGGAGGAGGAGAGTTTGTAAAACCACAACAAGTTATTTTCTTCTCATGGGAAGTCTAATTTGATTTTAATGACACTCAGAAAAGTAAATGACCAGCCTTTTGTGATGCTTTAAAGTGTTCGTTGGAGGGTAAATGAGGAGGTGGAAAGAGAACTAGCATTTGAATCATGGGTCCAAGTCTTGCTCTTCTCCAGTTGATTGTGCACTTTGTCCGCTTCTGTGCCTCTTCTGTTTTCTAAGGTTGCATCTATAAAAGTAGAGCGTGTTTGGAACAGGAATAATGCATTCACAATTCTCACTTGGAAGGTGCAGTAGCCTTCCTCCACTCCCACCTCTGGCAACCCTTCCCGTTCCTCATAAATAAAATGGAGAGGACCTAACAAAAATCAGAGGACAGGTGCCCACCATGACAGAGGCTTGGGGGTTCAGGCTATGGATGCAATTGCCTTTGCTCTTTTGAGAATATTTGCAAGTTTGACATTGTTTTAAGGGTATCTTGAGTTTGTTTTAATCAGATATGGTAAGACTTGCAGAAACAGATTTTGCTCTCACAGTCTGCTACAGTTTCCTCAAACAAATATTTCAGGCTATGTGCAAAGCACCAAGGTTGGTGAGGAGGCAGAGGGTGTGGAAGATGAGGGAGAACATGGGACAAAAGAGACTTCATTTTTTGTGCAGGAAAATTGATGCAGCATAAGAAGTTTTAGGATTACTATGTTTCAAAGATTTCAATCTTCTCCAAAGGACTAGGAACACCTCTTCATCTCTGGTATATGAACCTGATGGAATTGATGTTGTAGGAACAAGATCAATTAGCTTGGATGAGGTAAACATGTTGGAGAGATTAATGACTCTCTAGGAATTAGCTATCTCTAGGGAGTCATACCCTGGGTATAGTTGTATATGCCTGTAATCCAAGTGACTCAAGGGACTGAGGCAGAAATGTCACAAATTTCAGGCCAGACTGAACTACTTAGTGAGACCCTGCATTAAAATTTTAAGAAGGTGCTAGAGGTCTAGTTAAGTTTTGGATCAGTTGTTGAATGCTTCTGGGTTCAATCCAATTTCCCATAATGTGTGCATGTATGTGTGTGTGTTCACACACACACACACACACACACACACACACACACACACACACACTCATATACACACACACTCATGCAATAAACAGCCAAGGAAATAATGCCCTTCAGGGTCAGGAAAGACCCTATATGAAAGAGAGTGCCAATAGCAAATGACACAGATAAAAAAGCACTTTCAATCACCAGCAAGGAAGAAATTGATACTCTGCTGGTGCCTCTAGCAAGCCTGCTTTCTGGTCCAGACCAGGACCTGTGTTTATGGTCCTCTTGATAACTTGCTTCACAGACAACAAACAGACTCGGGTGATTGCATAGAAGCAGGACTATTTGTTTTGATGGGTTTCAAATTGAAATAAAGCTTCCAGGTTGAAATGAAGCTTGGTAAGCAGTGCATAGAATGCCAATTACCTGCAATAGACTGTCCTTTGAACCTCAATCTGTCTCCCAGAGATGCCGAACTGGAGAAGTTCAGGATACTTGGGACAAGGAGAGAGTTACCAGAGAAGAGGGTGTTGAGCAGCTATTGCAAGATTTTTTTTTCTCACTGCAGCTTATATTTACTGATGGCAACTTGGAAGGGAAAAATGAAGCACTGCATGGACCACTCTGGAATAAACAAAATAAAGTATCAACAAGTATCAACAGGTTTTCCTTGAAGCTGTCATAAGATCTTTTCATGTCATCAGCTCCAGTATGGAGCAATGGCTTCAAGTGGCCCTACATGTTAATGTGTGTTTGGGTTTACGTACACAAGCTGGTCCAGTATACTATGACTCACTGTGCATATATGGGATAGAGGAGAAGGAAAGACTATTTCTAATTTGGGGGTTACTGCTTAGAAGAAATCTTGCCTGAAATTCAAGGAGGAACATCTGGCTTGACATCAACTACTGGACTTGGACAGGAAAACTTTTGGAAGAATGGTGAAACGCTTTGACAGATAGACTCTAATATGAGGATCAGGTACAAATTAGTAGTTACCCTGTCCCCAGGCTTTAAGTTTCTCTAGAGAATAGGCTGTGTGTCTCCCTCTTCCCTTACATTTTCCCCTTTTCTTCCTTCCTCACTCACTGTGCCTGAAGCACTGGGGACAAAATTATGAACTTGAAAATGTCCAGTGTCTTCTTGTGTAGCATTTATGATCTAGGCCAGGGTCCCTGAACAACATCATAATTAACATGAAAATACCAGATTATTTTTTGTGTTTTGGATTTTGCCTGTTCATAAAGAAATGTTTAGTAACATCCCTGAACAATGCCTAACATTGTCCCTTGCAATTTTTGAAAATCAAAAATGCCCATAGACAGTCCCAATGTCTCCTGGGTGTGACTATTTTCCTGACTGACAATTAACCACTGAGGAAGACAGTTATGTTCACACCTGCAGTGGAGTTACCACAACTGTCTCTGCACCTACATTGATTCTATTCAGGAATCTGCTACTGTTCACAGGGTCTGGTTTAGTGGCACTTGCAGTGGGTCTTAGCACATGCCTATTATGGAACAGTAATTGACTGGAGGCTACCAAATAAATCCCTGGTGAACACAGTCTCCAACTTAATATCATGGTAGGTTAGCAAGGAGGTATTTCAGTGAAAGTAAAAGAGTGGAGGTATTTGAAAATAAATCATATTAGAATGTCCTTCCCTGTTATTCCTTTTCAGCCTTTTCTTTACAATGAAATAACTACATGATGGGAGAATGAGTGTGTTTGGTGGCAGTGTAGACCTGCATCCATTTTTTTTTTTTTTTTTACATAAAACTCCAAGTCCTTCTGTGTCTCTATGGCCCCTTAAAAGGAAAACAAAGAATATAAATGTCTTTCTTTGTGCCTGATACTGGGTTGAGCTTTGGCTTTTGCCAAATATTTGATCCTATATGACACTTGTTAAAGGCATGTATGTCTGTTTCCCATGGCATCTCACAGAAGGGTAACGTCTGATTTCAGAATTCAGTATAGAAGTTACTGTCAACACCCTTGCTTGTTCATCCTTCTGCTCCACTATATGGTGTTGATAGGTAAATTAATTAAATCTTTTATGATTCAGATATGAAGTGTCTCCCAAAAACTCATGTGTGAGACAATGCAAGAAAGTTTAGTGGTGAATTGACTGGGATATGATAATGTAGTCAGTGGATTTCTCACTTGAATGAAATAAATATTTTTAAATGTGGAAATATTTAAATATTTTTAAGTGTGGAAAAGGCAGTCCTTCCAGCAATCTCCCTGTGCACAAGTATAGATATTGAATTCTTTATTATCAGACTGAGGTTTTGTGCCTCCCTTTCTTCCATGACAATTCTAAAGGAGGTAACAACCTCTTTGGTTTTCTCTCATGGCTCCTTGCAGATTAATTGTATAGCACTAATTTTACAGTTCTGTACGTGTCACACTCATTTTGATTATATATTCTGTAAAGCTTTGGCTTCCTAGACAGGACAGAATAAGTGCTTCCTATGTATGAGTTCAATTCTCAGTGAAAAATAAATAATTGTATGTTTAGCCAGATATTTCCCAAGAATGAGATAAAAAAATGTTAGATTGGGGTTACATTGCTGGCTAGTGGAATAATGAGTTTCAGATATTATCAGATTCAGATGTACTAAAAGTATAAAATCCTCAAGTATTTCATGTAAATAAGATAAGGAAGAAAAATAAGAATGACAGAAACAATACCTACCTTTCAACTAGTCCACATGGACATAACTTTGATAGTTTTTAATTATTTTATTTTATATAAAATAATTTTATTTTAGACATGCAAGAAAAGCTATTTCAGGATCTAATAATTTAAAGCAAGTAGCTGTATACAGATAACAAAAGCAACAACTTGTGATAGCTAAACACACTGCATCCAAAGCAAAGAGGCATGACACAGTGCATATTTATGTGGCATTAAAACAAAATGAAAAAGGAGGTGTAGGGTAGCAGGACGGATGGAGGGAAAAATGGAAATGAAGCATCAATTTCCCAAGGCTTCCAGTGTAGTGCATTAGTGTAAGGATGGTAAGAATAGAAATAACATATCTGTAACCCTGCCTAATATAAAGTTTGGTGGTTGGATTTCTTTCAATCAAAAAGCAATTTGAGTACCTTCTGTAGTTACTAAATCTTTAAGCTCTCTAGATACAAACAATGAATAATATGGTACATTTCATTTTATAATAAATTATGCTACAAGTTTTATCAAAAATTTATGTAGTGACAAATGTTAAAAATTTCTGCATTCTGAATCATAAGCTATAGTTAACAAAGTACTAAATATTTAAATGAAGACTTCACATTTTAGAAAACCTTTAGAAAAATATAAATATTTAGTGGGTTGCATATTGGTACATACCACTGTCTTGGGGACTGATGGCTCCTGCATCCTGTGCAGCTGACTGTTTGTGAGTTGAGTGGAACAGTGTGGTTAGGTGACTCATTTATCACCAGCATTGTCCAGGTAGTATAGAGCATCAGATGGAGGAAAAAATGGAAATAAAACATCAGCTTCCCAAGGCTTCCAATGTAGTGCATTAGTGTAAGAATAGTAAGAATAGAAATAACATACCTTTATACCTGATTAATATAAAAATTGCTGGTAGGACTTCTTTCAATCGTAAACCAATTTGAGTATCTGTTGTAGTTACTGAAGCAGATGACTGGCAACCTGTTTCCCTCAGTAAACTCTGGGTAATCTCCTTACCTGCTAATGTCAGTACAACATCTCTGATCTTACCTGCATTTCTAGTCCAATATGAGTGTACAAACTTGCAGAGATGAGGATACTTCCTCTTTACAACAAACTCAATAGGTCTTTGAAGAGGTCCTGCAGAGAGAATCTTCACCATCGACTAAAAAAAAAACAAGATAATTTCAGTGGATGTCAATTACAAAAGCACTGAACACCTCATTCCACCACTCATCATCCATCATTTTCACAACTTTGCTCAAGAAGCAGAGTTCTTTTGGGAGATGTATCATTCCCAGGATTTCTGACATCTCTCTGAACAGTAAATGGAAAACATATATTACAGTATTTTCAGGATCTCCTTTGTTATGCCACTGGTTGCTTTCTTTTAATGAGAGGGGAAACTTCCTAAGACCTCTGGACCAGGCACAATGAACACCTTCAAGGGAGAGTGTGAAATGTGGCTATGGAAAATTTACCATCTTCATGCAGGAGCTTTTCAGACCTTTGAACAATCACCAGTGTCCCTCCACCCATGAAGTAGTTAAATTTTTTTCTCTTGTAAAATGTCTAAAGGCTGCGAGAGATCTTGTTGGGAAACCTCTTCCAACAGAGGCCAGACTCCTCTGGCTCCTGTGGTCAAGCATACATCATCTAACTGTGTTCCATCTTCTCTGTGTCCATCCCTAAATCAACCCTCCACCACAATTGCTCAGGGTCATCTGTGTCCTATAGGTGAGCACAACTCCCCAACCAGAGTTCTGTCTTCTCTGAGTCCTGCACTGAATCTCCCCTCATCCATCATTGCTCAGGGTACTCTGAGTACTGTGGTTATGTGCCCCACACACACTAGTGCTCAGATTCCACTTGGTCCTGATGGTAATTGTCCCTCTCCTAACATTTCTCAGTCTTCTTTGTTTTAGCCATTAAGTTTGCCTAACCTGTCCTTAATCAGTCTCTTCTCTACCCTGTCAGTGAGCATGAGTCATCTAATAGTGCTCAGTCTGGTCAGTTGTTTTTATCTGCATTCTCTAACCATTTCTTCCTCATTCTTCTCTGGGTCCTTTGGGTGAGCACCCCTCACTTAAGAGTGCACTGTTTTCTCTCCGTCCTGTTCCATGTTCCTAATGCAATCCTTGCTCAGATTCCTCTGGGTCCTGTGGGTGAACACACCTTTCCTGACACTGCTCAGTGTTCTCTGGGTCCTATTTTTAATTTTCCTTCATGCACCATTGCGCAGTGTCATCAGTGTCCTGTGAGTGACCACCCCATTTCCACGAGTGGTCAGGTCTCTCTGGGTATTGTAGGTGTTCACACTTCACATACAAGTGCTCACTCTTCAATGAACCTCAGGCAAACTGAATCCATTAGTGAATTCTCTGGATGAGCCCCTTTCCTTCTAATATCAGTACACAATCTCTGGCCTTACCTGCATATCCCAGCAAGCATGAGTGTGGAAAAGCGGAGAGATTTGGATACTCCCTCTTTCCAACAATCTCTAAAGGCTTTTGGTGCTTCCATGCAGACAGGATACTCACCAAATTTGAAAACAGAAGACAATTTTTATGAATTTTAATTCAAATAGTATTGAGGACCTCATTCCTCCAGTCATCATCCACCAACTCCACACATTTTCTCAAGGGTCGGAGCTCTTATGATTTATGTGACATGTCCAGGATTTCTAACATCCTTCTGACCAGTGAATGAAAAGCATATATTTCAGGATTTTCAGAATCTTCTCTGATATGTCACTGACTGCTATCTATCGACAAGTCAGGAAACTGCCTTGGAATGCTTACTCACTCACAATGCACATATTCAAGGGACAGTGTGAAATGTGATCAAGCACAACTTTCCATCATCATGGGGGACATCTTCAGAACTTTGAACTAGAACCATTAGCACCATTGCTGAGATCACTAATATTTTGCCCTGAGGGATACTCTTGTAAAGGTTCCTAAAACCCTGATACCTGTAGGTGATAACTCCTCTCCCAAAAGAGCTCCATGTCCTCTGGATCCTGTAGTCACGCACTCCTCATCTATCTTTGCCTTGTCTTCTCTGTGTTCTGCCCTAAACCTCCTCTCAGTTATCATTGTGTGGGATCTTTATAGTCCTCTGGGTGAGTGCCCCTCACCCATTAGTGCTCTGATTCCACTGGGACTTCATGGTGATAGCCCCTCTCCTAACATGTCTCAGTCTTCTTTGTTTAAGTTACTGCATTTGCCTAACCTTTCCTTACTATGTCTCCTTTGTGTCCTCTGGTTGATTGCTGCTCACCTAACAGTGATTGATCTCCTCTTTTTCCTTTGAGTTCCCTATCCATTCTTTGCTCATTCCTCCCCTGGGTCCTCTTGTGAGCGCCCCTCACCTCAGAGTGCTCAGCCTTCTCTCTGTCTTGTTCCAGTTTCTCCAAGGCAATCTTTCTTAAATTCCTCTTGGTCCTGTGGGTAAGCATCCCTCATCTGACAGTGCTCAGGCTTCTCACAGTTCAGTCATTAATATTTCTTCATGCACCATTGCTCAGGGTCATAGGAGCATTCTGGTGAGCACCCCTCGAAAACAGATGCTCAGTTTTCCCTGAATATTGTTTTGGGGTGCCCATTTTTCTTCCAGTACTCTGTCTTCTCTGTGTCCTCTGGATCAGCACCCCTCATCCAGTTGTGCTCAATATACTCTGGTAGATCTGGGTTACCACCCCTCATCCAGCAGGGCTCAGTCTCCTGTGTCATGTATTAAGATCTCATAGCAAATCTTACCTCAGCCTACTCTGTATCATGGTTGTGATCCTAGATAGCCTAACATTGCTCAGTCTTTTCTGATCCTGTCTTCACCTCATATACCCCAATATTGCTCAGGGTGTTCTAAGTCCTGTGGGTGAGCACCCCCTCCCACCACTGTTGTTTTATCTGGGTACTATCTTAAACTAATCTCCCACACCATTTTTCTGGGTCCTCTGAGTCCACTGGGTGATTCCACCTCTCCCACCAGTGCTCAGTCTCCTGTGGATAATTTGGGTATACACATTTCTGACATCAGTGGTCACTCTCCACTGAGCTGTAGGAAACCCATTTCTCTGAATGAATTCTCTGGGTGAGACCCATATTGGCTAATGTCAGTACACCATCTCTTGTCTTATCAGTATGTTCAGACCAATATTAATGAAGACATGTGGAGAGATGTGGATACATCCTCTTTTCACAAACCTCAATAGGGCATTGGTGATGCCATGCAGACAGGCCCTTTACTTGCCTGAAAACCCAAGATGGTTTTAATCATGTAAATTTCCACAGCACTGAGGAATTCGTTGAACCACACACCATCCACCATTTCCACACCTTTGCTCAAGTGAGTGAGTTCTTATGGTCATGATTTCTGACATCTTTCTGAACAGTGAATGGAAAGCACCTATTTAAGTATTTTCAGAATCTGCTCTGATATGTCACTGGCTGTTCTATTGACAAGAAAGGAAACGTCCTAGGAACTTTGAGTCAGGCACAATGCACCCATTCAAGGCAAAGTGTAAATGTGGCCAAGGATAATTTTCCATCATCATTCAGGACTTCCTCAGACCTTTGAAATGGTACCATTTCCACCATACCTAAGGTCATTTAAACTTTGTCCCAAGAAACACTATCAAAAAGATTCTAAAACTCTGAAATCTGTAGGTGAGAAACCATCCTGAAAAAGACCTCCATCTCCTCTGGATCTTGTAGTAAAGAACAACTCATCTATCTTTGCTCTGTCTTTTCTGGGTTCTGTCCTAAACCTCTCAACCACCACTGATCAAGGTTCACAGAGTCCTCTTTGTGAGTGCACCTCTCCCTCTAGTGCTCAGTCTTCTCTGAATCCTACCCTAAATCTCCCATCAACCACCTTTGCCTCATATAGTCTGAGTCCTGGAGGTAAGCACCGTCACTTACTAGTGCTCTGCTTCCCCTGGAAACTCTTGGTGATAAGCCATCTTCTAACATGACTAAGTCTTCATTTTCTAAGATGCTAAATTTGCCTGATATGTACTTATTCAGTCTCCTTTTGTTCTGTGAGTGAGTGCCCCTCACCTAACAGTACTCAGTCTCCTCTGTTTCTTTTTTCTACTTTCCCTATGCATTCCTTCCTCATTTTTCTGTTTATTTTTTTCCTTTTTGTGAGCTTCCCTTACCTTAGAGTGCTCAATCTTATCTCTGTCCTTTTTCAGGTTCTCCAAGGGAAACCTTGTTCAGACTTCTCTATTTTCTGTGTTGAAGTGCCCCTCTCCTTCTAGTACTCAGTCTTCTCTAGGTTCTGTCCTCAATGTCACTTAAAGCACCAATGTTCAGATTCATCTGATAGTGTCATCTAAATCCTGTGATGAGGGCTGCTCACACACAGGTGCTAATTTTTCCCTGAATATTGTTTTGGAGTTCCCCATACTCTCCAGTACCCTGTGTCCTTTGTGTCCTCTGTGTGAGCATCCCTTATCCAGCAGTGTCCAGTAAATTCTGGGACCTCTGGGTGAGCACCTTCACCCAGCAGTGCTCAGTCTCCTCTGTGTCATTTGTTAAGCTCTGACCCAAACTTATTTCATACTCCTCTGGCTCCTGAGAGTGATCATATATAGTGTAACATTGCCCAACTTTTTCTTGTTTCTGCCTTAACTTCACCTGCCTCAACATCACTCATGGTCTTCTGCATCCTGTCAGTGTGTACCCCTCTTACAATATTGCACTGTCTTATCTGGGTCCTGTATTTAATCTCCACTCCTACACTACTGTCATATTCCTCTGGGTTCTGTGGTTGAGCATCATCTCTCAACAGTAGTCAGTCCTCGTTGGGTAATGTGGGAGGACAAACTTCCACAATCTGTGCTCACTTTTCACTGAGCCCTAGGCAAATTGTCACTCTTAGTGAAATCTTTGGGTGAATCCCATTCTGGCTAACATCAGTACACCATCTCAGCCCTTATCTGTGTGTCATTTCAAAGACTAGAGTGGAAACTTGGAGCAATACGAATACTTCTTCTTTCCTACAACCTCAAAAGGACTTTGGTGCTGCCATGCAGAGTCTCCTCTCCAGTGCCTGAAAATTCTAGATAATTTTAATGGATATCAATGTCCACAGCACTGAGAATCTTCTTCCACTATTCATTGTCTACCATTTCAGCATCATTCCTTAATTTGCTGAGATCTTATGGGTGATGTAGCTCCACCAGTGATGCCATCCAGTGGAGTAAATTTGGCATGGGAGACAGACAAATAGTGAGGCTCTTGAATTCAGAAAGGTTTATTGTACATACAGAAAACCTGGGAACTGGAACCTTGAACCTGGAACCCCGGTGCTCACTCGAGGAGGAACGGCTTATATCCCCTCCAGGAGGTGAAGGGTAGGGCTGATGCCAATTATGCAAAGATCAGGCGAAGAGCCAGCTGCCCAATCATGGTAAAGGTCAAAACGAGCAGGTGTGATCAGGAGCACTCGAGAACACGTGCATGCATTGTATGCGTGGACTTAATTGAATACAGCCAATGACAAATCACCTGAGTGTGCTTATGTTAATTAACCTTCTCACTGCCGATGTGACCAAAACAACTTCTGGCTGGCTGCCAGGTGCCATCTTGGCATAGTCTACATGGCACAGCCCCCAACAATTCCCCCTTCCTTATATGAAATGTAAAGGAAGCTGGCAGGGATTGTGTCTGTCTTAGGTCCTGGGAATCAACATCCTGTCCTTACCAGTCATCAAAAGATACCAAGGCAGGGTTGGCCCTCCTTTCTTAGGTTGGTACAGTGTTTTCCCATGGTTACCCATCTTTGACTACCGATCCAGCATACTAAGCCATATACTGGGAGATTGTCCTGCTCCAAGGGTGGCCATAGCCTATTTTATGATCACATTATAAGCCTGTTGACTGTCTTTGAGGCATTTGTAGGTGCAGAATAGAATTAACACAAGCATACCCAAGCTTATTAGTGTGGGACTTAAGAGTCCCCTAAATTTGGTGCCAAATTGTGTTAGTTTATCTAATGCTCCCAAGATAAGCCCTCCCGGTTTGACTTCCGCCTTAGTGGCGTTCATGGCGAGGATCTGCCGTCGATGCCTTGTTACCAGCTCATCGAATCCATCCATCCATTGTTGTTCAATCTGTGAAAATAACTGTCTAGAGAAGTTCTCATTAAAAGTCACAAAAAGGAAAGCTAGGCATACAGGAGTATATGAAAAAACAATCATTTCACTCTCTCTACATATTTCAGTATCAACTCCATTAACCTTTTGATCAGTGCACTTTCCTTTACTTATAGACCCTCCTTTTACAAAAGCCAGGGTGCTTATATCAGTACATGCCTTAGGACCACATAAGGACCAGATGGATAAGGGGTTGAAATTGCCTTTATATGCCAAATTTTCTATAAAATCTTTTGTACTTTAAGATGTGATATATATCTGATTAGGTAAATACCAAGATCCAAAAGCCAGATTATCAGAGACCCTTTTATCAGGTCCTAGGTGCTGACAAGCCCCCATAAAGGAGCCCAAGTAATAGGCTTTTCGAAGGACTGGCAATGGCCATACCAATGGATATGAAAATCAGTCTTATTATTAATAGCTGTGGGCATGTAACAGTAGGTAACCCTAATGTGGAATTAGTGGTAATAATACGAGGATATAAATTGAAAGAGTTAGTAAGGGGCAAAAGGCAAGGCCACACCTTTATTATCTCCCATAGGTAATGCATGGCTCCTCCATTAACATGGTGAGGGATCATCAACAACAGCAGTTGGAGGAACTTCCACATCTTGTTGTTCTTGGTTTTCTATTGAGGAAGGCTTGACTAATCTTTAGGCACCCAAATTGGCAATTGTGCATCCTGCAGGGAAACACAAACAGACACTCGGGTCCAGATTAATACCAGATCCAGGCTTTTCCATTGTCCTGATAGAATATCCTTCCAGAACACTTGAGGTAGATGTTTTTTATTAGGCTCTGAATGATGGTCAGCAACTGATCAGCCCTCAGAATCGAGATTTAAAAAATTTAAAATGAACAAGACAACAGACAATTTGTCTTTTGGGGATCTGTGTGATGCCCCTATGGCCCCTTTTTGTTTATAAAGCATGTTTTTAAGTGTTAAATGGGCACACTCAACAATGCTATGCCCAGTAGGATTATAGGGAATTCCTGTGATATGTTGAATACCAAAGGTAGAACAAAATTGTTTAAAGGCCTGGGACGTATATCCAGGACCATTATCTGTTTTAATTTGTTTGGGGACCCCTAGGATGGAGAAAGAATGTAAACAGTGTGTTATCACATCTTTGATTTTTTCTCCAGAGTGAACAGAGGCCATAATAAATCCTGAAAAGTTATCTATTGACACATGGATGAATTGTAGTTTTCCAAATTCTGAATGATGAGTTACATCCATTTGCCAAATATGATTGGGCTGAAGTCTGTTTGGATTTACTCCTAATGAGGGGTTAGGAATAAGTATAACACATTTAGCACAAGGCTTGACTATGTCCCGAGCTGTTGCCTTAGTAATTTTATAGCATGTACATAGAGTAGAAGCATTTACATGAAATTTGGAATAAAATTTTTGCATTTTCAAGTGCATCAAAGATATGTGGGTCTCTGGTGGCCATGTCTGTTAAATCATTGTGTAAACTTAGAGGACCTGGAAGGCCAGTATGAGCCCGAACATGCCCAATGAAAAAAGGATTTTTTCTGTCCCAAATAAGTAATTTTAAGGATCGTAAATATTTAGTAATAGTGGAGGTGAGGGAGATCAGACCAGTTAATTCTAAATTTTGAATAGCATTAACAACATATTTGCTATCAGAGCACAAGGCTCATGGTGGGTTTTGAATACTTCTACTTCTATTACTACTAATACTTCTGTTTGTTGTGCAGAGAGTATTAAACAACAATGATTCTGTAACATTATTTATAGTAATAGCACCCATACCATTTTTTGATCCATCAGTAAATATAAGGGTAACTCCTATAATAGGCTCTTTTTGGGTGACTTTGGGGAAAATTATAGGATGTTGACTCCAAAATTGGAAAAGAGGGTCAGATGGCAAATGACTGTCAAACATAGCAGAAGTACTAGTAAAGACCATAGCCCATCAATTTGAATTATTAATAAGATATTGTATCAGGTCAGTAGTATAAGGAGTAGTTATTGTCAAGGGATGTGACCCAAAGGTGGAAAGGGATACTTTTAATGCCCTAAGGATTAATTCTGCCACAGATTCAGTAAACAAAGATAAGACCTTGCTAGGGGCATAATTCATGTGAACCCATAGAATAGGACCCTTTTGCGAAAACACTCTTGTGGGTAACTTATTTGTGGCCAAGACAATGAATGATAAAGGCTTAGCTAGGTCAATACGATCAAGATGAGCCTTTTCCGTAGCTGTTTGAGCCTTAGGGGTAAGCACCCGCTTAGAGAGGGGATAAGAATCACCTTTAAGAGTGTCAAACAAGGGGCCCAAACTTGAGGTGGGTAAGTGAAGCTAAGGTCTAATCCAGTTAATATCACCTAACAGCTTTTGAAAGTCATTCAAAGTCTTACATTGGTCTACTTGAATACTAATTTTTGTGGGCTTAACCATAGTTGCATTTATGATAGATTCCAGGAAGTTTTTGGTGTCTGTCATTTGTACCTTATCAATGGCAATATTTAAGCCCCACCTTTTCAGTGACTTTATTAAGGAACTATAACAATTTTCCAAGATAGTTTTTTCTTTATGAGCTAACAAAACATCATCCATATAATGATAGATTAAAAGTTGAGGGTTTGCTAGGCGTATGGGTTCTATAGCCTTGTTTACATATATTTGACACATAGTGGGGCTATTGGCCATGCCTTGTGGGAGAATTATTCATTCATATCTTTTATTAGAACTGTTATTAAGTTAGGGCACAGTAGATGCAAACCTTTTGGTGTCTGAGGGATGTAACGGAATGGAAGAAAAGCAATCTTTTATGTCAATTACAATGGAGGGCCAATTAACTGGGATAGTCGATAAAGTAGGTAATCCTAATTGAATAGGTCCCATGGGCTCCATTGTAGAATTTACTGCTCCTAGGTCATGCAATAGCCTCCATTTTCCTGATTTCTTTTTTATTATGAATATTGATGTGTTGAAAGGAGAGGTGGATGGTTTGATTTGTCCAGCCTCTGAGTTGTTCCTTAACCAATTATTGGGCCGAATCTAATTTGTCTTTTGAGAGGGGCCACTGAGGGACCCAGACAGGTTTATCAGATTTCCATGTTATTTTAATTGCTTCAGTGGCCCCTAATGAAAATTCAATCCCTTCTTATCTTGTTTTGGAGTAACTAAAATGGGTGAAATAGGTCCTTGACTATTATTCCCAAGACCTTTTCCCCATATGTGTCCTTGGGTTAACATCACTTGATTAGCTCTTGGATTACTATATGGGATCTCGGATGTGAGATGTAAATCCATCTGTTCCATGATATCTCTCCCCCACAAGTTTACCAGGAGATGTTCGAGAACATAAGGTTGGATGGTACCACTATGACCTTCTTCATCCTTCCATTTTAATATGGTTGTGCTTTCTGTTAGGATTGGAAGCTATACCCAATCCCATTAAAGTCTGATCTGCCTGTTGAAGTGGCCAGGCTTTGGGCCATTCTGTAATTTTGATAATACTTTTGTCAGCCACAGTATCTAATAAGCCCTCAAAACTTTTGCCTTCTATCACTAACTTTATCATAGGTCTATATTTTAAATCCAGTGTTAACATGACCATATTTTGACCAGTAGAACCTAATCCTTTATTTCCCCTAATAATATTCTTCGATGGATATTGATCATGGCAGCTGGGTAAGACCAACAATTGTGCTATGTGATCACCCAGAGCTATTATTGCTACACCTCTTGGTGAAGAAGCAAGGATTTTTATTTCTCCTGTAAAATCATGGTCTATAACTCCAGGAACAATATTTAATCCTTTTAAAGCAGAAGAACTCCTCCCCAGAATTAGTCCCACTGTTCCTTTATGTAATGGACTGACAATCAAAGTTGGTATTGGTTGTACTCCCATCTCTGGAGTTAATACTGCTCTGGAGGAGGCACAGAGGTCCAATCCTATGCTTCCTCTTGTTTGTCTAACTGGGGAGTCAAGGGATAATGGGTCCGAGGCACGGACTGGATAGCCCCCTATATCTTTGGACCCTGAGGCCGGGGGCCCTGATTCCCATTTTTTGGAGGTAAAGGGTTACCATTTTTGTCTCTAATTGATTTACAGTCACTTGCCCAGTGTTCCCCTTTTTTACATCGAGGACATACTTTTGGCACAGGACCCTGGGAGCAGTTTTTTTTTTTTTTTTTTTTTTATGTGTCCTTATTGTTTACACCAATAACACTGTTGGACTGGGCAGTAGTTGGCATTTCCTCTAAGACCCTGTACAAGCACTGCAGCCATCACCTGACCTTGAATAAAAGCCTCATTAATATCCCTACAAGCCTTTAAGTAGGCTCCAAAGGCTTTGTTTTTTCCGGGGTCTTATTGCTTCTTTACACCACTTATTTGTTTGCTCATATGCAAGTTGTTTTATTAAAGGCATAGCCTGGTCTACATCTCCAAATATGCATCCTGCTGTTTGAATCAATCTGTCTACAAAATTGGCATAGGGTTTATTGTTGCCTTGAATAACCTTAGATAACTGTCCTTGAAGATTCCCAGCACTTGACAGCATTTTCCAAACTCTGGTGGCAGCAGCACTAATTTGTTGATATACACCGGGGTGGAAATTAATCTGATTACCTTGCCCTTCATATGGTCCTTGGCCTGTCAGCATGTCTAGATCCCATTGAGGATTGCCTGCAACTGCATTAAGTCGGGCAATATCAGAAAATAACTCCTGGTTAGCCACCTTCCACATAAGATATTGTCCCCCAGATAAACATGCTTTTGCTAAATTACCCCAATCAGTCAGAGTAAGATTTTTGACTTGCAAGATTCTCTAATAAAGAAATGGTAAATTCAGTTTGTGCTCCATAGAACATAACTGCCTCTTTTAATTGTTTTACTAATTTCATATTTAATATTTGATGATATCTCTGATTGTTTTCATCTTCAAATACTGGGAATATTGGGAACACTAATCGAGATTCTACATCAGCCCACTGTCTGGGGGCCACCCCTGTGCAGCAGGTACATGCACCACTACAACTTGGAAAACAGAGATGATCTGGATTATACACTGGAGGGCGTGGCATGGTAGGGGCTAAATGCACTGAGAAAATTTCTTTTCTAGCTCCATCTCAGATAGTTCTTGTTCCTCAGAGTCATTTCCCTGTTCTGAGTCTGAACATCTATTTTCTCTTTTAGAAGCTCAACTCGATCGTTCCTCTTTTACAGATTCTTGTATCTCTTCCCCTTCTCTTAGCTGTTCTTGAATTTTAGGTTTTTGAGATATCAGACAGGGTCATACTAATGCCCAAAGAGGCAAAATCCCAAGAGGGAGAGGTGTTTTTATCATTTTCTCTATGTAGGTCCTCTCCTAAATGCTCCCACTGGGGATCATTAAGGATTCCCTCTTCTAGGAACTAGGGACAGTGTTTTTCTATGGTTTTAAGGAACGTCCATGCAGTTTTAGTCTTTAACAGAGTTCCACTTTCTTTTAATAATGCCTTAAGTGAACCCTCCATGCAGAGCTGAGGAATTTCTGATCTCATGATTAAAAATCTGAATAGCTTCTCTAACTGCTACTAAAATAACAAACAGTAACCAAGCAAATAAATGCAATAGAGCTAACACTTTAAACACATTCATTTACTATAGAACGTCCTTTGCTGTCTCTCAGGACAGCATTCTGTTAAGTTCCCTCACTTGGGGAGCCTTCCATTTTGCTGTCTCTCGGGACAACCTTCTGTTACGTTCCCTCACTAGGGGAGACTTCCGTTAAACCTTAAGGCCACCATTTCCTCAAATAGGGAAATCTTCTCATTAATTATGTTAGTGAAACTGTCTTTTACTTAACTTATCTTTGTGGTGCTGATAGCTGTATGAAATGTTATGGGTCCCCGTACGAATGCAGAGTTCTCTGTAGTTTCCCATATGAATACAGAGTTCCCCATATGGATGCAGAGTTCCCTGTATGGGTCACCATTTGATGTTGTCCAACAGAGTCAATTTGGCACAGGAGACAAACGAATAGTGAGGCTCTTGAATTTGGAACAGTTTATTGTACATTCAGGAAACCCAGGAACCAGAACCTCGAACCTGGAACCCCAGCGCTCAAGGAGAGATGGCTTATATCCCCTCCAGGAGGTGAAGGGTAGGGCTAATGACAATTATGTGAAGATCAGGCGAGGAGCCAGCTGCCCAATCATGGTAAAGGTCAAAACAAGCAGGCACGATCAGGAGCACTTGAGAACACATGTGCATGCATTGTATGCGTGGACTTAATTGAATACAGCCAATGACAAATCACCTGAGTGTGCTTATGTTAATTAACCTCCTCACTGCTGATGTGACCAAAACAACTTCTGGCTGGCTGTCAGGCACCATCTTGGTATAGTCTGCATAGCCCTCAACAACCAGTATTTCTGACATCTTTCTGAAGAGTGAATGGAAAGCATATATTTAAGTATTTTCCAACTCTTCTCTGATATGTCACTGGTTACTCTCTTTTGACAAGAGAACTTGAGTCACACTCAATGCAACCCTTCAAGGGACATCATGAAATGTAGTCATGAACAATTTTCCATCATCATGGAGGACTTCTGCAGACATTTGAAAGTTCAACACTGTCACACCACCCCTGATGTAACTGAGACCATATCCTGTGGTACTCTCTTGATAAGAGTACAAAGCCAGTGAATCATCTTGATGCACTACACTTTTACAAAAAAGTCTGGCTCCTCTGGTTCCTGGGTTAGAGCACACCTCACCAAACATTGATCCAGCTTCTCTTCTTCCTGCCCTAATCTTGACCTCACCATAATTTCTCAGGGTCTTGTGTGTTCTATGTATGAGAACACCTCTTCCATCAGTGCTCAGTCTTCTCTGGGTCCTGCCCTAAATCTCCCTTTATTCAACATTGCTCAGGGTACTCTGAGTCATGTGGGAGATTGCCCCCCATGCACTAGTTCTCTGATTCCACTGGGACCTCTTATTTATAGCCCCTCTCCTGACATGGCTCAGCCTTCTTTGTTATGCTGTTATGTTTGCCTAATCTGTCATTCCCCAGTCCCATTTGGGTCCTGTGGGTGAGCGCTCCTCAACTAACAGTGCTGTTTTCTATGTTTCTTTTCTGAGTTCCCTAAATATTCCTTGATCATTCTTCTCTGGGTCTTTTGGGTGAGCACCCTAACCTAATACTACTCAGTCTTCTTTCTGTCTTGTTCTATCTTCCCTAAGGTAATTCTTGCTCAGACTCCTCTTAGTCCTGTGAGTGAGGACCTTCCACCTGATAGTTCTTAGTTTTCTCTGTGTCCTGTTTGTGAGAGCATTTCTCTTGACAGTGCTAAATCTTCTCTATGTCCTTGACTTAATCTCCCTTTACTCACTATTGCTGAATGTCATCTGAGTTCTGTGGTGAGGGCCCATCACTCACTGGTGCTCATTTTTCCCTGAATATAGTTATGGATTTCCCCTTACCCTCCTTGCCCCTTCTAGAACCTTCCAGAATGACTAGCTGTGCTCTATTCACATCTTTGTGGCAAGGTGCAAAAAATTGTCTCTCACTTCTCAGCAGGTGCTTTCTTCCTCTTATTCTCAAAGACATCTGTTTATTTATTTATTTATGAATTTGTTTTCCTAGAAAGGAAAAATACAGACCAAGAGCATCAGGAAAAGACATATCTCAGGAGAACTCCAGAGAAGTGGAGCACAGCCTGCTGACCATTTCCCCATTTGAGGACACACAGGACATGGTTCTTTTCAGCAGAAAACTGGATATGTGCCCAGATAAAATGGGCCAAGTGTGTTTGTCTGATGCTTTTACTGAGAGGCAGTCACATAGAGGCATCATGCTATATCACACTCAGGGTTGATAAAATATAGACTCTCAATGATGAAGCTATACACACAACAAGCATGCTGATGTACATACATGGCAGTCCTGATAGGCTGCAATGACCCATTTCATTGGTCAGGTGTACAAAACAAGACCATCAACCATGATGATCTGATCACTCTGAGGGTCACATTCCTAGGGGTCTTCCAAAGTTTAGTCATAGTTCCATGTATCCTTGAAGACATGCAAGGACAAAACAACAAGATTTACACTGGGAACACTTTACTCAAGGTCCACATGTGTTATTTAAAATTCAACAGTGCCCATTAGATGGAGCATTAAGTGTGTAAACTCTGACACAGATCAAGACCACATCCAGTCCTGGATGAATATGGTGGATTTATGCTCACCTGTGTTGTGCTGCTTTCTCACTAAAAGCTACTGGGGTGCTGAGTATTTACAGCCCACTTATCCACTAGTGAAAACAAACCCCTACTTGACTGAAAATTAGTCTGAGCCTTCTCCCACTCTGCTGGGTATATTAAGATGTCTTTTGCACATTCATATCCCAACTCCCTATGACCTCTGTCTTTACTCACTACTTTCCTACTGTGTGTGTCTATTAGATCATCATAACATTTATGGGCAGTACAATGTTTTTGCTTATGAATAAAAGAATTAAGAGACAGAACATGCATGGGGTGTAGAGAATCATGGGTCAGACATGGTAGCACACACCTGTGATTCCAGCCACTTACAAAGTGGAGGCAGGAGCATCACAAATTTAAGGCCAATCTGGGCGATGTAGTGACACCTTGTCTGAGAATGAGACATATTTTGAGTAGCAGTTCAGTGGCAGAGCACTTGCCTAGCATGTGTGAGACCTTGATTCAACTCCCCACCACCCCTGCTTAAAAATAAGGATAGTGGAAACTCTAGACATAAATTTGCGACTGATATTACCTATTTTAAAAAGAAAACTGAAAAGAAATATGTTGCAAATTATCAGTGTTAGAAAAACCTGATCTTTAAAAAAATCACCTAAAAAAAGGAAACGTTGTGATCAAATATTAAATTATCAAAATAAAACTTCAAACACACACAAAAGTCTGGCAAGTAATTTACTGAACTCCCATATATTCATTACTCAGATTATAGTGATATACTCCATGATCAATGTTGTTTCAATTAGTCTTTTATTCATTAACCATTCGTGTCCTAAAAGATACGCATTTTTAAAAATGCTCAATTACTAAAAGAATTTCATATAGAAAGTAAGGCTGGCCTGAATTTGAGATCTTTTTGACTCAGCCTCCCTGGTGCTGGGATAAGCATCATTGCCAGGAGAAGGAACCTCAGGAACAGGTTGACACAAGTGAACACCCTTCTGAGTTTGGTGCCCATGGAGGGGCCCAGGCCACCCTATCTACATCCATTGATGCCTGCACTGAGCCTCTTTCCCCACACCAGTGTTGACGCCTGGTAGGTGTTCAGGGAGTCTCTGCAGCATCCCAAAGGGAGCAGCTCATTTGGGAGACCCTCTTCCTATGCAAGAAACTTATGGTTCAGGAAGGAAACCTGTGGACCAGGGTGGTGTCACCAAGACTAGTAGTGGCTTTATCTTTAATAATGTTTATTTAATATAATTTGAACTGGCAAATAAGAGGAGTTGAAGAGATCTTCATGTTTGACAAAGCTGTGACCTCTAGATCAGGATGAGAGACTGAGAATTTTCTAAAAAGCCATCACTGGGAAGGTGGCACAGACCTGTCTCCCCTGATGCCAGGAAGACTGAGGCAGGTGGATGCGCATTTGAGGGTAACCTTTGGAACTTCCAGACCTGTGTCAAAATAAAATAAAAATATGGTTCTTGTCACTCAGAGGTAAAGATTCCTGAGTTAAAATTTTCAGTATGAATCAATTAATTAAATAAATTGAATAAAAATATATATAGGGAGGAACCTTCTGAAGCTGAACTTGTGACAGTGCTGCCAAACAAAGAGGATGCTGAGCCCATAGGTGCCTGGAGAATTCTGGTTTGTCTGGGATGGCCTTTGAGACCTGTGACAGTAGAGGCATGGAGCCCAGGGCTTGGGCAGGCCTGGTGGATGCAGGGAAACCTCACTGTGGCCTGGCAATGCAAATAGGTTCCCTGACTGGAGCTGGAGGTTGCTGCCTAGAGCCCTGCTTAGTCTCTGGATAGAAGGCTGCAGTCCATGAGGTGGACACTCCTAGGCAGTCTACACTCACTGGCTGCTGCAGTAGAGCCAGACACTGGAATGACTCCACAGTGTGGTCTCCTGCTAGGAATGCCTCTGGTCACAAGAGGGACAAGGGAGAAATAGATAGGGGCAGGCAGAATCCCTGGGTGACCAAAGAGTCTTTCAATCTCAAGACCTAGATTATGGTCATGAAACAGTCAATGGAAGCTTGATGGACAGACACAAAAGAGCAGAACTGTCCGTCAGGCTTAGAGGGAGAGTGCTGGAGAGGGATAAGTTGTGGGTAGCCTCTGGACTTTGTAGACATAAAAGAAAATGTTGACAGTATGCTGCCTTAAACTAGGCTCCAGGGGAAATCACAAGATTTTTATAACACAAACAGAACTGCAGGCATTTATATTCTGTGTTCAGCAAAGAGAAAGAGGTGGGCATTTGGGTCTGACCATTCAGCATGTTTTCCCTCCATCAGAATGTTAAGCCCCCACTGCTCATTTTTCTGGGCCCTAAGAAGGGAAGGAAGGATAGGAGGGCTTTTAGTTCTTTTTGGCTGCTGGGATTCAAAGGTAGTATGCTGTGGTTTGGGTGTTGTTGTAATGACCGGCGGGTTCCACTGTGAGTGAAGGTTTGCTCTATAGGATGGCACAGGGTAGAGGTTGGGTATCTTTGAAACTTGACCTAGTGGGCTGTTTTGGGGTCAGTGAAGCAAACCAAGGAAGGGGGTGCCTTGGAACAAAGGGTAGTGGTCAGGGAGGATTGTGATTGAGAGACCAGAGCCTGTCTACTTCACCTGGAGAGGGATGCTTTCTTCACGCACCCTGCTGTTGTGGCGCCCCTTGGCAGATCATGAGGCCCTCACCAGAACTGGCCTGAGGCAGATTTCATGGCTTAGACATGCCAAATCTGAGGGAAATCAGTTCTTCTCCATAGAGTCAGCTGCCTTGGGTATTTCCTTGAAGACAAGTAAGACTGACCAACAGGCAGTGACATTACTGCTCAGCTCTGCAGGCTCATAGTCCAAGATCACTGCACTGACAGCCTTTGTGCCTGGAAAGAGCCTCATTCTGGGTTCTGGAGATCCCTCTTTCTATGTTTCATATGTCAGGGTCTGTGCTCCTTGTGCCTGTCTCATGAGAGCACCAGTTCCTCCCAGAGGTATACTTTAAACATATGGGAGGGATCATCAAGCATTAAGGTCACACAGCTACTCCCAAACCACCTGCTTCTTGGACTGTCAATTGCACACATTCCCTTCCAGTTGTCTCCAAATTCCACTCTGTGGACTGGGTCAAGTAGTGGAATTTTGTGGACTAATAATAATCTGACCAATGACTGATGAGAAAGTTCACAGGCTAATGATCTAGGTAGTAAAAGGGTGCCAGGGGCAGAATAGTGGCAACAGCAAAATGGCAGGGAGAGATGACTGCAGTCTTGCTAACCCATTGTCTCTTCACTAACAACACCTGATCCTCCGAAGTTACACACCCTGCTACAGAAGGCCACCTGTGCCCTGCTGAGTTTCAGAGGAGTGTGCACTCAGAGACCCATGTGTTGAAGTTTGTCCCTAGTTTGTGGCACTGTTAGTAGAAGTGAAACACTTAGGAGATAGGGTCTGGTGAGAGGAAGCTAGGGCTTGTGGATCTGGCCCTTTCTGTCTCTTTGCATCCCAGCTGCCATGAGGGGCTCAGACCTCATCTGCCACACTCCCATCATGATGTGTTCTGGTGGCACAGGCCAGAAGGATCAGGTAACCATGAAGTGAAACCTCTAAAACCATTCCTCTTAGTGAGTTGTTTACCTCAGATATTTTGTAACAGCGATGTGCTAAGTCTGTGAAAGGACAATCAGATACCAGGTATGCTTGACTCATGGAAAGAAGCTGAGGCCATCTGGTCAGAAGTCACAATTTAGGATCTTGTGTTCAAGTCTTCAGTGCCCAGTCTTATGTAAATATTCTTTCTTTCTCACTCTGTTGTAAGAGAGGTGGGTTATTCAGGAAAGCAGATTTCAATTCAAGGGTGCTGGTGAGTTAACCTGCTAACTAGGAAATAGTCACCTAAGTAACTTGAATAACCAGAACTTCCAGTGAGGGAGAAGAGGGAATGAGAGCCAAAACCCCCCTTTACACATTTAGTTGTACCATTTAAGCATGAAAAACCAAAATTGAATATACCAGGAAAAACCCCCAAACCCATAAGCACAAAAGGACAAAGGGAGGCAGTCATGAACATCCTGGCTAAAGTTGCTTGAAGTTCTAGGAGGACAACTTAGGTGGGTTCTTGGCAGCTGTATTTCCTGGCAGGGGCTGGTCTGGTGAGAAAGCCGAGGTTCCAGCTCTATCAGGGCTTGGGGCAGCAGGCGTGGTGCTGAGCAGTTCTCTTCCTAGCCTGGCACATGTCTTAGGAAAAACACCAGGTATGTATGTGGCTCTAACTTCATGTTAACAACACCGTAGGCACCTCAGGAGCAGTCTATGTGCTTCTGAAATAAAACCCTATCATCACCAGACATCCCCAGGATGTCTTAGGAGGAAGAGAGGGATTCAACTCAACTCTGTGGGTTCTTGACATGCTGCAGAGAGGGATTTCAGTGCCTGTCAGCAGAGACACAGGCAGATATTTATTCAGAAAGGTAAGGCACAAAGCGGGGTCCTTACGTGGCATGAAATGCTCTTTGGGGATGCGAATTCTCCATAAAAGGAAACCTGTAGATGATCGAGATGAGGAGCAGACATGGTGGGTCAGCCTGGTCGCTCCATTTCAGGGATCATGGGGTGCAGTGAGGACAGCATCTGGTTCACCTTCTGGACCTGGGACTGATGCTCTGTAGTACATTGGCAGCTCCTGGACTGTACCCACATCTTGGACAGTTTTTCTCCAGGATTCTTGTACTAAGTCTGCAAACACTTTCTGTAAATTATCCCAGTTGCTCTGCATCTCTCCTCTCTTCCTGCAAATCGTGCCACAGTCACAAACGAACACCCAAATGCCCCTTTCAGGAAAGAATTCAAAATGACTCTGTCCCAACTGGAAAGAGAACCCCAAATGGTCTCAAGGAGTGACCCAAAGGCAAGCATCAGGGAAGAGCAGGGACTGTGTGCCCACTGGGAAGGATTTTTTTAGGGTCAGACTTTGGGACCAGAGTCATAAAAGTCATCTTTCCATCTTATCAGGAGTGGTGATGAAATCAACACTGGCTCTAAGGGTTAGAAATTCAGGGCACAAAAGTGAGTTTTCAGCTTCAGGAACAATCATTACCTGTCCCTCATTTTAGGTCAGCAGCGTGGCCAAATTCTCTCCTGACCCCAGAACAGAGATCTGCACCTGCTGTCCCCACCGAGTGGACTCTGTGACTGACCTGCATCAGGAATGAGAGGAGAGCAATGAAATGGGAAAACAAATTAAGGTGCAGCTTAGTCTTCCTGGTGAGACAACAAAACTAACCCAACCTCAGAAGAGGGGCATTTAAGTTTGAGACTGCTCTCTGGTGGAGTAGAGTATAGCTGGGGATGCAGTACCCTGAGTTCTGTTGCATCCTCCTGGCCTTAGGGACAGGTATCCCATTCTCACCATGTGGGCATTGCCTGTGAGAAGCCCTGGTGAAGATGAGAAGGACCAGGTCAGTGGAACAATGGTTATGGCAGGAGAAAGCTATTTGATGCTTCTTGAAACTTCCCAGTTTAAGGAAACCCGGAAAATGTGATCAAGGACAGACCTTGTCAGTTGTGACCAGAAAAAATAGCAGTCTGACAAGGCCCCCAGGAGTGCAGGCCTCCCTGTGGCCTGTTAATGTGAAAAGCATTTTGTTATTTTTTTCTTCATCCTATTGTTGAACACCCCTCACCTGAGAGTGTTCAGGTTTCTCTCTGTTCTCTTCCAAGTTCCCAAAGGGAATCCTAGCTCACAATCCTCTGGATCCTGTGGGTGAGCACAGCTCTCCTGACAGTGCTAGGTCTTCTCTGTGTCCTGTACTTAATTTCCCTTAACACACCATTTCTCAGTGTCATATGAATCCTATGGTAAGTGCCATTCACAGAAATGCTAAGTTTTTCCTGAATATTGTTTTGGAGTGCCCTTTACCCTTCAAAACTCTGCTTCCTCTGTGTTCACCAGGTGATTGCCACTCATCCAGCTGTGCTCAGAATATTATGGGACCTCTGACTGAGCACCCCTCACACAGCAGTGCTCAGTCACCTCTGTGCCATATGCTAAGTTCCCTTAGCCAATCTTATCTCAACTTTCTCTGGCTCCTGTGTGTGTTCATAGGTAGTTCAATATTGCTCAATCTTTTCTGGGTTCTTTCTTAACATTGCCAGTCCCACCATTGCTCAGGGTCATCTCAGTACTGTGGGTGTGCACCATTCTCCAACCAGTGCTCAGTTTTCTTTGAGTCCTGGTATTAATCTCCCTTCTCCAAGCATTTTTTAGGGTACTCTGTGTTCTCTGGTTGAGTGCCTCTCTCCCACCAGTGTTCAGTTTCCTCTGGTTGTTGTGGGTGAGCACACTGCAGACACCAGTGCACACTCTTAACTCTAGGCAACCTTATTCACTTACTGAAATCTCTGGATGACTCCCATTCTGACTAATGTAAATACACCATCTTAGGACTTATGTGTGTGTCCCGGTCAATCATATTGCGGCAACTTGGAGAGGCATAGATATGTCCTCTTTCCAAGAAACTCAAAAGACTTTCGTTGCTGCCATGAAGAGGCACTTCAAAAATTCCTGAAGACACAAAACAAGTTTTAAAATTTATTTATTTGGATTAATGGTACACAAATGGGGTACAACTGTTGTTTCTCTGGTTGTACATGAAGTAGAGTCTCACCAATAGTGTAATCATACATTTACATAGAGAAATGAGGTTTCTCTCATTCTGTTGTTTCTTCTTCCCCCACCCTCTCCTTACCCCTCTTTTACCTCTATAAAATCCATCCTTCCTCCATTCTTGCCTCCCTCCCACCTCCTGTCATATTTTATCATCTGCTTATCAGAGAGAAGATTTGACCATTTTTTGGGGGGCAGTGATTTATCTCACTTAGCATAGTATTCTCCAATTTGCCTACAAATGCTATAATTTTATTCTTCTTTATGACTGAGTAATATTTCATTGTGTATATATACCACAGTTTCTTTATCCATTCATCAGTTGAAGAATATATAGATTGGTTCCACAATCTAGCTATTGTGAATTGAGCAGTTATGAATATTGATGTGACTGCATAACTGTAGTAAGCTTATTTTAAGTTATTTGGGTATAGTCCAAGGAGGAGAATAACTCGGTTAAATGGTGGTTCCATTACAAATCTTCAAAGAAATCTTCACACTGCTTTTCAGAGTTTCTGCAAAAATTAGCAATCCCACAAGAAATGTATGATTGCACATTTTCCCCACATCCTCACCAACACCTACTGTTGCTCATATTCTTGATAATGGTCATTTTAATTGGGGTGAGATAGAATCATAGGGCAGTTTTTATTTGCATTTCTTTTATTACTATAAATGTTGAACATTTTTTCATATATCTGTTGATTGCTTGTGGATCTTCTGTGAAGTGTCTGCTCATTTACTTACCCCTTTTATTCACTGGGCTATTTGTATTCTTGGTGTAAAATTTTGAGTTCTTTATAGATTCTGGAGATTGGTGCTCTGTCTCAACTGTGTGTGTCAAAGATTTTCTCCCACTCTATAGGCTCTCTCTTCAAGTTTTTTATAAAGCTTTTTAGTTTGAATATATCCCAACTATTGATTCCTGCTTTTATTTCTTGTGATTTTGGAGTCATGTTAAGGAAGTCTGGTCCTAAGCCAACATGATGATGATTTATTCTATTAGGTGCAGGATCTCTGGTCTAATTCTGAGGTCCTTGATCCATTTTGAGTTGTTTTAGCAGGTTGAGAGATAGGGTTCTAATTTAATTTTGCCATATATGGATTTCTAGCTTCTCCAGCAACTTTTGTTGAAGAAGCTCTCTTGTCTCCATTATACATTTATGCCACCTTTGATTAGTATGAGAAATCTGTATTTATGTGGGTCTTTCTCCGTGTTGTTTTTTCTGTACCATTGATCTTTCTGTCTATTTTGGTGCCAATACCACTACATTTTTGTTATTATTAGTATGTAGTGTAGTTCAAGTTCTGGTCTTGTTATACCCCGTGCTTCACTCTTCCTGTTAAGGATAGCTTTATCTATACTTGGTCTCTTTTTCTTCCAAATGAATCTCATGATTGTTTTCTCTATCTCTATGAGGGACATCATTGGGATTTTAATTGGAATTGCATTGAATTCGTATACCACTTTTGGTAGTGAGGTCCTTTTGACAAAATTAATTCTGCCTACCCAAGAACATGGGTGATCTTTCCATCTTCCAAGGTTTTCTTTAATATTTTTCTTTAGTTTTCTGTAATTCTCATTGTAGAGCTCATTCATTTCTTTGGTTAGTTGATTTCTAGTTTTTATTTTTTTTGAGGTTATTGTGAATGGGGTAGTTTTCCTAATTTCACTTTCAGAGGATTTATCACTTATGAATAAAATACATTAGATTATGAACATTAATTTTTTTTATCCTGCTACTTCTCTGAATTTTTTTATGAATTCTATAAATTTTCTGGTGGAATTTTCTGGCTCCTCTAAATATATAATTATATCATCAGCAACTATGGATAATTTGAGTTTTTCTTTTCCTATTCATATTCTTTTAATTTCTTTTTTTTGCCTAAGTTCTCTGGCTAGAGTTACAAGGACAATGTTGAATAGAAGTGGTGAAAGAGGACCTCCCTGCCTTGTTCCAGTTTTTAAGAGAAATGCTTTCATTTTTTCTACATTTAGAATGATGTTAGCATAGATAGCCTTTACAATGTTGAGAAATGTTCCTACTATTCCTATTTTTTCTAGTGTTTTGAGCATGAATCAGTGCTGAATTTTATCAAATGCTTTTTCTGCATCTATTAAAATAATCATGTGATTCTTAACTTTAAGTCTGTTGATGTGGTGAATTACATCTTTTGATTTCCAGATGTTGTACCAACTTTATATCCCTGGGATGAAACTCACTTAATCATGGTGCACTATCTTTTTAATATGTTTTAGTATAAAATTTGCTAAAAATTTGTTAAGAAGTTTTGCAACTATGTTGATTAGGAATATTTGTCTGAAATTTGCTTTCTTCAATGTGTCTTTGTCTATTTCTGGTATCAGTGTGATATTAGCTTCATAGAATGAGTTTGGAACTGTCCCCTCCTCTTCTATCTCATGGAATACTTTGAGGAGTAGTGGAGTGAGCTGTTCTTTGAAGGTGTTGTAGAACTCGGCTGACAATCCATTCGATCCTGAACACTTTTTGTTGGTATGCTTTTGATGACTTCTATTTCATTGCTTGAAATTCATCTTTGTAAATTGTGTATGTTCTCCTGATTCAACTTGGGTGGGTCATATGTCTCTAGAAATCTGTTGATGTCTTTGAGTCTTTCAATTTTTTGGAGTATAGATTTTCAAAATAGCTTCTAATTATATTTTATATTTCAGTAGTGTCTGTCATGATATTTCCATTTTCATCTCAAATTTTAGAAATTTGAATTCAGTCTCTCCTTTTCATTATTGTGGCTCCGGGTTTTTCAATGTTGTGTATTTCTTTTTTCAAAGAATCAAATTTTGTCAATTTTTTGAGTTTTTTTTTTCTTTTTTTTTGCAGTACTGGGGATCGAACTCAGGGACTTGCACTTGTGAGGCAAGCACTCTACCAGCTGAGCTATCTCCCCAGCCCTTGAGTTTTTTAAGTGTCAATTTCATTGATTTCCGCTCTTATTTTAACTCTTTCCTGTCTTCTAATTCTTTTGGCATTGATCTGTTCTTCCTTTTCTAGGAATTTGAGTTGTAATGATAGGTCATTTATTTGTTGAGTTTTCTTTCTTTTATTGAATGCACTCCAAGCAATGAATTTTCCTCTTAGTACTGTTTTCATAGCATCCCAGACATTTTGATGCATTTTATCTTTGTTCTCATTTATCTCTAACAATTTTTTTATTTCCCCCTGATGTTGTCTGTTATCCATGCATGATTTACTGGTGTATTATTTAACCTCCATATGTTGGAGTAGTATCTGTTTTGTATTCTGTCATTTATTTCTAATTTCAATCCATTATGATCTGATAGAATACAAGGTAGTATCTCTATCTTCTTATATTTGCTAACATTAGCTTTGGGGCATAAAATATGGTCTATTTTAGAGAAGGATCTATGTGCTTCTGAGAAGAAAGTTTATTCATTCAATGATGAATGGAATATTCTATATACGTCAGTTAAGTCTAAATTATCAATTGTGTTATTGAGATTTATGATTTTTTGTTCAACTTTTGTTTGGAATATGTGTCCAGTGGTGAGAGAGGTGTGTTAAAGTATTATTGTGTTGTGGTCTATTTGGTTCTTGGAATTGAGGAGGATTTGTTTGATGTACATGGATGAGCCATTGTTTGGGGTATAAATATTTATGATGGTTATTTGTTGCTGATTTATGCTTCTCTTAAGAAGTATGCAATGTCCTCCTTTACCCCTTCTAACTAATTTTGGCTTGAAAGCTTCTTAATCTGAGAATGGATACCCCCAATTTTATTTTATTTTATTTTTTTGTGGTACTGGGGATCAAACTCAGGGCCTTGTGTTTGCAAGGCAAGCACTCTACCAGCTGAGCTATCTCCCCAGCCCCCCCCCACTCTTTTATTGAGTTCATGTGGGTGGTGTATTTTTTTCCATCCTTTCACCTTTAGTCCATAGGTGTATTTTTCTATGAGATGAGTCTCTTGAAGGCAGCAAATTGTTGGGTCTTTCTTCTAAATGCAATCTCCCAGTATATGTCTTTTGATTGATGAGTTTAGGCCACTAACATTCAGGGTTATTAATAGATATGATTTGTATTCTTGGTCATTTTGGCTTATATTTTATTTTTAGTTTGACTTAGTTTCTCCTTTATTTGGCTATTTTTTAGGGTAGTTCTTCCCTATGCTGACTTACATGGTTGTTTTTCATTTCTTTCTCATGGACTATTTTGCTGAGAATATTCTTTAGCTTTCTATTTGTAATTTCTTTTAGTTTTTTTAATCACAGAATAATTTTATTTTGTTACCAAGTCTGAAGGTTTGTTTTTATTGGTATAAAACTCTTGGTTGGCATTCATTTTCTTTTAGAGCTTGAAGTGTGTTGTTCAAGGCCCTTGTAGCTTTTAGGGTCTGGGTTGAGAAATCTCTGATATTTATGTTAATTTCCTCCTGAGTACAAATTGATTTTTTTCTCTCACAGTCTTTAAAATTCTATCTTTATTTTATATATGAGGCATTTTTATTTTAATGTGCCTTAGTGTGCATCTGTTGTAATTTGGTGTCCTGTAAGTCTCTTGTATTTGATTTTCCATATCATTCTTCAGTTTTGGGAAATTTTCTGATATTCTTTCATTGAATAAACTGTACATTCCTTTGGTTTGTGTCTCCATGCCCTCCTCAATTCCAATAATTTTTAAATTTGGTCTTTCCATGATATTCAATAATTATTTGAGTTTCCATTCATGATTTATTACCAACTTCTCTGACAAACTTGTTTTCAAGATTAATTACTTTATCTTCAATGTCTGGAATTCTATCTCCCAAGTGATCTAACCTATTGATTATGCTTACTATTGAGCTTTTAATTTGATTTATATTTTTATTTCATAAATTTTATTGCTTTTCTTCAGGATCTCAATATCCTTATTGAAATGATCTTTTGTTTCCTGCATTTTCTTTTTTAACTGTTGATTGGTGCAACAATTCAATGCCTGCATTTGCTCTCTTATCTCATCATCTACTTCTCTGATCATTTTCATTATGTACATTCTGAATTCTCTTTCTGACATTGTTTCTGCTATGCTGTCATTGAATTTTACTGATGTAGCTTCTAGGTTTATTTGGGACAGTTTCTTCCCCTGTTTTCTCATATTGCTCATGTGTCTTCCTCTCTAGGAGTGCAAATCTGAGGTATTGCATTTTTTCTCTAAAGACCTGTAGAGTCCCTACAAGTTTCCAATGCCTCACCTTGCAGCGAAAGACCAATATTAGCAGAGCACAATACAAGGAATATGTGACTTTAACTCAAAGATTCTCATTTAAAATATTACCCATATTGTCTTAATAAGCAGAGATTATGAGTTAGTTTATTATATACAGCTTAGCCAATAGTTTTGTAACAAGGAACACAAATTCTAATGGTGGACATAAAGGATAGGGATGGGTGTAGGATATAATGTCAATAAGCTATGAAGTGCATCTATAGAAGTACTGTCATAGGACTAATAAAAGCAGAGTTAAAAGAAATTGTTAGCATGTAAAAAGTGAGAGTCTCTATGTAGACAGATAAGAGGAAAATAGAATGAGAAAAATATTAATACAAGAAAAGAAAAGAAGGAGTAATAGTAGGTATAATATTAATAATCATAATAGTACTAATAAAAAATCTACAGTAAAACTGTACAGTGCTGTTCAAATCTCCATTCAGTAGCCTGATGCCTGGGAGGAACTTGACAATGCAGTAACCCAAAGAAGGGTGCTGCCCCTCCAGGGATGGTGGACTCCAGGTGAGATATAATTCCTGCTAGTGTGCAGAGGCACCTCCACGTGTTGACAGATGGTCAACCAAAGCAATATGCTAGAATGTGGGCTTCTCCTGGACTGAACTGGGCCTTGTTCTCTGGGTTGGGCCTCCCCACTGTGAAAGTCTCAGGCAGCAGCACTGGGTTGGACCTGGTGCTTGCCTCTGAGCCTTTTCTCCCTCCCCTGCATGTGAGACTCATGCAGCAGAACTGGCCTGGTCCTGGGTCTCTGGGATGGGTCTCCTCGGTACAGGAATCTCTCCCAGTGATGCTGGGCTGGACCTGGGTCTCTGAGCCAGGCATCCCAGGCATGGAAGTCTCATGAATCCTCAAGTCAATTTAATAGATGTCAATTCTCACAGCACTGAGGACCTTGTTCCACCACATATCATCCACCATTTTCACATAACTGCTGAAGTGGCTGAGTTATTATGGGTGATGTACCACACCCAGGAATTCATACATCTTTCAGAGAAGTGGATGGAAATCATATATTTAGATTATTTTCAGGATCTTCTCATGTATTTCTGGCTTCTCCCTTTTGACAAGAGAGGAAACTTTTTTGACTTCTGAGCCAGATGCAATGCACACTATCAAAAGACAGTGTGAAATGTGGCCAAGGACAATTTCTTATCATCAAGGAGGATGTTTTCAAACCTTTGAAATAGAACCATTTCAGCCATATCTGAAGTCAACAAAAATTTGGCTCAAGGGATATGCTAAAACTGTTCTAAAAATTCTGATCCTTATAAGCTTAAAACTCCTCTCCCCTAAGATGTGTGTTTCCTATGGATCTGGTTGTCATGCAAAACTCATACATCCTTGTTATGTCTTCTCTTGGTTCTTCACTAAACCTCCTCTCAATCACCATTTCTCAGGGTCTTCTGAGTACTCTGGGTGAGCTTATCTCTCCTACATGTTCTGTCTTCACTGAGTTCAGCCCTAAATCTTCCCTCATCAAACATTGCTCAAGGTATTCTGAATGCTGTGGGTGAGCACCTTTCACCAACTAGTGCTCTGATTCCACTGGGTCCTCTTGTTGATAGTCTCTCTCATAAAATGGCTGAGTCTTCTTTATTTAAACTTGTAAGTATATCTGATGTTTTCTTACTCAGTTTCCTTTGGGTCTTGAGGGTGAGTGTCCCACACCTAAGAGTTCTCTCTTCTCTGCTTCTTTTGTCTGATTTCCCTAACAATTCCATGCTTATTCTTCTCTGAGTATCTTGGTGAGCACTTCTCACCTGAGAGTGTTCAGTCTTTTCTCTGTTCTGTCCCAGGTTTCACACATCAATTCTTGCTCACACTCCCCCCTCACCTGACAGTGCTCAGTCTTCTCTGGGTTCTGTCCTTAATATCTCTTTACACAACATTGCTCAGTGTCATGTGAGTCCTGTGGTGAGTGGAACTCACATGAATGTGCTCATATTTCCCTGAATATTGTTTGGGATTGCCCCTTACCATTCAGTACTCTGTCCTTTGTCTTCTCTGTGTCCTCTGGGTGAGGGCTCCTCCTTCAACTCAGAATATTCTGGGACTATGGGTCAGTACGCCTCATCGAGCAGTGATCAGTCTTCTCTATGCCATGTGCTGAGTTTCTTTTGTCAATATTTTCTGAGCCTCATCTGGTTACTGTTATAATCATAGCCTAAAACTTCTCATGCTTTTCTGGGTTCTCTCAACCTCACCTACCCCACCATTGTTCATGGTCACCTGAGTACTGTGGGTGAGTGCCCCTCTTTCACTTGTTCTTAATCTTCTCTGCTTCCAGTCATTAATTTCCCCTCCCACACCATCATTTAGGGTCCTCTGAGTTCTGTGGTTGAACAGTCCTCTCCCACCACTCTCAGCCCCCTGTGAGTGTTGTGGTAAGCACACTTCTGACACCAGTGCTCACTCTCCACTGAGTCCTAGACATCTTTGTTCTGTTAGTGAAATCTCTGCATGAGTCCCATTCTGACTGATATCAGTACCCCATCTGTGATCTTATCTGCGTGTTCATACCAACAATACTGTGAATACTAGAAGGGATGTTGATACTTCCTCTTTCCAACAACTTCAATAGTCCTTTAGTTCTGTCATGCACAAATGATCCTCATCAACACCTGAAAACCCAAGAGAATTTTAAAGAATGTAAAAGACCACAGGACTGAAGATCTCATGACACAATTCATCATTCACCATTTCCACAGCATTTCTCAAGTGACTGAGGTCTTATAGATAATGTAGCATGCCCAGGATTTCTGACAACTTTCTGAACAGTGGTTGGAAAGCATATATTTATGTATTTTCAGAATCTTATTTGATACATCACTGACTGCTCTGTTTTGACAAAAGAGGAGAGGTCTCAGAACTTCTGAGTCAGTAGAATGCTCCCTATCAAAAGACAGTGTGAAGTGTAGCCAAGGACAATTTTCCATCAATATGGAGGACTTCTTCAGATCTTAAAAAAAAAAAAAAAATTTTGACCCAAGGAATACTTTCCAAAAGTTTCCAAAAACTCAGAGCACTATAGGTGAGAATGCCTTTCCAAAATGATATCTGTCTTCTCTGAATCCTGTAGTCAAGCACGCCTCTTTGCTTTGTCTTCTCTGGGTTATGCTCTTAACCTCTTCTGAATTATCATTGCTCAGTGTCTAGTAAGTCCTCTGGGTGAGTGCCCCTCTCCACCAGTGCTCAGTCTTCTCTGGGTACTTCCCTCAATCTCCCCTCATCCACCATTTCTCAGGGTACTTTGAGTCCTGTGAGTGCTCCTACCCCACTAGAGTTCTGATTTCACTGGGTTCTCTTAATAGGTTTCTCCTCAGAATTTTTCTGAGTAATCTGTATAAACCACCATATTTTATACCTAAATTCTTCATTCGTTTGGATTTTTTTTATTTTTGATTTGCTTTGGAGAACAAAACCATCATTTTAATACACATATTGTCTTTTTTAAAAGACATTTTTAACTGGAGGATAGAAGCAAACCATATTTTTGTATGTTTTCATTTTATTCCACCTTGAAGTCAAACATATATGCATTCTAACCTCTATATTTTCAGTAAAATAAATAGTTAAGAAAATACTATTTCTAAAATATAGCTCAGAGATTATAAGTGAAAAATAAAGAAAATACAAGATTCAGAAATTGTAGCTCTTCATTTTGTTCTTCAATGTGTTATAAAAAAAACACAACATCAACCCAAAGTTGATTTAAAATTTTACATGATTGAGCATATTTGCTTTCATTTACATGTAAAGATGTCTGTTGTTTTAATGTACAGTTACAACTTTTATGTGTGTGCTAAATTGTTAGTATCATTTGATCAAATTGATTTCATTGCCTTTTCAAATTGTTTCCATTACTCTTCACACTTATAGTACCTCTCTGTAACTGCTTTAAAAATTATTTTTAATTTCACACTTTATTTTCACTTTTATGTTACTTTTTATGAATTATAGGCCTCGTAGACTTGCAAAAAATGTCCAGGATAGCATTAATTGAATGTTTGACAAACTGTCCTCAAAGATAAAAAAAGAAAAAAAGAAAAACTATTACCTCTCTGAGTAGATTGTTTTGGGAATATACATTAAGATATTAAAAAAAAAACACTCAAGTGATATATATATATATGTATTGTATATATGTGTATGTATATGTATATATATATATATATTTGAAATGATCAAAAAGAATTTACATTCAAACTTATTATTTTTAGGAAAATGTGTTCACCAATTAAAATATATGAATTTAAATTCAAAAATGAACTCTTCCTTTAGTGTTCTACCTCATTGCTATGCAAGATTTGTTGGACCTGTGGCATTTGCATAACTGCAGAGATTGATACATATTCAAAAACCCAGCTGTCATCCAAGGACTACTGAATTTGTCAACATCTTAGCACATATCTATCTATTTTTGCGCTCATTACACCTTAGAAATCAACATTCTAACTCACTGTAACTTTCTCATTAGAGAAATATAATTTGTTTTTAAATATAAATATAGCCCCCAAATATACATTCTTAAGTTTATCTTAATTTTACATTTTATTTCACAAAAGTGTAGCATATACACTTCTTTTGTACTTAGATCATCCTCTTTCCTTAGAGTTATATAATGTATTAAAAAACTGCTGTGTTAAAAGTATCTTATTGAATAATTAAATTACCTCACCTTTGTGAGAATCACTTAAATAAGAACTCATCAATGATCATCTCATCAATGTGCCATTTATATATTTATTCTTATTTCAGAAACCACTGACATTGAGGTTTGTAGCCATTGATTTTTCTCAAGAGGAATGGGAATGCCTGGACCCTGTTCTTCATAGTTTATACACAGATGTGATATTGGAGAACTACAAAAAACTGACCTCTCTTGGTGAGTGTAGTTTTCCCTTAAGAATTCCTCACTCACTATCAATCCTGAGAGTCTTTCCTTTGCAAAATATCTCTTGGTAGCTTGTACTGTGCATGAATGAGTATTAGATAATTTCATGGAAATTAATTGGAAATTGTTGATATGGATATGAAAATATTAATTATCTTTATAATTTACCACTATTATTTCTTTTTTGTTTTTTTTAATTTATTTTTATTGTAAACAAATGGGGTACATGTTGTTTCTGTTTGTACATGGAGTAACAGCATACCATTTGCATATTCATAAATTTACATAGAGTAATGATGTTTGATTTATTCCATTATTTTTTTCCTTCCCCCCCACCCCTCCCACCTCTCTTTTCCCTCTATATAGTCCCTCCTTCCTCCATTCTTGTCCCACTCCCACCCCCCATTAAGTGTCATCATCCGCTTATCAGTGAGAACATTCCTCTTTTGGATTTTTGAGATTGGCTTATCTCACTTAACATGATATTCTCCAATTTCATCCATTTGCCTGCAAATGCCATAATTTTATTATTCTTTATAGCTGAGTAATATTCCATTGTGTATATATACCACAATTTCTTTATACATTCATCAATTGAAGGGCATCTAGGTTGGTTCCATAGTCTGGCTATTGTGAATTAAGCCGCTATAAACATTGATGTGGCTGTATCTCTGTAGTGTGCTGATTTTAAGTCCTTTGGGTATAGGCCGAGGAGTGGGATAGCTGGGTCAAATGGTAGGTCCATTCCAAGATTTCTAAGGAATCTCCACACTGCTTTCCAGAGTGGCTGCACTAATTTGCAGTCCCACCAACAATGAATGAGTGTACCTTTTTCCCCACATCCTCGCCAACACCTATTGTTGCTTGTGTTCTTGATAATCGCCATTTCAATTGGGGTGAGATGGAATCTTAGAGTAGTTTTCATTTGCATTTCTCTTATTACTAAAGATGTTGAACATTTTTTCATATATCTGTTGATTGTACATCTTCTTCTGTGAAGTGTTTGTTCATTTCCTTAGCCCATTTGTTGATTGGGTTATTTGTATTCTTGGTGTAGAGTTTTTTGAGTTCTTTATATATTCTGGAAATTAGTGCTCTATCTGAATTATGAGTGGCAAAGATATTCTCCCACTCTGTAGGCTCTCTCTTTGCATTGCTGATAGTTTTCTTTGCTGAGAGAAAGCTGTTTAGTTTGAATCTATCCCAGTTATTGTTTCTTGTTTTTATTTCTTGTTCTATGGGAGTTCTGTTAAGGAAGTCTGATCCTAAGCCAAGAAGGTAAAGATTTGGACCTACTTTTTCTTCTATAAGATGCAGGGTCTCTGGTCTGATTTCAAGGTCTTTGATCCATTGTGATTTGAGTTTTGTGTAGGGTGAGAGATAGGGGTTTAGTTTCATTCTGTTGCATATGGATTTCCAGTTTTCCCAGCACCATTTGTTGAAGAGGCTATCTTTTCTCCATTGCATATTTTTGGCACCTTTATCTAGTATTAGAAAATTGCATTTATTTGGGTTTGTGTCCCTGTCCTCTATTCTGTACCATTGATCTACCTGTCTATTTCGGTGCCAATACCACGCCATTTTCATTACTATTTTTTTTTAGTATAGTTGAAGTTCTGGTAATGCGATACCCCCTGTTTCATTCTTCCTGCTAAGGATTGCTTTAGCTATTCTGGGTTTCTTATTCTTCCAGAGGAATTTCATGATTGCTTGCTCTACTTCTGTAAGGGACGTCATTGGAATTTTAATTGGAATTGCATTGAATCTGTATAGCACTTTTGATAGTATCGCCATTTTGACAATATTAATTCTGCCTATCCAAGAACATAGGAGATCTTTCCATCTTCTAAGGTCTTCCTTAATTTCTTTCTTCAGTGTTTTGTAGTTTTCATTGTAGAGATCTTTTACCTCTTTTGTTAGATTGATACCCAAGTATTTTATTTTTTTGAGGCTATTGCAAATGAAGTTATTTTCCTCATTTCCCTTTCAGCTGTTTCATCGCTTGCATATAAAAATGTTGTAGATTTATGCATGTTGATTTTATAGTCTGCTATTTTGCTGAATTCATTGATGAGGTCTAGAAGTTTTCTGGAGGAGGTTTTTGGATCCTCTAAATATAGAATCATGTCATCTGCAAATAGTGACAGCTTAAGTTCCTCTTTTCTTATTCGTAATCCTTTAATTTCTTTAGTCTACCTAATTGCTCTGGCTAGAGTTTCAAGGACAATGTTGAATAGAACTGGTGAAAGAGGACATCCCTGTCTTGTTCCCGTTTTTAAAGGGAATGGTTTCAGTTTTTCTCCATTAAGAATGATGTTGGCCATGGGCTTAGCATAAACAGCCTTTACAAAGTTCAGGTATGTTCCTACTATCCCTATTTTTTCTAGTGTTTTCAGCATGAAGGGGGGTTGTATATTGCCAAATGCTTTTTCTACATCAATTGAAATAACTATATGATTCTTATCCTTAAGTCTATTGACATGATGGATTACATTTATTGATCTATGGATGTTAAACCATCCTTGAATTCCAGAAATGAACCCCACTTGATCGTGGTTCACAATTTTCTTAATATGTTTTTGGATACGGTTTGCCAATATTTTGTTAAGGATCTTAGCATCTGTATTCATCAAGGATATTGGTCTAAAATTTTCTTTTCTTGATGTGTCTTTTCCTGGTTTGGGTATGAGGGTGATATTAGCTTCATAGAATGAGTTCAGTAGGGTACCCTCCTTTTTTTTTTTATTGTAAACAAATGGGATACATGTTGTTTCTCTGTTTGTACATGGCGCAAAGGCGTACCATTTGTGTAATCATAAATTACGTTTATTGATTTCCTGATGTTGAACCAACCTTGCATACCTGGGATGGAGCCCACTTGATCATGGTGCACTATCTTTTTAATATGTTTTTGTATGTGATTTGCTAAAATTTTGTTGAGAATTTTTGCGTCGATGTTCATTAAGGATATTGGTCTGAAATTTTCTTTCCTTGATGAGTCTCTGTCTGGTTTAGGTATCAGTGTGATATTGCCTTCGTAGAATGAGTTTGGGAGGATTCCCTCCTCTTCTATTTTATGGAATACTTTGAGAAGTATTGGAATGAGCTCTTCTTTAAAGGTTTTGTAGAACTCGGCTGAGAACCCATCTGTTTCTGGACTTTTCTTTGTTGGTAGGCTTTTGATGACATCTTCTATTTCAGTACTTGAAATTGGTCTATTTAAATTGTTTATGTCCTCCTCGTTCAGTTTAGGCAATTCATATGTCTCTAGAAACCTGTTGATGTCTTCGAAATTTTCTATTTTGTTGGAGTATAGATTTTCAAAATAGCTTCTAATTATGTTTTGTATTTCAATCCTGTCTGTTGTGATATTTCCTTGTTCATTTCGAATTTTAGTGATTTGGTTTTCTCTCATCTTCTCTTGGTTAGTGTGGCTAAAGGTTTATCAATTTTGTTTATTTTTTCGAAGAACCAACTATTTATTTTGTCAATTTTTTGTATTGTTTCTTTTGTTTCAATTTCATTGATTTCAGCTCTGAGTTTAACTATTTCCTGTCTTCTACTACTTTTGGTGCTGTTCTGTTCTTCTTTTTCTAGGGCTTTGAGCTGTAGTGTTAGGTCGTTTATTTGTTGGGTTTTACTTCTTTTATTAAATGCGCTCCATGAAATAAATTTCCCTCTAAGTACTGCTTTCATAGTGTCCCAGAGATTTTGATATGATATTTCTTTGTTCTCATTTACCTCTAAGAAGTTTTTAATTTCCTTCCTAATATCTTCTGTTATCCATTCATCATATGATAGCATATTGTTTAATCTCCAGATGTTGGAATTGTTTCTGTGTTTTACTCTTTCATTTATTTCTAACTTCAATCCATTATGATCTGATAGAATACATGGTAGTGTCTCTATCTTCTTGTATTTGCTAACATTAGCTTTGTGGCATAATATACGGTCTATTTTAGAGAAGGATCTATATGCTGCTGAGAAGAAAGTGTAATTCGCTCTTGGTTGGATGGTATATTCTATAAATGTCCATTAAGTCTAAATTATTGATTGTGTTATTGAGATCTATGGTTTCTTTGTTCAATTTTTGGCTGGAAGATCTGTCCAGTGGTGAGAGAGGCATGTTAAAATCACCTAGTATTATTGTGTTATGGTCTATTTGGTTTCTGAAATTGAGAAGGATTTGTTTGACATACATGGATGAGCCACTGTTTGGGGCATAGATGTTTATGATTGCTATATCTTGCTGATTTGTGCTTCCCTTAAGCAGTATGAAATGACCTTCTTTATCCCTTCTGACTAACTTTGGCTTGAAGTCCACATTATCGGAAATGAGGATGGATACTCCAGCTTTTTTGCTGAGTCCATGCGCATGGTATGTTTTTCCCAATCCTTTCACCTTTAGTCTATGGGTATCTTTTTCTATGAGGTGAGTCTCTTGCAGGCAACATAATGTTGGATCTTTCTTTTTAATCCAATCTGCCAGTCTATGTCTTTTGATTGATGAATTCAGGCCATTAACATTCAGGGTTATTATAGAGATATGATTTGGTTTCCCGGTCATTTGGTTCATTTTTCAAATTTTATTTATTTATCTGTTTGACACAACTTGTTTCCTCCTTTATTTGACAATTCCTTTAGGATAATTCCTCCCTTTGCTGATTTGCTTCTTTGTTTTTCATCTCTTCCTCATGGAATATTTTGCTGAGAATGTTCTGTAATGCTGGCTTTCTTTTTGTAAATTCTTTTAGCTTTTGTTTATCATGGAAGGATTTTATTTCATCGTCAAATTTGAAGGTAAGTTTTGCTGGGTATAAGATTCTTGGTTGGCATCCATTTTCTTTCAGGGCTTGAAAAATGTTGTTCCAGGCCCTTCTAGCTTTTAGGGTCTGGATTGAAAAGTCTGCTGATATCCGTATTGGTTTCCCCCTGAATGTAATTTGGTTCTTTTCTCTCACAGCCTTTAAAATTCTGTCTTTATTTTGTATGTTAGGTATTTTCATTATAATGTGTCTTTGTGTGGATCTGTTGTAATTTTGTGTATTTGGAGTCCTATAAGCCTCTTGAACTTGATTTTCCATTTCATTCTTCAGATTTGGGAAATTTTCTGATAATTTTTCATTGAATAAATTGTTCATTCCTTTGGCTTGTTTCTCTAGGCCTTCCTCAATCCCAATAATTCTTAAATTTGGCCTTTTCATGATATCCCTTAGTTCTTGTAGATTCTGTTCATGATTTCTTACCATCTTCTCTGTTTGGTCAACTTTGTTTTCAAGGTTAAATATTTTGTCTTCAATGTCTGAGGTTCTGTGTTCCAGGTGTTCTATCCTACTGGATATGCTTTCTATGGAGTTCTTAATTTGGTTTATTGTTTCCTTCATGTCAAGGATTTCTGTTTGTTTTTTTTTTTCAATATCTCTAACTCTTTATTGAAATGATCTTTTGCTTCCTGTATTTGCTCTTTTAACTGTCGATTGGTGCGATCATTCAATTCTTGCATTTGCTCTTTCATCTCATCGTTTACTTCTCTGATCATTTTAATTATGTACATTCTGAACTCCTTTTCTGTCATTTCTTCTGCCATGCTGTCATTGGGTTTTATTGATGTAACATCTAAATTTGTTTGCAGCATTTTCTTTCCTTGTTTTCTCATATTGTTCAGGTATCAGTGGACCGCTGAGATATTGTAGATTTCCTTTATTGACTTACAATGTCCCTGAAGATTTCCATATATATCCCCCCTTAGCCTTCAGTAGCCTGAAGTCTTGGAGGAAGTTGATAATGCGGTGCTCCACAAGGAAGCTGCCTCTCTAGGAGTGGTGGCCTTCAGGTGGGGTATAATCCCTGCTAGTGGGCAGAGGTGCCTCCACTTGTTGACCAATGGTCACCCAAAGGGGACCTAGGCTGCGGGCTGAGGCAAGGCCTGTTTGGGCCTGAGTCTCTAGTTTTACCGTCCTTGTGGGGAAACCTCACCCGGCAGGGAAGACTCACCCGGTGGGGAGGTTTCACTGGTCAGTTCCCTCCTAGAGGTTCCCCTCAATTTACAGCTACCGCCTGGGCTGGGCTGCCTTCCTCTGCAAAGTTCCCAGGGGCCCGGCCCTACCTCCTGGGCCTGGGAGCCTCACCCTTCGCAGATGAATCTCCTTAGGCTGCCCCTCCTCAGAGAATCTGCCCGCAGGCCTGGAACCTTCGCTCCACCCTAAGCCTGTCTCTGTGCGGCTCTTCCACCCAGAAGCCTCCTAGATCCTGGGACCCTGCTCTGCACCTAATCGCCTGGCTATGCGACCCCTCCTCTGAGCAGCCACCTGGGGCCCCGTACAATCGCTCTGAGACCCAGAGACCCACCACATGCCTCTTCCTCCAGACAGCCTCCCAGTATTCCGGTGCGGTCACTAGGAGTCCAAGAAACTCACTGCGTGCCTCCACCTCCCACCATCCTCCCATAGCCCTGGGCAATCAATCACTCCGAGTTGAAGTGACCCTCCCCGTTCCTCCTCCTTCTCCAGATAACCCCCCGAGTGTTCAGGAGCGGTAGCTCTGAGTGGCTCTGAATCCACGTTACCCGCTGCACGGGTCCTCTGGGCAACCGCCCGGAGCTCTGGTGCAGCCACTCAAGACCAAGCGACCCACCACGCTTCTCCTCCAAGCAGGCCCCCTGTGCTCAGGAGCTGTCACTTTAAGTCCAAACAACTCACCACTCGCCTTCTCCTCTGAGCAGCCGCCTGGAGCGCTAATGCAGTCACTGCGAGTCCACACAACCCGACACGCTCCTCCTCCTCCTCCTCCTATTCCTCCGGGCAGGCCCCAGGGTTCAGAAGTGGTCTGAGTCCAAACAGCTCGACACGCAGCCCCTCCTCTGGCAACCGCCTGTAGCTCTGGTGTAGTCACCCCGAATCCAAGCGGACCCTCTCCTCCTCCTCCTCGTCCTCAGGGCAGGCCCTGGGGTTCAGAAGCGTCGTTCTGAGTCCAAACAGCTCGCTGTGCAGCTTCTCCTCTGGCAACCGCCTGTAGCTCTGGTGCAGTCACTCCGAACCCAAGCGGCCACGCTCCTCCTCCTCCTCCTCCTCAGGGCAGGCCCCGGTGTCCTGAGTCCACACAGCTCTCCTCGCCTCTCCTCCCCTGGTCAGCCGCCAGAGCCCCAGTGGTTGCTCCGAGTCCCAGCGCTGTGCTGAGCGGCCTCCCTAAATTTTTTTAAAAGGGTACCCTCCTTTTCTATTTCCTGGAATACTTTGAGAATTATTGGAATGAGTTCTTCTTTGAAGGTCTTGTAGAACTCAGCTGAGAATCCATCTGGTCCTGGGCTTTTCTTGGATGGTAGATTTTTAATGGCTTCTTCTATTTCATTGCTTGATATTGATCTGTTTAAATAGTGTATGTCCTCCTGGTTCTGTTTGGGAGGAGCATAGGTCTCTAGAAATTTGTCAATGTCTTTGATAGTTTCTATTCTGTTGGAATACAGATTTTCAAAATAGCTTCTCATTATGTTCTGTATCTCAGTGGTGTCTGTTGTGATATTTCCTTTTGCATCATGTGTTTTATTAATTTGAGTCCTCTCTCTCCTTCTCTTTGTTAGTGTGGCTAAGGGTTTATCTATTTTGTTTACTTTCTCAAAGAACCAACTTTTTGTTATGTCAATTTTTTGAATAGTTTCTTTTGTTTCAATTTCATTGATTTCAGCTCTGATTTTAATTATTTCCCGTCTTCTACTACTTTTGCTGTTATTCTGTTTTTCTTTTTCTAGGGCTTTGAGCTGTATTGTTAGGTCATTTAATTGTTGACTTTTTATTTTTTTCTGGAATGCGCTCCATGCAATGAATTTTCCTCTTAGTACCGCTTTCATAGTGTCCCAGAGATTTTGATATGTTGTATCATCATTCTCGTTGACCTCTAAGAAGTTTTTAATCTCCTCCCTGATGTTTTCTGTTATCCATGGTTCATTCAATACCATATTATTTAGTCTCCAAGTGTTGGAGTAATTTCCTTTTTTTACTTTGTCATTGATTTCTACTCTCAGTCCATTATGATCTGATAGAACACAAGGCATTATCTCTATTTTTTTGCATTTCCTAAGGTCTATTTTGTGGCATAACCTATGGTCTATTTTTGAGAAGGTTCCATGTGCTGCTGAGAAGAAAGTGTATCTGCTTGTTGATGGATGGAATATTCTATATATGTCTATTAAGTTAGGTTATTGATTGTGTTATTGAGTTCTATGGTTTCTTTGGTTGGATTTTGTTTGGAAGATCTATCTAGTGGTGACAGTGTTGCGTTAAAGTCGCCCAGAATTTTTGTGTTGTGGTCTATGTGATTCTTGAAATTGAGAAGGATTTGTTTGATGTACAGGGATGCACCATTGTTTGGGTCATAAATATTTACTATCGTTATGTGTTCCAGATTTATGGTTCCCTTAAGCAGTATGAAATGTCCTTCTTTATCCCTTCTGACTAACTTTGGCTTGAAGTCCACTTTATCTGATATAAGGATGTAAACCCCCGCTTTTTTACTGGGTCCATGTGCGTGGTAGGTTTTTTCCCATCCTTTCACCTTTAGTCTGTGGATGTCTTTTCCTATGGGATGAGTCTCTTGCAGGCAGCATATTGTTGGCTCTTTCTTTTTAATCCATTCTGCCAGTCTATGTTTTTTGATTGATGAGTTTAGGCCATTAACGTTCAGGGTTATTATTGAGAAATGATTTGTATTCCCAGTCATTTGGCTTATTTTTGGTTTTTACGTTGGCTTGGTTTCTCCTTTGAGTGGTTTTTCTCTAAGGTAGTTCCTCCCTTTGCTGACCTCCATTGTTGTTTTTCATGTCCTCCACATGGAATATTTTGTTGAGAACATTCTGTAGTGCAGGCGTTCTATTTGTAAATTTTTTTAACTTTTGTTTATCATGGAAGGATTTTATTTCATCTTCAATCTGAAGGTTAGTTTTGCTGGGTATATGATTCTTGGTTGGTAACCATGTTCTTTCAGAGCTTGAAATATGTTGGTCCAGGCCCTTCTAGCTTTTAGAGTCTGGGTTGAGAAGTCTGCTGCTATCTGTATTGGTCTCCCCCTATATGTAATCTGATGCTTTTCTCTCGTGGCCTTCAAAATCCTATCATTATTTTGAATGTTAGGCATTTTCATTATAATGTTCCTTGCTGTGGATCTGTTGTGATTCTATGCATTTGGTGTTCTGTAAGCCTCTAGTATTTGATTTTCCATTTCATTTTTCAGGTTTGGGAAATTTTCTGATATTATTTTATTGAATAGGTCGTTCATTCCTTTGGTTTGTATCTCTGTGCCTTCCTCAATCCCAACAATTCTTAAATTTGGTCTTTTCATGATGTCCCATAATTCTTGGAGATTCTGTTCATGATTTCTTACCATCTTGTCTGTTTGGACGACTTTATTTTCAAGATTAAATATTTTGTCTTCATTGTCTGAGGTTCTGTCTTCCAAGTGGTCTAGTCTGTTGGTGATGCTTTCCATTGAGTTTTTTATTTGGTTTATTGTCTCCTTCATTTCAAGGATTTCCGTTCGGTTTTTTGTGAGAATCTCTATCTCTTTGTTGAAATGATCTTTTGCTTCCTGCATATGCTCTTTCAGCTTATTGGTATTATCATTCATTGCCTGCATTTGCTCTCGTATCTCATCCTTTGCTTTGTGAATCATCTTAATCATGTATAATCTGAAGTCCCTTTCTGACATTTCTTCTACCATACTGTCTTTGGATTCTATTACTATGGAATCTAGATTTGTTTGGATCATTTTCTTCCCTTGTTTTTTCATGTTGTTCATGTATCTTCCCCTCTATTGCTGTAGATCTGGGGTATTGAAGTTTTCCCCCTATAGGCTTATAGTGGCCGTATAGGTTTTCAAAACCCTTTCTTTAAGGGGAGATCAATATTAGCAGTGCCCAAACCAGACACTATGCAATCCTAGACCAAATAGCCCCTATGGGGCAATAACATCATGTAAATAAGGGAGAAAGTGACTCTGAGGGAACAGGTAAACAGAAGGAAAAAAAAGCAAGATATGTAAAGAAATAAAACTTAAATATTTTTTAAAAAGGAGAAAAAAGAAAATCTACTGTATAATAGTCATATTGTAATGAAAACTCCCAGTGTTCAGTAGCCCGATGTATGAGAGGTACCTGAGAATGAGCTTCCAGCCTCCAGCAGGCGTCACAGGATGGGATTTGCCCCACCTGAAGATCGGAGCTATGGCTTCCAGGATTATCCAAGATGGCTGCTCTGGCTTCCAAATATGTTGGCAAATGGGGAGCTGCAGCTCAGGGGTGGACGTGGTCAGCTGGAGGTCCTGGAGACAGGAGGAATTTGGTCTGGCAGGGGTCCTGGAGGTCCAGTGTGTTTGGTGTGGTTGTGGGATCCTGGAGGCAGGTGCAATCAGTCATTCTGGGGTCCGGGTGACAGGGCCCAGTCAGTTGGTCTGTGGGTCCTGGCGGCTGGGAGCAGTCAGTAGATGTGAGGGCCCTGGAGGCAGGGAGTGATCGGTCGGGCTGAGGGATCCTGGAGACCGGACTCGGTCAGTGCAGCCAGGGGTCTTATGGTGTCTGGCTGTTTTCTCAAAATGGCGGCAACCATGTGTAATCAAACCTGCAGGTACTGTGACAGTGAATTTCCAGGCAGCAGCAGGCAGCTGGTTCTCCACTGGTGGTCTGCGGTCAATCTGCTGGCAGCTGTCAGACAATTGGGAGGTGATCCTCGAGCGTTGGGTGATGGATAGGGGTAAGGCAGGCGATGGACAGGTGAGAGGCAGGCAAATGGCGGATGATAGACACCTGACAGTGAGCAATCTGCTCTCAAAAAAGGCGTCGATATGCTGGCAGACTGCAGGTCATCACAGCAGACAAATGGGGTAAAGAGCAGGGGATCGATAAGCAGCAAAAACTGCCTCACCGAGAAACAGATATCCTCTGCTTAAATCTGACATTGCGGAGTGACAAGGAACGCAGCCTCCCTCTAGACCGCCATCTTGGATCCTCTCATATTATTTCTTGATAAGATATATATTCTTCATTTCAGATTGTCATATAATTCAACAGTATAAAAGATTGTGGATTATGCCTTATAGACCACTGCATTTCCTTGTCTTTCATTTGTCCCCTTTACTATTGATAGTTGGAGGTTGTGCTCAGGATATGCAGATTGAAATGCTTCTTATATATTCTAATGCATCTGTAAGGAAACAATATTTGTAGACAGAATTTTCCAGAAACTTGTATTACTCTAATAAACAGCAGTAATTAAAGGGAGGATTCCTAAATCTTATTCCATTTTTCAATAAAAAGTCATCAATGTCTCTGAGCCATCCCTTGTCACTTTTCTGGACCTGAGGAATGAGTCATGGAAACTAAAGGGACAAGAGACAGTAACTGTTTTGGTCACAGTTGTGACCAAGATACCTGACCAGAAAATTTTGAGGGGAAAAAGTTTATTCAAGGCTCATGATTTTAAAAATGTCCTTTCACAAAAAGCCAGCTCCATTCCTTGGGGCTTAACTGAAGCTGAACATCATGTTGGAAGTATTTCATGGAGGGTAGTGACTCGAAATGAGCAGAAAGATGAGACATACAAACTTCACTGAACAGATACAGACACAAAATACATATTCTATAGCATGCCTACAACACTCCACCTCCTCTAGGCACAACCTATCAGAATATAGCTACCTACTTTTCGGTTAATTCTACCAAAGGATCAATTCACTGATTGGGTTAATACTGTCATATCCCAATCCTTTCACCACTAAATCTATTTTAATTTTCTCACACAAGAACTTTTGGGGAATTCTTTCCATAAAACTGTAAGATTAGCTGTATAAACATCTCAGTATAAATGAAGAAAACAGAAGATTACTGATGATAATTACAAATGCCAAGGAAGAAACCACAGTTTGAAATGTTAATTGAGAAATTCTCATCCAACAGAAATTAATTTTCAGAAAATCAATTTTATTTATCATTCAGTAATATAAGGGCATCCCCTTCCTAATACTTATCATGTTTTCAAACTATTTTAGACTCCTTCACCTTAGTGATCCCCCAGTGTATTCAAAGAGCAGGCAAAGTACTTCCCTTTGCCTGTTAGGGTCTGCAATCTCTATGAGGTACTGCTAACCTCTCTTCATGGATGAGTGTGACTATGAAACATTTGCTTGTAACCACAGACCCAAATGACTAAGAGGTTATTCACCAGTACTACTGCCAGAGCCTGCAAGAGAAACTGACTTCTTAGCACCTTGATTTGCTAGTGGCCAATCTGTAGCAAGTATTCCAGGACACATCTTGCTATGAGGGTTTATGAATTTCCCTGTGTTTATCCTGCAGCAGGGAGCTCAGTTTAGTGCCCTTCATCTTTTCCTCAGAGAAGGTTCATGGCAGGACTGGAAGCAGGAACAGTCTGAACTCAGTGATTCCTTCATCTTTATGAAAACACAATTCATGAAAGGATGTAACTGCTTGTACCTCACAGGTAGGTGAGGACCTCTGAAGATAGAGAAAGCTAGGAAAAGAAAATTCTCTGAGATAGGGAGCATGGGCAAGGTACAAAACTCCTTCCAAGTGTAGAGACCTGAGCACTACCCCATATCTGTACTTGGGTTAGCCCTGTAGATATCCCATTAAGTCTTGCCCTCCCCTTATGACAGATATTTTTAGCTTAGACCAGGAGATTCATGGTGGAGAAAGGGAGTTTCAGATTTCCCTTAATCACAATACATCATGCATTCTCAGCAGATGTGGCATCATGAAGACTTGTCTCAAAACAGGTACTTTGGGGCAATATTGTTATATATTTCAGTGTTTAGGGACCCTCCAAAGGACTATAGTATACACAGATATAGACAACTTCTATAATATTAAAATGCTCACATTCCACTGTTAAGTGGGGATCAGTAGACAAAAAAGGTCTAAAAATTCCTTGGGGGAAAGATAATAATGGAATAAGGTTTGAAACAACTATACACCACCACCTGTCTTGCTTACTCAGCAACATATTTTGTTGGTAGAGGTATTAGGAGTGGTGATGTTGAGGACAATAAAGTGATAGAAATGAAATTCTGCCTCTTTGTTTTAAGAGGCTCGGATATGGGATTTACTGAATATTGAATTTTTTTAAGGCAGTACACAGAAAATAATCAGAAAAGCAGGTATTTTCTAAGGAGGAAATTTAAAATTATTGTTTTGTTATCAAACATGCAGTGTGTATGACCAAAGAAACTGTACCATAAAGCAGGAAGTATAAGGGGAATTAATAAAATGAAGTTTCAATTCATACTTTAAAATGAAGTGGATTGTGCCTATATGACAACACTATGTTGGAGTGTTGACCTTATATTTTCTTCTAGCACTTCCAATGTTTCTGGTCTAATTCCTAGGTCTTTAGTCCACTTTAAATTGATTTTTAGGAAGAGTGAGAGATAGAGATCTAGTTTCATTCTTCTATGTATGGATACCCAGTTTCCCGAGCATCATTTGTTTAAAATAGTATCTTTTCTCCAACATATGTTTTTTTGGCAATTTTGTTAAGGACCAGGTGACTATATGTGTATTTGTCTCCATGTTTTCTATTATATTCCATCAGTATTCATTTCTGCTTTTATAGCAATACTACAGTTTTTGTTACTGTAGTTCTATAGTGCAATTTGAATCAGTTATTGTGATGCCACCTACATCACTTTTATTTCTCAGTGTCATTTTGACTATTTGGGGTCTTTTATTATTCCATATGAATTTTATGTCTTTTTGCTCCTCAAACTGAAGATGTAAAACCAAGAATTGGTCAATGGGATCACCTCAAACTGAAAATCTGCACAGTGAAAAAATAAAAACATAAAGAGTGGACCTGCAGAATGAGAGAAAACACTTGCCAGCTATCCTTAGACCAAGTATTTATATTAATAATATGTAAAGAACCAAAAAAATCAAGAGCCCCACCAGAAAAGCAAATAAACAACCAATAAATGGACAATGATCTGAACAGATATTTTTTTGAATACAAGAAATAAAAATGGCCACAAATATATGAACAAATATAGAACACTCTTAGCAATGAGGGAAATGCAAATCAAATTGACATGAAGATTTTATCTCACTACATTTTTTATGGCAATGATCAAGAATACAAATAACAAGAGACACTGGCAAAGTTGTAGAGAGAAACATACACTTGTGTTTTTTGTTGGGACTGTAAAGCAGTACAATCACTTTGGAAAGCAGCATGGAAATTCATCAAAAGACTAGAAATAGAACCACCCTATAACCCAGCTCTATCCCTTCTTAGTACTTATCTGAAACTTCTAAAATTAATAATCTACAGTGATACATACTTACCAACATGTATATTATTGCCATTCACAATAGCCAAGTAATGGAACCAGCCTAGATGGCACTCAACAGTCATATGGAGAAAGAAATATGGTATATTTACACAATGGAGTTTTACTCAGCAATAAAGATTAGAAATTACAAAATTATATCATTTTCTGGTAAATGGATGAAGCTAGAGACTATCATGGTAAATAAAATAAGTCAGGGTCAGAAAGTCAAGGGTCTAATACATTCTTTCATAATGCAGAAACAATAGAGAAAAAATAAATTTTAAAAGGGGAATCACATACAAATAGAAGTAAGAACAGTAGAGTACAGGAAGAAAATTTAGTAGGAGAAAAGATGAATGGGAAAGGGGAGAGGCTATGGAATTAAATTAAGTGATTTGTGATATGCACTCATATAAATGTATTACAATGAATTTCATTTTGTGTTTAAGTATGATACAACAATTTAAACAATAAATAAATAGAAGGAAGACTAGTAAAATAGAGGCAGGAAAGTGGGACAGGGAGGAACAGAGAAAAAAACAAAAGAACAAAGGATTGAAATGGAGCAAATTATGTTATATGCATTCATGAATATGTCAGTATGAACCCAGGTGTGATGTTTGAATACAATGCATGAATAAAACATTTTTTAAAAAACTTATGAAATGACATCAACAAAATTCCACCATTCAAGAAGCATAAGTGATGCACTGCCAAGGGGCACAAGGAAAATTTTTGGCATTATGGAACTGTTATATATGTTGGTTATGGGGATGGTTACACAACTGTCAGTCCTTTTCAAGACTCATAACTTCACAGAGGCTAGTTTTACAGGCTAAAAAATTAAGTTAGGAGGGTGGTAAAAATGTTGAAACTCATTGTGCTTATTCCGGAATCCATTTGTTTCCCGGAGTTTCAATCTGTGCTGTGCCTCCACTTAGGGCTACTCTGTGATGAGGGAAGGTCTAAGTTTAGGGCCCATTGTTATTAGTAAAGGTTTGACCAATTTTCCCTCTCTCCCCCAGAGCCACACTGTCCCTACATTTTCCTTCAGGACCTATATTTTAGAAATATTCATTTCCATAACTCTTCAATGAGGAAGAATGAAAAGTAAAATCTTGGGTTGACAAAATGTCACAAAAAAGACAGAGACAAACTGGGTGTTGGTGGGGCACATGGAATTACATTCACTCTATTTGGAACACCACTGAGCTCTGAGCAGGGAGGATCACAATTTCAAGGCCAGTCTGGGGATAAATCCAGTCCCTATCCCAAAAGAAAATGGTAAGCCCTGCGTGGTGGTGCATGGGTGTCATCCCAGCTGCATGGGAGGCTGAGGCCAAAAGGAGAATTTTGAGTTCAGAGTCACCTTCAGCCACTTAGTGGGGACCTGCCTTAGAATAAAAAGAGAAAGTGGCTCCGGATGTGGCTCAATGGTTAAGCACTCCTGAGTTCAATCACCCTTGTACAAATAAAGAAATGAATAAATAAGTAAATGTGTGGATGCAGCTCAGGAATTGACCACCCCCAGGTTCCATCTCATTACTGAAAAAAAAAGTTTGTTTATGTATGTATGTGTGTTTATATATTAAATACTATGTATACATAAGTATGTGTGTATACATGTGTGTATATTTTTTTTCTTTTTTCTCTTTTTACATACTTACCTTTTTATGTGAGAGAAGGCACTCACTCACTCACAGAATATGCAAAGTCCCTGGTAATCAAAGGCTCAAGTTCACCATTGTTGCAGAGACAAAAGCAAGCTACTCTTTTCTCCTGTCAGTAGATCTAAATTAGAGGTAAAGACATATACCAACCCAGTCAGCTTCCTTCAGCCATGGACTGGGTGCAGGTGCCAGTGGCTTTGGTGACTCTAGATAAGCTCAGGTCTATTGCATGTCCCCCCCGTGGTGGGAAGAACCTATTTTAATGTCTCCCCTATCAAATTTAGATGGTAGTTGCAGTGCCTACCATGATGACCACAGGTGACAAGGAATCACTCTGAATGAGGAGGAACAGGGAATGAGTAGGAGAGAATACCTGGGCCCCACTGAATCAGGAACTCCCAGCTGTTCTGCTATCCTGCAGCCACAAATTGTCCCTTTCCCTCCCCAGGGTCTCTTCGTCTCAGTCCCCTCTAAAACCACAGCCCCTGGGGAAGTCTATGGGAGAGGCATTGTGAAGATAAAAGTATGTCTCATTCTGTAGCACTTGGTACCCTTGGTGGGTCTATGGTGGATGAAAGGCTCTGCCTGGTCACTGGTGACCCTGGCTGAGGATCCCTTGATACAAGGAAAGACCACAGTCCTGTAGTGGGATTTCTTCCTCCTCATCAATGAGTTCCTCAAAGAACCCTGTGGGACTACTGCTGTCAGGGTCAAAAGACTCAGTACAACATGTCTCTGTGGGGTTCCAATACTGCCAGACACCAAGTGGTGTGCACCTGCCAGGTAAGCATTGGAGAAGGGGAGGGGAAAAGGGAGACCCAGGGGTCCCTGGACTGAGCATGAAGAAACACGTGTTAGAGACCATCCCTGAGGACCATATGTACAAGGTGGGGCAAAGAGGTCCCTGGCTCCAGCAGGGACTTAATGGGAAAATAAGACTTTGTTACAAATTTTCAGTCACATTTTACCCCTCCCCTGATACATGAAATGGGAGAATCAAATAAGACATTCCTAAACTCATGGACAACAGGGTCACAAAGGGAACTGGGGTCAGGCTTTTCAGACCTCTAACAGCCACTGGAGGCAGAGGTCATTAGGTCCAAGGAAAGGTTACACTGGGAGATACAGTTAGTTCTGAGGCCCCACACCCTCTTTTAAGGCCTTGTTCTTGCCCCTCCCACTAAGCCATTATGACATCACAAACTCTATGGGAGTCAAGGAGGGAGACTGGCAGGGCACCACACACTGTTGGACACTATTCCCAGTCCAACATGGAGGGAGGACACTGTGGAGGAGAGAAGGAAGAGAAAACTCCATAAATCCACAGATCAGTACCAAGGTCACATCAGGTGAGGAGACAACTGGAGAAGAGTGAATGCTATATTCACATGAGTATTAAGGATGTAAACAATCCTGTGAGTCAGGTCTCCAGGCCAGAAGTACTAAGTCTTCTGTGCCATGAGTTCGAGCCCTCCTCCCCTAGAAGTTCTTAGTCTTCTCTGGGTGCTGTGTTTAATCTCTTCTTCACTCACCATTGTTCAAGGGTCTTCTCTGTCCTCTGGGAGAACTGCCCTCTTCTCCATCAGTGCCCAGTCTTTTCTGGTTTCTATCCTTAATCTCCCTTCCCTACCATTGCTCAGAGTCTTCTGAATCCTGTGAGTGAGTTCCCCTCTCCCACCAGTGCTCAGTCCCCTCTGGGCATTGTGTTTGGACACCCTTCACATAGCAGTACTCACTCTCCAATGAGATTTAGGCACATAATTCCTTTAGTAAACTCTCTAGATGAACCCCTTTTCTACTAATATCAGTTCATCATCTCTGACCTTATCTGCATATGCAGGCCAGAAAAACTGTGGAAACTTTTAAAGATGTAGATATTTCCTCTTTGGAACAACCTCAATATGAATTTGCTGCTGCCACGCAGAGAGGTTTCTCATCAATGCCTGAAAATGCAAGACAATTTTAATGGATGTCAATTCCAACAGCATTAAGGACCTCATACTACCATTCATAGTCCACAATTTTTACACATTTGTTCAAGTACCTGAGATCTTAAGAGTGATGTATCATGACCTGTATTTCTGCCATCTCTCTGAGCATTGGATGGAAAGCATATAGTTAGTATTTTCAGGATATCCTCTGATATGTCATTGATACTGTTTTGAAAATAGAAAAACCTTCCTGCGACATTTGTGTGAGGCACAAGGAGCACCTTCAAGGGACAGTGTGAAATATGACCAAGGAAAATTTTCCATTATAAAGGAGGATGTTTTTAGACATTTTTAATAGCACCATTGCCAACATCCACCAGCATACTGAGACATTGGACCAAGGTACACTCTCAAAAAGGATCCAAAAACTCTGACAGCTGCAGGACAGATACCCTCTCTTTAAAGAGCTCTGTCTCCTCTGAATTCTGAAGTCAAGGACACCTCATCTAACTTGTCTCAGTCTTCTCTGTGTTCTTACCTAAAACTCTTCTCAACCACCATTGTTAAATGTCTTCTGAGTACTCTGTTAGAGTTCACCTCTCCTGTCAGTGCTGTCTTCTGTGCCTTGCTCTAAATCTCACCTCCCCCACAATAGCACAGGGTCCTCTGAGTCAAGTGTGCAAAGCACCACTCACTAACCAGTGTTAAGTCACTTCTGGGTTTGTGGGTGAACTCTTTTCAACTATCAGTGCTATTGGAAAAATAGCCTTTATGGATTGTATCGCCTTCATTGCTTGAATAATCTATGTGAACTGCATAGACACATGCTGTATTTTCTGAGTAACCTGAGGCAATTTTATGATCTGAGTCTCCTGTTAGCAGCATAGACTCTATGTCATATATTTCTTTGTATCTCAAGTAGATTAATGACTTGAGTAGCATATATGGTCTAAGCAGCATCTTTGGCCTGCATATACTCTTTTTGCTAAGAGACTCTTGACCTGAGTAGCATTTTTGATGTAGTTTCTTTTACTGCATTGGACCTGAGTAGCCACTCTGATCTGTACAACCTCAATGAACTGAGTAACTCTGATGACCTCCATAGCATCTGTGGTCTGCAAAATATCTCTTTCCTCTGTATTCTATGAACTGAGTGGCCTCCTTGAACTGAGTAACCTATATGACCAGCAAAACCTGTGCTCTCTCCAAACTCCCTGATATCTAGTTTCACTCTGATACCTATATAGAAGGTATGACCTGAGTGATAGTTCTGACCTGCATTGACACTAAAACCTATATAGCTTCTATGAATTGAGCATCTTCTAAGATCTGAGCAACCCTTAAAATGCCATGGATTATGTTGCCTGAGTAGTCTTTATTGCTTGTGTACCATAAATACCTTGAATATACTCTATGTACTGAGTAGCCTCTGTGACCATGATAGCCTGTATGAGGTATGCAACTTTATGACCTGCTTAAACTTTGTGACCTACATAGACTTCAAGAACTGAGTAGATTCTATAACCTTTAAAGCCTTTATGACCTTACAAATTTTTATTCCCAGTAAATTCTGCTTAGCCCCTAAGTCTGAACACATGTCATCCCATGAAACCTGTATCATCTGAGTGGCCTCTATAACATGTATAGTTAATAAAACCTGCATAGCCACTTTGATCCCAGGAACATCTATGACTTCCTCACACTCTGTGATTGAGTACGTGGTATCACCTGAGTAGCCTCTAAGACATGTATTGTCTCTGTACAAAATATTGCCTCTGTCATCTACATGCTCTCTGTGGCCTGAGTAGTTCAAATAAACTTTGTTGCCCCTCTGACCTACATAATCTCCATGACCTAAGCAATCTTTGGCACCTATGTAGTTGATCCATTGAAATTTGAAGGCTATATTTTGTTAACCCTTTATGAACTGAGTAATCTCTATGAATTCAATACCTCAATAACCTATTTAATATTCATAAATTTTATTAATATCTCTATGATCTGCAAAACATATATAGACAGTAGTCTTTATGACCATAGTTAACTCTGTGACCTGAATAATGTAATTATTTCAGCATCCTATTTACCTCAGTATCCACTATCAACTTACTAACATCTATGATCAAGTAGACTCTATGACCAGCATAGCCTCTGTGGCCTGAGTATGTTCTATGGATAGTTTGTTCTTCATAATCTGCACAACATTTATAGCCCTATTACCTAAATGACTTGAGTAACACCTGTGCTCTTAGGAGACTCTATGACCTGTGATGAAATTATTACAAAATAGCCACCATCACTTGAGGAAAGTTTTTGACTTTCATAGATTGTCCTTCATAAACATACTACCATCTAGGATGTTTGTAGCTTCTATAACCCTAGTAGACTCTAAGACCTCCACAGCCTGTATGACTTCTATACTACTACAATGGGCATAGCCTTTAAGATATGTGTGGCCTCTATGAACTGAATATCCTCCATAACCTGAGGACTCTTTAATATGCCTAGTATCTATGACCTTCATAGACTTTGTTTTCTGTGAACCCTCAATGACCATAGATTCCTCTTTGAACTCTTTATCCCTTATGACTAACATGACTTCTATAACTTGCATAGAATTTATGTCCTGTGTATTCTCATATCTGCATATATTCTAAGGCCTACATAGCTTCTTTGGGGTGAGTCACTTCTATGACATACACAGAAGCTATCACGTATGTTTCTTCCATGTTAGTGTAGCAAGGATGACATGTATACCCTAACTACACACACTGCACAGTGTCAATAACCTTCATAGAATTTATGACCTGAGTATTCTTTTTTATTTCAATAGGCACTATGATCTTTGTAGGCTCCCATAGTTTGTACTGTCTATGAAATTTTCAGTGCATTCCCTATGACATCAAGATCATGTATGTCCTGCTTATTGTTATGGCTTTTGTAGCCTCTATGATGTGCATGGCTATAATTACCTTTGATACATCACTGTATTTTGCATCTTATGTGATCTGAGTTCCTCTACAATCAGCATAACCTCTATTATATAGGTGCCTTTTCTACACTGAATAGCATGAATGACCTGAAGAGCCATATGGCATTAATAGCCTCAATTACAAGAGTATAACCTATGGTGTGCTTAGTTTTCCTGTTTTAAATAGTGTTTATGGCCTGAGATGTCAAACTAAACCTAGTAGGTCCTAAGCCCTTCATATCACCCATGTCCTGCATAGTCTATGTGGCCTAAGTATATGCTAAGATTTTCATAAATTTTGTGTTATAAATAGCCTCTGTTACCTGGAAAAATTATATAAATAATATATATTTATTAACTGAGTATCCTTTCAACTTCCATACCCTATATAGCCTGAGGATCTTGAATGATTCTGAATAGATTGTGTTTTCTAAATTATCTGAGTATCACCTAAGATATTTATATCCTAAATGATCATAGTTTCATTTATGATTGTGTATTCTCTGTGATCTTGGTGGCCTCTATAAATTTCATAGCTTCTAATGCCTAAGAATCCTCTATGGAATTTGCAGCTTCTATAACCTGATTTCTGTATGGCATGAGTAGTCTATATGACCTTCATAACCCTTATCACCTAAATAGATTCTATGGTCTGATTAGCTTCTATGTTAACCTCTATGAACCAAGTAACATCTAAAAGTTTCAAAAACTCTACGAACTGCATATTATCAATTTTTTTACCTGAATATCTGTCTTTGCAAACTGTAGAGCTTCTATGACCTCCATAGCCTCTCTGGACCGAGAAGCCTCTATTGCGTACATAGTCTCCAGCAGTTGAGTACCCTCTATGAACTGAATAATTTTTATTACCTTACTAGAAATCATGGTCATATAGTCTCTATAACTAAACAGCTTCTCTAAGCTGAACAGCATCTATGATATGAGTCATCTCTATGGCACAAGTACCCTAGATTAACTAAAGAACCCAATGAAGTTTTTATCCTATGTGAACTGAGTAGTTTCTATAATCTAGTACCCTCTATCCAAAGTGTACAACCTATGAACAGCATAGATTTTAAGAACTTTGTAGCCTCTATGACATATGTATTCTGTCTGATCTGCATAAGCATTTATGGACTTGTTAGTCTAAAATATCTTATTAATGCCTTTGACTTGCACAGTCTATATAACTTGAATAACCTCTATGTCCTAGGTATCTCTATGACCTGAAGCTGCTATGAACTGAGTAGCATCTATGGAGCGACTCGTCTATGTTTCCGGTTAACTGTCTATGACCAGAATGATTTCTATGTTACTTAGTAGCCTCTATCTCCAGCATAAACTGGCCTGTGTAACCTGTATGTCCTCAGTATCTTCTTGGATTTAAGTAGCATACATACAAGTGTGTAAAATGTATGAGAGCCTCTATGACCAGATAAATCTTTATGTTCTTCATAGTCCTTATGGCCTATGTAACCTTTATCACCTTCATAACATGAAGTCTGAATATCTTAAATGACTTGAGCAGCCTGCGTGTCTTCACTGATCTGCATAGACCCTGTGACCTTCACAGTCTGTAGGGCCTGAGTAATCTCTGGGGCCTTTCCAATACATTGTCCATTTTCTATTCAAGAACATTTTAGCCCAAATAACCTGTGTATACCCTATGACCTCAGTATCCACTTTATCTTCCAAACATCTGTGACCTCAGTATTCAGTATGACCACTGAAGGCTCTATGACCTATTAGTCTATAAGACATCCCTAGCTTCTATAATATGGGTAATTTTATGACATGAAAATCCTTAATGACTGCTGTACCATTAGGCCCTGTATACTCTCAATGCCCTTAGTAGACTGAATAAACTTGTTAAATTCTATGGTCTAAGTAGAATACACGGCCATAGTAACTTATACAACTCTATGATTGAGTACTTCTATGACCTAAAAATCTTCATGGATTAGTTTTCTAAATGTTCTGAGAAGCCCCTATGACTGTTTAAATTCTTTGGCATGAGAAATCTGAATTACATTAGTACCCCCTATACATATGTAGCCTCTATAAATAGAATATCCTCTGTGACAGTATGGAGACTCTCTGATATGTGTTGCTTCCATGACTTGGATAGTCTTTATAATTTATAAAGCAATTATGAGCTGGGTAGTCTTTAAGACCAAATAAGGTTCTGCCTTTTGTAACCTCTAACACCCACTTATAATTTATGCCCTGATTAGCTCTAAAACCAATGAAGCATCTACGTACTGAGTAGTTTTTTTATCAATAGCAAAGCCTCTATATCCTAAAATGCTTGTATAACCTGCATAGAATCTTTGGACTGTGTAAACTCATTGGTCTGTTTATCTTCTATGAACTGAGTAACTTCTATGAATAGTGAAACTACCATGACCTGCCTCTCATCTGGGTAGCCCCAATGATCTCATAGATTCTGTGGCCCACATAGCATATCTGAATTATGTACCCTCTAAATGACTGAATATTCTAAATTATCTTAGTAGCCAATTAGAGCTTAGTAGTCTCTATGAACTTCAAGGTCCCTATGACTTGCAAACCCTCTATGATTTTTGTAGATCTCTTTGACTTTTGTAGCTTCTGGATTTTAAGAATGCTCTATGACTTGTACACATTCTATGGCCTCAAAAACAAAAATGACCTTACAAACCCTGTGTGACCTGCAAAGTCATACTGATTCCTAAGGTCAAAGATGTTTCAAAGATAAAGTAGATTCTGAGGTCATAGCATATACACAGGTTTAGCAGTCTGTATGACTTGAGTACCCTGTATGAGCTGCATAGACTCAATCACCTGACTAGCTCCTATAAGCAACCTTCTATCTATGGATTTACTAGCTTCCATTATTTGTGTACCTCTTTGACCAGAGTAGTCTCTATGAATTGAGCAAACCCTTTAGCCACAAGATGTTCATATCCTAAGAAGCCTCTTTGATCTTTGTAGCCTCTATAACGTGCAAAACCTCAAAGCCTTCAATAGATTTTATGATCTGCAGAGTATCTCTGAATTGTATGGTTTATGACTTGAATCACTTCTATGCCTGAGTATCCTGTAAGGTCTAATTAGCCTCTATATCCTCTGTAGATAGGGAGACATGCAAGCCTTTATTGCATTAGTAGGATTTATTACATGAGTAGCTTTCTGGATTTCAGGTGTCATTTTATGCTGAATTGTCTCAAAGACCTTAGAAAACTATGCATATGTAGCCTTTATGATCTGAGTATATAAACATCTGAGTTGCCTCTCTGAACTGAGTAGCCTAAGTGTCCTTAGTAGCTCCTAATATCTGAATGGATTTTTGACCACCTTAGAGTCTATGACCAGAAAGTACATAAAATCTAAGACAAAGTCAATGAAGTTGAAAGGAAGAACTGATTCTAAAAATCAACAAAACATAAACCTAATTTTTTTGAAAAAATAAACCCTTAGCCAAGCTAATAAAGAGAAAGAGATAATTGAAAGTTCTAACATTTCAGATAATAAATGAACTATCATCACGGTCACCACTGAAATACAGATAATAATCAGAAACTATTTGAAAAATTTATACTGTAAAAAATAGAAAATTTTGAATACATTGACAATTTTCTAGAGACAGATCATCTACCCAAATTGAACTAGGAAGACATCAAAAATTCAACAATCAATTTCAATCAAAGAAATTGAAAACATCATCAAAAGACTATCAACAAGGAAAAGGTGAGGACCACACTAAATCTCAGCTGATTTTCACCAAAGAATAACTAACCCTAATCCTTCTTCCATGAAATAAAAAGGAAGAAACTCTTCTCAACTCATTGTATGAAGCTAGTTTCACTCTGATACCAAAACCAGAGGAATACCCATAAAGGATCAAAAACTTCAGACCAAAATTCCTGATGAACATAGATGAAAAAATATTAATAAAATACTGACAATATTTGCATAAATAATATATTAAAAAGATAATGTACCATGATCAAATGAGTTCATCCCAGGAATACAAAGTTGTTTCAATCTATGGAAATCAACAAATATAATTCCTCATATGAATAAAATTTTAAAAAATAAATCTTATGCTTCTCTGAACAGATGCAGGAAAAGCATTTGCAGAATCCATTCATGTTCAAAACACTATGAAATTTAGGGATAGTGGAAAAGTACATGAATATTTTAAAGGTTATATATCCTAAACTCAAAATCAATATTACTCTAAAGGTAGAAATTTTCACAGCAATCCCTCTCAAAACTGGAACATGGATATTGACTTTCACCATTTCTGCTCATTGGTACTGAATAGAAGACACAGAGACAAACCTGTGTGAACATGTTTATCTCATAAAAGACAAAGGTGTCATAAACATATCTTGGAGAAAAATAACATCTTTGATAAATGGTGCTGAGAGAATTGGAAACCCATATATAATAAAGTGAACTGTGACCCCCTTATCTCACCCTGAACTAAACCTAACTCAATGTGGATCAAATATGTAGGTGTGAGAACAGAGACACTTGACCTACTAGAATAAAAAGTAGGCCCAAATCTTCATCATGCTGATTTAGGAACTGAAATCCTCATAAATGCTTAAATTCAAGAATTAACATCAGATATCAATAAATGTGATGTTATCCCACTAGTTAGATTTTTTTTCAGCAAAACAAAAACAATCAAGAACATGTAGAGAGAACCTAGAGAATGGGTGAAAAACATTACTTTCTTCAAGTCTCATATAGCATTAATCTCAGAATATGAAAAGAAGTAAATAATCCTAACAGCAAAAAATAACTAATAACCCAATAAATAAATGGGCAAAGGAACTCAAAATGTACTTCACCAAAATATGAATGTAAAAATATATTAAAACCTCTTCAAAATGTCTAGCAATTAGAAAATTGAAAATTAATAATACACTGAGATTCCAAGTCACTTTAGTCAGAATGGCAACTATAAAGAATACACAAAACAATATATGTTGTCAAGGATGTTGGGAAAATGTACACCAATACATTGCTGCTGGGATTTCAAATTTGTGGAAGCATCCTTCAGTATGGTTATTCCTCAGGAAACAGAATGGAACCTATGTTTGAGCAATATGTTACACTCCTCAGCATATACCCAAAGGACTTAAATCAGCATACAATAGTGACCTGGTCACATCAATGTTTACAAAGATATAGAACCAACGTAGGTGGTCTTCAGCAGATAAATGTATAAAGAAAATGTGATATATATATAAATATATATATATATACACAATTACAATTACTCATTTATAAAGGAGGGTAAAATTAAGAAAGAAGGGAGGACTGGACTTTCTGCAGATTGGACAAGAGGTAGTGAAGGATAGGGAAAGGGATGGGATTTGAAAACACAGTAAAGTAAATCAGAAATACTTTACTTCTGTTCATACATGGATACTGGCCAGTGTAACTCCATATCATATACAACTACAAAACATGGGAAGTTATAATCCACATATGTATGATATGTCAAAATACATCCTACTGCCATGTATAGCTGAGATAAATACAAAAATTTAAACAGAATCTATGGTCAGTATTCTCAAAGGCCTGCTTAGCATCTATTTTCTTAATAGTTTGTATGAAATGCATAGCCCTTATGAGTGTCAAAGACCTGCATAGTCTTATGGTATTGTAGAGTAAATGATGTTAATTCCCTGTAACCTGTGCAGCTTCCATGGCTTGAGTAGTAATTATGATCTCAGTATTCTTCATGACTTTTATTACCTCTATGACCTGAGTAGCCCCTATGACTTTTGTAGTATTTGTATTCTGAACCCTCTATTGTCTGCATACCTTCTATGAGGAGTCAAAAAAATAAATTATACAATTCAGTAGCTCTTTTCTTCAGAACCAAAGCAATGTCCTCCAAAGAAAACACCTAATTTGAATAAACATGTGTATGTCTGAAAATCCAAGAAAATTAAACAAACGTCATGAATCTATAGAGTTGATGCATTTATTCAAACAACTATTTCTGAATATCATTTGATAAGCTCTAAAATCAGATAATGCCCATCAGTGTATAAAAAACAAACTGTATATATGACCAAAAAGCAAACATTTATGATTACTATATTCTCATTGTTTACAGGTTTGGATTAGACTTCCTCCATTTGAAATGATGTACATATAATCCAGTAAATCTCCATTACTGATGGTGAAAATCTTTAGGTGTTAGGGAAACTGTCAATTTCCAATTTTTTGTCAATGTTTTGTTTGCTGTCATAGAGCCTGAGGCCCACCCACTACAGTATCTGATCTGCAGTGAAATTTTGCATAGCAAGAAATACACATTACCTGAGCAAACTCTAGAAATACATCAGGGACAATACTATCAGCTAAAACAGCTGTTCATCTACTATCATTTCTACCTCACTCTGCTTTTCTAACCCATTCTGCATATATACTTATTTTGTTCTGTAATATTCCTCTGACTCATACAGGGAAGTGAAATGTAACAATATTTGGTGCTTCCAAATAGATCCAACCAACAACACTCCTCAAACCCTCCAACCTTGGTTAATATCTGGAGTTGTGTTTATCTTCTTCATATTTTCACAGTTTCATTATCTTTATTTCATATTCTCAACATTCAAAACATCAAATAAAATGTTGATAAAATATACTTATTTAAATCAATAAATGCTTGTACTCATATCACTGTTACTTTTCAAAATATTATCCAAGAACAGTCCCAACTATTTAAGTGTTCAACTATTTAAGTGTTAAAGTTCCCTCATGCAAGTTTCTGCCATGTAGGTAACTCACAGTCAGCACTCAAAGGTTTGTGTCAAAGAGTAGACTTTGTCTGTATAAGTTCATAGCATATTGAGAAAATTGGATCAGGGTGTAATACGTGGCTGAAAGAGTGTTTACAAATGTGAATATGATAATTTTGTTTGAATAGGAATGATGTTTTTGCTTTGTGTCTGTGTGTTATTTGGAGAGATATTTTGTTTATTGATTACCTTTGTTGTGATTAAAATTTTCATGTTTTTGTGCATATAGTATATGTGTTTTAAAATCTTATATGGTTTATATTTTCAAAGTACTGAATTAAAACTTTCTTTTTGAGAATCAAGAAATACTTAGGTTTTTTTTAATCAAAGGGAACAAAGAATGTGAGAATGTAAAAAATTAATGTCTATATCCAAATTCTCAGTAAAAATATTGGTTTATGTGTAGTTCACAAACATTCATTTTTTTATGTAATGAAGGCAGTAAAAAGAATGAGCAGAGGGATGGGAGGGGTGGGGGGAAGGGGAAAAAATAACAGAATGAATCAAACAACATTATTGTATGTGGATTTATGATTACACAAATGGTATGCCTTTGCGCCATGTACAAAGAGAGAGACAACATGTATCCCATTTGTTTACAATAAAATAAAATAAAATAAAATAAAGTACAACAACAAAAAAAAAAGAATGAGCAATCTACAATCATAAAGGAAATGGATGACATTTTCACATTTACTGAATAAGTGGAACGAGAAATAATTTCCTATGTTTTATTACTCATTGCATAAAGTTAAAAAAGTTGGTAAAGTTAATGTCATCTACAACTAATAATTTCTTATCTAAAACAACAAAAACAAGCATAGGGAACTAATATGTTTTGATAGGTTGCTGTAAATTGATAAAAGAGAGTAGGGAGTATAGGTTGTTCTAGGAAAAAGAGATGGAATGCTATTACCTATGAAAAATATGAATATGGTGTGCTCTTGTACTGGTCAGTCAAAATCAATCTTGAATCTCCTATCACTCTGAGCCTGTTTGAAGATGTTACTGGGTTCACACACATCAGACAATTCAACATGGATTCTCTTGGCTCATTTCTAAATAACATTTAATATATCCAGCTTGCCTGAGAAAGTAAATTCAAGAAAGTGTTGTGGTTCTTGTATGGCGTTTATAAATATTTACTATTGTTAGGTAGAGAGTAGAAGTCTATTCACTGATGCCTTCTCTGAACATGCATAGTTTACATCTGTGTGGATAAAAAAACTGTTTTTTACTAGTAATTGAGAGCAATATTCTTATGTCACTGCATGCTATGGGTGAATATTTTCACAATTTAATTTGTTAAATTTTCAGAATCTTCTAGATATATTATTTCAACCTGGGTATACTATTGAGTTACAGTTGTCAAACTTCCTTGTAGTTAACTGTGATCATGTTATTAGGCTCTTTATAAGTGAAAGAGAATGGAAGTGATATATGCCAATTCTTGGTGTGGCCATACAAATTCCACATTCCTCCATGCTTTTTCCTTTTCTAAGTGTTTGGGATGTTGACATCCAAATCTTCATGGAAAGTGATGCTTATAAGATAAAGTATCTACCACCTCAGTCCAAGAATATAAATTATACCATGGGGGATACTTGTTCTTTCCATCTTCTTCTCTGTTATAAATTGCTACTTAAAAGAGAAGGAGCTTTCTCAGGATAATTATTATTGCCAAGGCTGTTTTTACAAATGCATATAGTAATTTTTTGAGATGGAAATAATTGCATGTGATATGAAATAAGTAAAAAAATGAGTTTAAATGTTTATCTTCCCCTGAACTACTTATGTGTTTGAGGTATGTGTGTCAACATGGATATGAATAGCTGTATATACTTGCATAGCTTAATTTATACTCAGTAGGTTCTTCAGTATGTGTGAATTTGAAGGTGCATGAAATGATTTCTTCTACCAGGTCTCTCTAGTTGACTATTTTGAAACAAATAAGCCCCAATCATCTTTGACTATATTGGATTATTGTTAGAAATTTTAGTTTGGACTATCAGAGTGTACGAAGAAATATGATCCAAACTTTGAAATGTTGTGATTTGCACCAATTTGCCCATTATCACCCAAAAAACATGGGGTCTATCTCAGAAACCGTTTGTTTACTGTGAATCTATGTGTTTCTACCACTACCTTATATTCTCTAAATAACCAAAACTTATATAAATTTAGCCTTGATGTTTAAAGCATGTTTATGTTTTTATATCCTTTGTTTTCTTTGAATTTTACATAAGGTTCCCTACATTTATATCCTAGAGTCTGAAAAATAAACAGTTATTATATCCAGATTTATATTCCATGACCTATATACATCCTTGTAGAATTTGTTTTGATATTCTATTCTGTTTCTATTATTTCCTTCATTTCACAAAGTCACTTTTCTTTTCAACAAAAGAGAAAATAACTCTTAGAAATATTTACAATAATATTTTACCAAATTATAAATGAAGAAGTTTATTGAAATGAAATTGACTGATACACAATGACATTGTACACATCACCTATGCACATAACCAGAGAAATAAGGACTGGATTATTTACATGTTTGTTTTACTCTCTACTTGGGCCAAAAAGAATACCTCAAGAACAAAAAAAAAAAAAAAAAAAAAAAAAAAGCAACCCTTTCTCCATTGTTTTATTCATTGTCATTTGTCTTGATCTTTTTATCTGTCATTCCTTCACTCTTCTTCCAATAAATAAAAACATGCCCCCTTTCTTCCTTTTAGAAGGCTGTTTTTATTCTCTTAGGCTCAGAAAAGAAGAAAACACATACCCCTTGATTTCTTCATAGGCTGATGGATGAAGGAATTTTCCAGATATTTCCTCTTTTTGCCTCCTCATCATGGTGATACTCTTCATAAAGGTACTCATATCAGGCAAGATTCTCTCAGAATCTCAACTCTCCAAAAATTAGGTGATGAGTAAGAATGAAATCCATACCTGGAGAAACAACATATAATATGGACTTAGGCTATCTATTCACATAATCAATGTCCTGATCAGTACTTTGTACAACTTCATGATTGTTCAGAGATCAACTATTACCAAGATGTCAGTGTTAAATTATGATTTACTGGTGACATGACAGAGTCTAGAAATTCAGATTATATTATTGCAGCATTGCTGATGTCCCTCATATAAGTAGATGCCCATTTTGCATTGGATGTTCTATCATTAATTTGAATATTCATTCACTGAACTTGATTCCAAAGTTAGAGATGCATATGGATTAAACAAAGATAGTCCTTCTATAAATCTATAGACACTTGATTACCAAGTCTCCACAGTGTAAGGATATGACAGCACCAGAGAAGGACAGGCTGAGAATCATGCTTGACTCAGAAAAGTAATGGCTATATACATAAGTGCTATTTAGAGTATTTAGTACTGATTGAGATGAATGTTGAAATGTGGGTTGAGTGTAAGATTATCTTACCAATATATACAATATATTGTATTGTATATATTGGGAAAGGATTGTTTTTATTGTATTGGTTTCTCACTGAGTTCATAAACATTTACCAAAAATTTATTATTTAAAATGTAGCATATTATGTTCTTTTTGGGTTTGAAGCACATTATGAAAATTGAGATTTAAGGTCTAAGTTTCAGCAGACCTTGTCCTATCTGGTGGCTAAACTTAAAGATACTCCATTTCACCCCTGTAGGTTCCAGAGCTTCCTACAATCATTATCTGTTTTTCATGCTTTTAATATTTATCAAGTATCCTATATCCATGATCACAATTCCACTCTGACAACTATGTTTTTAGCTGTTTCTCATAAAAAGTCATTGTGGTAAACTTGACTATGCTCAGATAAAGTAGAACAATCTTCACATTCAAAATATTTGAATTCTCATCTGCATAGTCCCCTTTTTCATAAAAGGTTACATATTTATGTATTTCTGGTATTTGGGGGTTTATATTTGGGAAGTATAAGTTGCTGTCAGAGAAAAGGGTTTGTTCTTTATCATTCTATACCAAAATAAAATCAGAGACATTTAGAGGAATTTACTTATAGTAAAATATAGTATTATAGAAGTAAAAACCTGAAATTGAGAGAAAAGATTATAATAAATTTAAAATCAGTATGTAAAGATATAGAATAAAACGCGCAGAATAAAATAAACTCAATATCAGTTGAAATTAAACATTAACAAAAGTAATAAAATGGCATTCCAAAAAGAACATTTCTTACTATCCAACTAAGGGAAAAGATTAAACAATAGATAACTCCATATCAGGATTATATGTCAAAATAAATAACAGAATTTTGAGATTTTGGAGTTCTGTAAAATCGAAATGTTAAACAAGCATATATCAGAATAAATAACCTAATTAGAATCTTAAAGAAATATAGGAAAACACAAATTCTAAAGTCCATAAGTAAATATAGATATAGTAAGTTGAGGAAAAGGACCAAATATAAAATTTAAAATATGTGGGGTTTTTGTATGGGGAATTGAATCCAATGTGTTTCACCACTGAGCCACATTATCAGTATTTAATATAGGTTTTTTAGAGATGGTATTTTACTAAGATGTTATAGTCTTTCTCAGTTTCTGAGGTTGGCTTGAAATTGTGATCCTCTTGCCCCAGTCTCCCAAGCGGCAGGGATGACAGGGGGGATGTACCACTGTGACTATCAATGAAAACATTTTTAAAAAGAAACAAATCAAAGGATGCAACAAAGTAATAATTATGTCTTCTGAGTTAAATATGTTAACATTTTAAGTCTGTGATATAGCCAATTCAAAAATCAAGGAAAATTTCAAGATAGAATGTAAGCCAAACTTTCACTGCTATAAGAGAAAAACCTTGACCAGAACCATCCTAGAATGAGGATTGGTATGGACCATGGTGGGAATTGATGAATCCAATTGCATAATACAATTCTCTAGGAATAATATTCTGTCTTCAATTTTATTAAATCCTAGAATTAGAGTACTGCTGCAAGCTACTTTTCCATCTTCATCTCTCTTAACAGGTGCTATACCCCTGTCTCAATTCCATGATATCTATACATGAACCCTCTCTGCTTTTGTCCTATCTGTTTCCTCTGTCTTGAAAATGCACATTAGATCTTTTGATGAATTATCTCTGTGTTGGGTGCAGTGTTTTTTTTTTTTTTTTTTTACTTTTCAACATAAAGATGTTTCTGGTTAGAAATTTGGAGAAGTATATCTCTGCATACCTGATCTCACATGGTACACATTTACCAATGCATATGTTTTAGTTGTTGATAGACACAATAACTTTGTTTTATGTTTTTATATTTATGTAATGCTGAGGATAGAACTCAGAGTCTTACTCCTGGTAGGCAAGCAGTCTACCACTGAACAACAAAACATGCCCCTCTTGGTTTACTTTTCTACCCAAAAGACATACATAGTCATAAGATTTTAAGAGTCAACACAAATTTTAATAATTAATATATAATGAAACATTTGAAAATGCATCCAGCTTTACCATGAAATTCAGAAAATAAATCACAAAAAATGCCCTATACAAGTAGGGTAAAAAGAGCAAGATGAGCACTGAATCAATTTATATACAAAATTGCTGGGAGAAACATAGAAACTGTGATTTTAAAAAAGAATGTAAATATGCAAAGGATTTTAAAAAGTAAAAGTAACTAGATTAAAAAAGGAGAAAGGGTAACATGTTTAGCTTTTAATTGCTAATCTCAGCTATAAATTAAAACACATTTATCTATAAAAATATGGTGTGAATATAGAAGTTGTGATTAGAGAAGAAAAATCAAAATTTTACAAGTCTATAAAATGTAAAAATAAATACAAAATCAGGATACAGTCAGAGAGGAAGAGAATAAAATGTTTTAATACATTCAAAACTTATTACAGGATTAAAATCTTTTCTCTGAATTACTTAATCACATAATCAATATTTTGAAATTTCCTTTTAATTAGAGGGTGGATTTCAAATTTTAATATCATATTTTTGATTCATTGAAATTACAACACAGATTTTTCTGTCTCATTATTTTCAAAAAATATAAGAATTTTTTAAAATAATATGTAATTGAAAATAGTAGAATCATTTCATTAAAATAACTTCACTATTGATTTCCATCATCCCTTCTTCATTCATATATTCATTTTAAGAGCTTTATTGATATATGATTATCTTTTATCAAAGCAGCTTATTTTGAGTAGACAATGGAATGGATCTGATTCAGGAACTCATTTTGCCTTCTATTTACATATTGTGATATATTTGATATTTCTTTGGGAAAACTTTTATCTCATGATGAGAATTTTGATGTTCATGTAGAAAACTCTGAACTCATTTATAACTTTTTAGTTTTTTTAATTTTTAATTTCAATTTATTATGTAGCAGTGATACAAAATCACTGTTATTTTAATGGCTAAAATGATATAAATCAGGGAAAGTATTTGGATGTTTTTGAATAATTTAGTGAGTTCTTCCAAGTGCCTTCTTTTGTAGGCACTTTGCTATATAGTATGTCATAAAATTCCAAATTTTGTGATGTTTCCAGTCAGTAGGAGTGTGTTGATGAATAAAATGTTTCCCTGTCCTCTTATTAACACAAGACAAAATTTTGGCATTAACTAATTAGCATATAATTTTAAGAAAAACAACAAAAATATTCAAGAAGTGGAATAATGTTCTACAAGATTGTTGACTGTTGTGGCTTGGGTCTAAGAGTGTTCCTGGAAATGTTCATTCAACAGGCAATGTAGCAACATTCAATGATGAGGATACTGGACTATGGAATCTGTAATATTAGCTCTGGAATAATCCATTTGTCAAAATAGTAACTAGAATGAAAAAGAAAGATTTAACAGTAAGCAGTTAGACATGGTTGATAAAGTAGGTCGCTGGGAAAATGGAATTGGATTTTAGATTGTCCCTGGATTCTTCCAATATCTGGTTCCTGACTGCCATGTGGTGAAAAAATGTCCTGTGCCACTTTGTTTCATCATGATGGTATACCGACTGCAGATCCAGAAAACTGGAGTCATGTGATCATGTACTGTGACATAGGAAATGATCAATAAAGATACTATTTTTTTTTCTTTTTGTTGTTCTTCACAGGTATTATATCTAGGATTATACTGGTGAAGTTAGGTAATGGATACATAGAAGTATCCTGGATTATTTTTTCAATTATATGTAAATTTTTCCTAAGGAAATTAATATTATTTGAAACCTGAGGAAATCTCAAATTTGACTTTAAAAAATTGAAATAAAATTTCCACCCCAAATTACAATTGAAATCAAAGGTAAAATGTCTCAAATTTTAAAAATGCATTAGGAAATCACTTTGACTCACACAATACCTGGGTATTTTTTTGTCTTATTATTATAAAAACTGTCATCCTTATAAGTAGTTTTTCTACATTATCAAGGCAACACAGCCAACTCACAAATAATACAAAAGTCCCTAAAGACAGACACTTAAGGCCACAAGCTTGCTTTTTCAAACTCCAGTTACTTTGCTTTTGACTTTTTTTTTTCCCAGTGGTGATGCATGAATGGTAAATACAAATGTTTTTCTCATAATTGTAGTAAGTTAAATAACTTGCATTATGCAAGTCTGTCACATAATAAAGAGCCCCAATAAAATTGCAAATAAGTGCGAAAAGGTATGCAATTCATGTAAATAATTTTTGCAAATGTTCTTAAATATTGGCAATCACCAGTGCCAATGTGACTATCAGAGAAAATTTCATTTACACCATACTAATTTAAATGTTTTCTATTTTCCCATGAATTCTAGGAAGTTCAGAGCTTAATGTGAAGATCAATTGAACAGATATGTTATATTTGTTCCTTTTGCTCCAATCTAAGTTACTATTTCTATGTTTTGTGTTTTAACTCAGTATTTAATTTTCTTTTCTTATTTTGAATTAGATCATTTTAGTACTACATAGTGGTTGGGTTCATCATTCCTTCAGGAAAGCATTATTTTAGTGGTTTTATTTTTTATGCATCACATTAGGATTCATTTAGCAATTGGACTACAATTTACTCTAATCCAGTTACCTCTACTACTTTTTTTCCTCCCTTCATCCATCCAGTTTACCTTGTCCTGCATTCTGCTTTTTCTGAGCTTTCTGGTATTTACCTATATATTTTTACTTAATAACTCTTCTGTGGATATATATGATAGTGAGATTCACTTTGGTGTATTTATATATGTAGAAGAGAAAGTTAAGTCACATTCATTCCACTGATTTTACATTATCTCATCACTTTTCTCTCTCATTCACCTTAATTTGGTCCACCAAATTTCTCCTATTTTCATGGAAATTTTCTTCTACTTTTTCCTTTCCCTCTCCCTTTTTCCATTTTTTTATTTATAGATTTTTCATATCTGAAGAGACATTTGAACTTTGGCTTTATGTCTTCATTATTTCACATAGAAGAGTAGTCTATTAAAGCAAATATTTACCAATAAATGCCATAGTTTCATTATCTTATTATTGAATAATATACCATTGTACATGTATTTCAGATTTTCTTTATCCAGTCATGTATTGAAGGGCAACTGACTTGATATGATAGCTGGCCAATTTTGAATTCTGTTGTTATAAACATAAATGTGACTGCCTATATTTTGTATGCTGAGTTTAAATCCTTGCTATATATTCAGAGTAGTGGTAGAGTGTCATAGAATGGTTTCATTTCTTTTGTTTGTTTTTTTTAAGTTCATCATAATCTTCTATTATTTTTTAATAATTTAATTATTTTGATTGATTATACACAAATGGGGCAAACCTTATTTCTCTAGTTGTACATGAAGTAGAGTCATACAATTTGTGTAATCATACATATACATAGGGAAATGGTATCTGTCTCAATATGTTTTTTTCTCCTACCCCTTCCAACCTTCTTTTCTCTATACAATCCATCCTTCCTCCATTCTTGCCTCCCTCCCACCCCCCATTAGGTATCATCATTCACTTATCAGATAGATCACTTCTACTTTGTTTTTTTTGGGGGGGGATTGGCTTATCTCACTTAGTATGATATTCAACTTCATCCATTTGAATGCAAATACCATAATTTTATTATTTTTTATGGCTGAGTAATATTCCCTTGTATATATGTACTACCGTTTCTTTATCCATTCATCAATTGAAGTTTATCTATGTTGGTTCCACAATCTAGCTATTGTGAATTGAGGAGTTATGAACATTGATGTGGTTGCATCACTGTAGTAGTATGCTGATTTTCATTCCTTTGGATAAAGGCCAAGGAGTGAGATAGCTGGGTCAAATTTTGGTTCCATTCCCAGTCTTCTAAGGAATCACGACACTGCTTTCCAGAGTGGTTGCACTAATTTGCAACCCCACTAGCAATGTATGAGAGTACCATTTTCCTCACATTCTCCACAACACCTATTATTGTTTTTGTTCTTGATAATTGCCATTCCAATTGGGGTGAGGTGAAATATTAGGGTAGTTTTGATTTGCATTTCTCTTATTACTAGAGATGTTGAATGTCATAGAAACAGCAAGCAATCATGAAATTCATTTGGAATATAAGAGACCCAGAAGAGCTAAAGAAATCCTTAGCAGGAACAGTGAAGCAGAGGGTATCACAATACCAGAACTTCAACTGTAATACAGAGCAATTGTAACAAAAATGGCATGGCACTGGCACCAAAATAGACAGGTATATCAATGGTACAGAATAGAGGACACAGAGACAAACTCAAATAAATAGTTTTCTTATACTAGACAAAAGTGCTAAAAACATAAAATGGATAAATGATAGCCTATTCAACAAAAGGTGCTGGGAAAATTGGAAATCAACATTTAGCAGAATTAAAATAAAATTCTATCTCTCACCCTACACAAAACTCAACTCAAAATGTATCAAGGACCTTGGAATCAGACCAGAGACCTTGCACCTTATAGAAGAAAAAGTAGGTCCAAATCTTTTTTTACTGGGTTATCACCACACTACAATCCATAGTGGTGTTACTAGTTTACAACCCCACACAAAATATGAGTTTACTTTTTCCACACATTCTTGCCTCCAGGTATTATTTGTAATCTCATTTACTTCTATTACTACTAAAGTGAGAAGAAATATAAATGGAGATTTCATTTGTCATTGCCCAATTGCTAGAGACATTTAAAATTTTTTCATAGATTTGTTGACTCTGTCTTCTTTTGAGTAGTGTCTTTTTCTTTTCCCATTTGTTATTTGGCTTATTAGATGTCTGTCAATTTTTTTAGTTCTTTATATATTCTGGATATTAACATGTTTTTATGGGAGATTTATTTTTGAAAATTTTATTATTAAATTTATTATTAAAATATTGGATTGAGTGGCTGGGGAGATAGCTCAGTTGGTAAAGTGCTTGCCTTGCAAGCACAAGGCCATGGGTTCGATTCCCAGCACCACAAAAATATATATATATATATATATTGGATTGATTTATATGATTTGTCTCTTTTTTACTAAACTTAATTATTCTATAAGTCTTCTGAAAGAGTCTTCTGAGTGCTTTAAATGTATAATCTTGCCATCAGCATGTAATTTGAGTTCTTTAATTCCTATTTATATGTCTTAATTTCCTTCATCTGCCTAATTGGTATGGATAGAATTATAACGACTAAGTTGAATAGGGATGATGAAAGTGGACATATTTGCTTTGTTCCTGTTTTTAGAAGGAATTACTTCAGAATTTCTGATTCCAGTATAATATTTTCTTGAAATTGTCATGTGGAAGCTTTACAATATTGTAGTAGTTTCCTTGTATCTGTAGATTTCCTAGCACTTTAAACAAGACTTGGAACTGTACTTATTCAAATTCTCACTCTGCATGTATTGAGATAACCATGATTCTTGCCCCTAACACTATTTACATGGATAATTAATTTATTGATTTAAAAATGTTCAAATTTGTATCCCTGTAATAAAACCTGCTTGATTTTATTGCACTTTCTTTTTAACAATGATCTTGTATTTAGTTTGGGAAGATTTAATTAAGAATTTGGATTACATTTTTTTTCCATCTGATGTAACTGAGGCTATCCAGACCTTACATATATTTGTTGTATTACTTTTGGTAGCTTGCTTAATAATATTATATGACCTATTCTGTTCATATTGCCTATACCCTAAAGATTTAATTTCTGTAGGTCTAATGTCTCTAGGAATTTGTCAATATCTTTAATATTTCTTAGCTTATTTCATATCAAATTTAAAGTAATTTATGATCCAATAGTATTTAGTAGTGTCTGTAATTACATTTTCCTTTCACTTCCATTTTCATAGTTTAGTCTTTATTTTTTCTGAGGCTTTATAATTCTTGTGTTGATCTTGAAAGCACTTTTTCACTTTTCATTTGTAGTGTTTTTATTCTCAATTTTATCTTTCTTGACTTATTTTTTATTTCTTTACTTCAATTGAGTTTAATGTTGGTTTGTTCTTTTATTTAGTCCCTAAGGTGTAATTTTATATAATTTATTAGGTATAACTCTCTCTAATGTTTGCACTTAATGCCATTAGTTTTCATATTATTACTGATTTTATGTTTTACCAAATATTTTGTTATATTGTATAACTAGTTTTATTCATTTTAAAGATTATTTGTTTTTCCTATGATTTATTTTCTTATCCATTTTTCAGTAAAAATTAAATAGTCTCCAGGTATTAGAGATAATTTAATTTTATATCTTGTAATTGATTCTAATTTTTTAGATAAAATTTTAATATAAATATTTTTATTAAACTTTTTAATTTGTTCTATTTAGTTGTGCATGACAGTAGAATGAATTTATACATTTTGCTAGATCATACATGAATGCAGTGTAATCTCTTATTTTCTGACTATACATATTGCATGATCACATCAGTCATACAATCATATATGTACAACAGGTAATAATGACTGTTTCACTATACTATTATTCCATCCCCCATACCTTTTCCCCACCCCCTCATCCCTCTTTATGAAATTTAAAGTTATTCTTACCTAGCCCACCTTATTGTGAGTTAGCATCCACATATCAGAGAAAACATTCAGACTTTGGTTTTGGGGGTTTGGCATATTTTGCTTAAAATGATATTCTCTAACTCTATCAATTTACCACAAAATAGTCATAATTTTATTCTTTATTAAAACTGAGTAATATTAATGTTATATATATACATATACATATGTATACACACATACAAATAAATATATTTTACCTATATATGCATACATATATATAAATATATATGTATATATGCATTTTCTTCATTCATTCATCTGTTGAAAGGTATCTAGGTTGGTTTTACAATTTAGGTCTGGGAAATTGAGCTGCTATAAATATTGATATGGCTGCATCACTGTAGTATGTTCATTTTAATTTCTTTGTGTATAAACATAGATTTTTAAAATTCCCAATAAAATTATGGCATATCATATCCAAAATCATATTAAATAGATAGTGGACCATTATCAAGTGTGGGTTCATCCTAGGGATGAAGGTTTGGTTCAACATACAGAAAAAAACAAATATTCATAATATCAATAGCCTTAAAAACAACAATAATATGATCATCTCAATAAATGCATAAAAAGCATTTGACAAAATACTGCACCTCTTCAAGCTCAAAACACTAAAAGGACTAGGGGTAATAGGAACATACATCAACATCATAAAAGCCATACATGCTAAATGCAAGGCCAACATAATTCTAAATGGAGAAAATTTGGAAGTCTTTTTTATGAGCCACTGGAATTTACTACTTTCTCTTGTTATATTTTCTTTTTCAATACCATTTTTTAGTCTTTTTTTCTTTACCTTGTTTCATTTTTCTAAGGATTTATCAAGCTTGTGTATGTTTTAAAAGCAAACTGACTCATTAACCATTTGTACCATTTTTCTCTCAATTTCATTGATTTTTACTCTGACTCCATTTATTTCCTTTCTTCCACTAATTTTAATATAGTTTTGTACTATTTTTATACCTAAGGTGTAATGTTAGATAATTTATTTTATATATCTTTTTAATGTTTCCACTTAGTGCCATTAATTTTGCTGTTTTTACAGAGTTCACACTTTCTCATTTTGTTATGTTGTATAGTTAGTTTCACTTATTGTAAAGGCTTTATGATTTTTCCAAATTTTATTTCTGATTCATTTGTAAATCAAATTAAATTAGTCTCCAGGTATTAGAGATAAATTTAGTTTTTACCTTTAATTGATTTCTAATTTGCATAAATTTCTGGTAAGATGCAATAATTTATATTTATTGCTTTGTTGTTTTTATGATAGGATTTGTGACCTCTAATATGACATAAATATTATATGCATTGCTGAGAAAATGAATGCTGTCATTGGTGAATGACATATTCTCTAGATACCTGCTAGGTCCATTTGATAAATAGTATTAATTAGTTCTAAATAGTCATTACAAAATTTTTATCTGAATATTCTGTCTAGTGGTGACAGAGATGTGTTCAAGTTATCCAGTAGTATATTATTGTAGTTTATTAGATTTTAATGTTGAAAACATTCTGTCTGCATGGAAGAATAATTTTTTAGGGCATAAATATTTACATTTGCTGTATCTTGCTGTTGGATGAAATTATTAAACAGAATTAAGGTATTTTACCTGCCTATTCTGAATAATTTTTACTTGAATTTCACTGACAGATTCAGAAATATAAACCCTAATATTTTAATGGACATTATTTTCAGGAAACATCTTTCCCATGCTTATAACTACAGATTGTACATGTCTTTTTTCATGGTGAGCTCTTGCAAACACCCTATTGTTTACTCTTACTTTTTAACCAACTGTGCTATTGTTTATCTTTTGATAGATTAATTGAAACCATTTACATTCCATGTTATAGCAGTAACTCTTATTTTCTGTCAATTGTTTTATTTATAATGTTGAATTCTAAATTGGTTCTCCTTTACTTAACTCTTTTTCTAGTGTAATTAATCTGCATGCCGGTTTTCATTTTATAGTAACTTCTTAAAATGTTTCATTGAGTACTTTTTAAAAACAGGCTTTGCAAATATTAATTTTTGGGGTCTCTCAATCCAGCTCGGAACCACCAAATAGCTGTGGTGAAAGAGTTATTGAAAGACCTCCAGAGACCAGTTTCAGATAATTCAACTTACTTTATTGTTACATAATTAGTCTTATATTGTCAAGCAATCACTGGGCAGAAGATAAGTCTGAGAGTAACAAAATTGCCCTTAAAATGAGGGTCACAGACAAGTCTTTGAAACATGAACAATATAATTAAATAAATAACTCTTGATGGAAGTTCAAGTCTTGTTGGATAACTAGCAAAGCTGCATGTGAGATTTTATTTAAGTCATTTTGGATGATAAAGGCTTTTGCTGTGGAATTGGATATATTGTTTACAGTCTCTGCAGTTTGAATGTTTTGAGTGGGAAGAGGATGTCATTCTCAAACTCCTTACAGACAAAATATTAGAAAATATTGTGTACTTCTTCCAGTTTTCAGTTAAAAATTTGACATAAACATAGAAGCTAAATTACCTTCCAGGTATCACTTGAGTCCTGGGATACTGAAAAGCAAACAGGATATATACTGAAAAAAACTTAATTGTGACAAAGCTACCATATTTTTACTGCTGAATTACTATTTACCTGATTCTTGGGGATAATGTTGATAACAATTTCTTTAACTTTTGGTTTTCTGTTTCTTTTTCCATTTTTATACCAATCATATGACAAAAATGAAGTAAAACTAATCAGGAATATAAATATAATAAAACAAGAAACTTAGTCTCCAAATATGAAATCATGTTTCTGCTAAACACAAATAAAATATACAAAGGTATATATACCAATGTCCAGGAGAAGAATGGTGCAGGGTAGGATGATCTCCAGTCACATAGATTAAATAAGACCATGAGTGTTTCAATGTCACAAATGAAGTAATAATGCAATAGCAAATATGTTGAGTGGACACTATCAGAATTATTTAATCCTTTTAATTTAACTATGTATACTCTCTCTCCATTTGTCAATAAATTTAGTAAGTCCAAAAATATGACAGGATTCCAGGCTAGATAAGTATCATTTCTCATCAAAGAAGTTTGCATGAAGTAATTTGTTAAGATATGTAATTTTAGGATGCCAGTTAATTCGTGTATTTTTTTTTTCTTCCCTGTGTGGAACCCCTCTGAAACTTCTTTTCCTGTATCCTCTTCTTTAAACAATATCAAGTTTCTTGAAACATTCTCATAAGGAGATACAAGTCCCATACCTAAAAAACAATGTATAATAATCATAAAGAATTGAGATAGGACTATCCAAAGGAGAAATGTTCTGAAAGTTTACAGAATAACAAGTATCAGTAAAGTTTTATTTTTCAATGTTACTGGCATATACACTGAGAGAAACAGTCTTGGTTTCCAAAGTATGAACTAAACAAAGACTTTCATTTACAAAATGATTCTGCATTATCAGAAAATTTGTGGTCTAGAGATGGGTATGTCACAAAGTAGTGAGAGTGAATTCCTGGAATACCCAGGGCCAGGTTTTCATTTTGAGGAATAAATAAAAAAATAAATAAACCCACTAGCTGTCGTTACAACAACAAATGCACCAAAAATGCTATGATTCTCATTGGAATGTCACATATGAATGCCACATACATATGGTTTCATGTACATTTGGAGGTGAGAAGTTTGCAGTCACAAGTTGCATAAAGATATTAATACAATAACCCAAAGGAAAAAAGTAATCTGAAAGCTTGCAGAATGACAATATGTAAATAAATACAGTTATTTCAAAGCCATTGGTATATACACTAAGAATATCACGTTGGTGTTCAAGGAATAAAGTCCCTAAAGGTTTTTACACAAGAATATGAGACTGGAATGGCATATCTTGACAAGTGTTCAAGTATTCTCACAAAATGTTTGGCTGAACAGAAAATTAGCTATCTAGAACTATCAGTGAAAATTTAGTTTAGTAATAAAGTGCATTGCTGGCAGGTCCAAGAATATTGTTTTATTTCAAAGCACCAATATATTAATAATAATAATAACAACAACAACAACAATAATAGAAAATGCAGCTCTCCTTAGAACAACAAATGAATCAAACATGCTAGGTTTCTTATCCAAATGACTGAAAAGGATGCCACATGTATCATGATGCTTGGTGGGTATGAAGAAGATAAATTGGCCAATGCAAGTTGTCTCTATCCTTCCAGTCCATGTTCAAATCATCTCTGGACCAGAAATAGACTCATTTTTCATTCAGAAGTAGATAAACAAAAAGAAGTTGAATTTTATTCTCTCAGTTTCAACATGATTCCCTTCAAAATTACCTACCAATTCTTTGGTTCCTTCTTCATTTTCCATTTCTTGTAACACTTGCAAAGCAACTTTTAGAGGTTTGTGCTTGTAACTGTGAATTTTATATTCTTTAATGGGAAAATATCCACTTCTTCTTGCCTTCCTATATAACAAATATGTCATAGAAATGAAATCTGTGTCTTTATCTTTTGAGTCCATCCCATTTGCCAAAATACCTCCTCAAAAGGAAAGAAAGATTTATGCCTACATTTGATCTGTTTTTCTCCTGAAGTATAGAAAAGTAGGCTTCACTTACATTTCCTAAAGGGACACCATTTCCCTGCCCACAAACAATATTGCAGTGGATAAGGATTATAAGAATCACCTTAGAGTATAATGGATATGAAGGAGGAAAGATCTGATGTATCAGAATGAGACTATGAACTTGGTCACAGACAATCAATACTTTACACTTATAGATTTCCAGTGTGGCTACAGTCTACTTACAATTCTTCTACCCTAACATGAATTTAACTCTGGTTTCCTCCCTATGATGTCCTCCTAAATGAAATTTTAAATAAAGTCATAATCTTTACAATGGGAATTTTATATATCCGTGGCTTGGAGATTACTCCATAGTCATTCATACTTCTTTATACTTCCCCATTTGCTATTTCTGCCATATATATATATATATATATATATATATATATATATATATGAATTAGGTAGTAACAACATGTTACATTACTTAAACTATATACATATGTAATATTTTGTGATAAAAAAGTTTAACTCTCAATGATCAGGTCTTCAGTCCTTAAACGTTTTCAAAACATACTAATTTAGGAAGTTTGGAAAAATTTTTACTTATGCATCAAGCAACATTTTAACAGGAAACATTTCTTACATTTTGAATATGTTTTTTTCCTTCTCTGAACTTGCTTGAATTTTCTACCTTCCACTGAATATCACTGCTTTTTTTCTTTATTGACTCACTGTGCTAAGTATGTTTCTCAATTTCCTTTCCCTCTTTATTTTTTTTATTTACTTCCCACTTTCCTGTGATCAAAGTATGTATGAAAACGCAATTCATAATTGATTGCTTTTAGCAATATCCCTAATTTATTCTGTGCATGAAATGAAATAAGATACACTTCATATTACATTTCTTTTTTCTTTTCATCCATTTAAAAGGAACATTATTTGAATAATAAGAACATACTAGAGCTCAATGTTGAAGGCAAGGCAATATACTATCCAAATTATTTTATACTATATATAATGAGATAACATATTTTGTACTATATACATGTACATATATTGTATACATATATATACATATGCATATATAATAAATTACCATGTATATTTATTTTTTCTCTCTTCTTTTCACCTTGAGGGGGCTCACCAGATATACCAGAATCACATATCTCTAGATGTTGCTCAGAGACATTCTGATACATTTAATGGCATTAATGCATTATATAAATATTTTATCATCATGCTTTAGAAATCACCATATTTCTACTTGTGAAATCATGGAAATTGTAAAATAGACCAGTATATTTGGAGCAACAACATATTTCTTAAGACTATCCTGTGCACTCCAGTTTAAGCTGAGTTCTTCTCTTCAGCTGATGGCTGAAAAAGTAAAACCAGGATGGAGGATATGGAAAATGCTTTCCCTGATAACAAAGTCAATGATGTTCCTATATCCAAAACTACTATCCTATGTGTTTAGTTAGTCAGTTTTGCATTTCCCACTAAATCTATGCCTGTAGAAGAAATTGTATTTAAATCTGTATATAGAAATGCACTTGATGTTATGTAGTATCCCAATTTTTTAACACTGGATGGCCAAATTATGGTAAATTATTATACTGGATATGATAAGAGTGTTTCAGTTCTGTCACCTTGTAGAACAATGAATCACTGTTGCACTTGCTTCATTTGAGTCATTAGAGCCTTTTAAGTTTTAATGTCTTTCTGCAAAATATTTATGGAGCTAAAATCACATTTAAAAAAATAAGAAGGTAGGAAGAGCAAAGGGAATATATTTACATGTAAGTAATAGCACATGCAATTTGGATAAACTATGCAACAATTTCCATTCAAGAATGAACTAACATATCCAGTGGAGAAAGATGTCCACACAGAATCATAGAGTATTATTGACTGAATATTTCCAGAGATGAAGGTCAGATGAATCAGTGTGTTGCTACATAATGAAAAAAAGATATGCTGTAAGAAAACACTGGAGAGCTACTACAGAGAGACTGCAAAAAGATAGAACACAATGTATTGGTTTTGAAAGAACAAATATAATCATAGAAGAAAAAGGCTGCAGCACTAGCAAGGGAAATAGGCTGGGTGGAAGAGAGAAATTTTCCTTCTGGTGGGCTGAGAAGAATCTCATCTTCCAAATTAGGAAATGAAGAAAAGTAATAGACCTCAGAAAAAGGAATACAAATTGCTTAAAAACTTATTAAAACCTTTCCATGTCCATAACATTCAAGGAAATAACATGCAAAAGTCTATTGACATTTCAGTTCACCCAGTCACATTAGCTTTTATGCAACATTCAAATTACAAGTTCTGGTGGATATGTGGGGAAAAAATACACTCTGAGACAAAATTAGGACTTCCACCCTGGAAAACAGAATAAAGATTTCTCAGATTACTAGGAATAAAACCACCATACATTCCAGCTTTCCCACTTCTTGCTTTACAACCCAATTTAATAAAATCAGCATAATTGCTTGCCACATGACACATCTCCAGCTTCTTGTAAAGGAGCTACACATGACACATCTCCAGCTTCTTGTAAAGGAGCTACTTGCAGAAAAGGTGAACAAGATTTATAGGTCCAGGTGATTCATTTTAGCTCCTTAATAGGGACCTGGGGCTACCTGTGGTGTAAGCCCCACCAACTAACATGAGTAAGCTCATGAAAGGAGGTAGCCTCCTCTTGAAAAGAATAGCTTTGCAGAGAAGATGCTAAGGAGTCAGCAATTGTATTGCCCCGAGATAAAATATCTGAGAGGTGTTGGTGCCCCCGAAGGTGCTGCAGGAATATAGGTTTAGTCCTCAGACAGGTTTCTTGTCTGAAGCATAAAGGGGTGATGGGGTTATCAAGTTTAATGTATGACTAGGGGAGGTTAGGGAGAAGATTGGCAGTATAGAGGCTATCAGAGAACAGATTGAAAGGCTCTTGTATCTGGCTTAAGGTTAGAACAATGGTATAGAGCTCTTTCAATTGTGCTGAACCTTGGATGCCATGGACTAATGTCCTGGGGGTTTTGTCACCCTGCATAGAAGGTGGAAAAATAACTATTGCTGCTCCTCTCTTTCCCCCATCTGAGAACACCACAAGAAAGGAAGAATTAGCCTCAAGTAAAAACAATCTTGGTGGAGCCCAATCCAGTTGTGAAAAGGAACTCATCCATTTGTAAGGGCCATAGTGACAATCAACTTGTCCTAGAAATCCTTCCATGGCAATTGGATGTGGTTATTGTTTTTCTGCAGCCAAGTAAAGTCAGCCAGTCAGAAGAGAAAAATAAGAGCATGTGGCTGATGGCCAAAAAGATGGAGAGATAAATTCCTCCCATTTATAATGCAGCCGGTGAGTTGGTCTAAGATGGTGTAGACCCAGGGTATTTCCCCAAACAACAGGTGAATCCAATGGATGGGTTCCCCTTCTTGCACCAGGAGGCCTGTGAGAAGGAATTTTTCCCCAAAGATGCAGAGGGTTAGAGGCAAGGAAGGGACATATCTCCTCAAAGAGGAATGGTCAATGGTCTGTTGAACTTTAAGGAGAACATTCATATGAATGGGCTCCAAAATGATTGTTGTGGATAGGTTTGGTCCCCTGAGTAGATCAAACGGGGGGGGGGGGTGAGCTCCTCTGTGCTAATAGAGATCCAGGGCCTCATCCAGTTAATCTCCCCAAGAAGTTTCTGTAGCTGGGGTAAGGAATAATTTTCCTGAATTTGGAGTTGAGGCCTAACAGGAGAAACCACGTCCAGCTCCAGGATGAATCCTAAGACCCTAAATTGGGTTACCCATTGAACCTTCTCAGGTTCAATTTGGAATCCATGTTCTGTAAGCAACTGCAGACAAGACTCAAAAAAATTGATCTAACAGGCCGCTCTGTGTTGCCCCAAGGATAATGTCATCCATGTAGACATAGAGCAGGCGATCCACTAGCTTAACAAGAGGGGTAAGGATCCTAGACATAAAATATTGACATATGGGGGAACTATTGGCCATTCCTTGGGGTAAGACAGTCCACTCAAACCTCTGATCAGGACCTTTAAAGTTAAGGGATGGAATGGAGAAGGCAAATTTCTCAGAGTCTTCAGGGCTTAAGGGAATGGAAAAGAAACAGTCCTTGATATCAATAACTATGAGATGATAATGTTTAGGTATGGCTGGGATCCAAGGAAGTCCCATTTGAGGGGTGCCAAAAGGTATCATTCTTTCATTTATTCTCCTCAGATCCTGTAGGAGTCCCCATTTCCCATTGGCCTTTTGGACGACAAAAACTGGAGAGTTCCATGGACTGACAGAAGGTTTAAAGTGACCTGCCTGTAACTGTTGCTGCAAAAACAAATGAAGTTGTTGAAGCTTATGTTGGGGAAGGGTCCACTGCTCTACCCATATAGAGGGGCCCAAAAGTCATTTAATTTTAAGGGGCCCTGGGTGAACAGTGGCAATTAGGATTGGGGATATGGCCTGACAGAAGGCCTTGGTTCCCCTCTCCTTATGGCCTCCAAGGAGTGGTCATCTCTGTAGTTGGGGTGACAAGCCTTCCCTTCCTTAAAATGTTGTTGGTATTCTTCTTCTTCCAATAAATCCTCATAAAAGGCCTTGTGATCTGTGGTGATATAGGCCTCTGCCTCACCTAGTATATCCTGTCAAAGAAGATTAGCAGTTAATCCTGAGGTCACCAGAGAGTGCACTGCCCCCCCCCATTGCCATTGGGGTCCTTCATGGGAGCCAATCGGTTGTCTGAAAAGACTGTTTGCCTGCCAACTTGCAATAAAGGAGACCTAGGCAGAAGCCTCCACTGGGGGGGAGTTTTCTTCCTCCTCAGAACTGTTCTGTCAGCACCGGTGTCAATGAGGCCTTTAAAGTTCTTTCCTCCTACAGTAATAGTCATCTTTGGCCGGACCCCTGGCACCAGGGGAACCATCCAGTGAGTCCCAACCAAGGGTCTCCCCTTATTTAATGGGGTTGCGGGCCACCCCATAGGGAGTTTCAAGGTTTCCCCTTAATGTTCATTTTGGATGTGCAGTCCTTGGCCCAATGGAACCCCTTTTTACATTTGGGGCAAGGAGTGTGTTGTGGCCAAGAAGAAGAATCTCCTTTGGGGGATGTAGTTCCCCTTTTACTTTGAGGACACTCCTTTTTGAAATGACCCTCTTGTCCACACCCAAAGCAGGATTTTCCCTTCCCAGGGAATGCCTGTTGGAGTGTGCAGACAAGAGTGACCATATTATTTTCCTGGGACGCCATTAGCATTGACATCATGGTTTGAGCTTGATGAGACATGGTGCCAACGTCCTTAGTGGCAATGATCCATCATCCCACAGACCTATCCTTTATGCCTGTGCAGGCCAGTTTATGATCAGTGGTCATGCCTTCCCATACTAACATCTTCACAAATTGATCTCTCAGTGGGCCTGCAGGGAACTTTCTCTGTAAGCTTTTATCCATTCTTTATTTAAATGTGGCTAAATCCTCAGAGCCTTTTTGTGTGATACCCAAGATTGGGGACTCTGAGGGGCCCTGCTTAAGTTTCTTCCAGGCCGCCAAGCCTAAAGCATGTACCTGTTCCTGATAAGAGGCGGGTATGACAGCCTGCAGTAGACCTGTAGAGAATTGATCATTAGACCCTGAGAGCATTCCAAATGTGATGGGGAAAGGTAGATTAGTGGCTTGGTTTCTCTCTGCCTGAGCATGACATTCGTCATTGAAAAAGGCGCACCACTTAATATACATTGGACCTGGAAGAATGGCCTTAGTCAGGTTTTTCCAGTCCTGTGTGGTGCAATTTTGATGGACAAGACCTTGAAGGATAGTTTCTGCCCAGGGGGAATTTGGGCCATCCTCAGCAATGGCTTCCTTTAGTTCTTTTAAATCTTGGGTCTCCCATGGGTACCAGATAGCAGGCCTATTACCTCATGGGTTAGCATTCACTGGAAAGAGGTGACATGCTTCAGAGGCAGGGCAGGGAGTGGTCCTGTGCTTAAGTTAAGTTTTGTTTCTGGATAGGGTGGAGGAGGGGCTGAAGAAGCCCGGAAAGTGTTAGAAGAGGAAGTGGATTCCGGAGATGACTGCTTCAAGGGTTTGGGTGTTTCCTCCCTAGGTGGCCATGGGGCTGTATCAAAGGGATCAAGAGGGGGGCCTGTTTCTGCCTCTCGTGATAGCTCCTCTTGACCTTTGCCTGAGAGGATCTCAGGACCATCCTTTGGAAAGTCAGCGCCTTTGGAGAGGCCCCTATCTTTGTCCGGGTTACAGATAGGACATGATGGGAAACAGTTTTTAAGGGCTGTAATAGTGGGGAAGGCCCCAGAGGGGAGATATCTCGCTTATTGACTTGCACCTTACAAAGAAGTTCTTCAATTCTGTCCCATGTCTCCCAGTCAAACAAGTTTGTTTCAGGCAGCCAAGGGGCTGCCTTAGTGAGTGCCTTCCATGTTTGAAATGCCTGACTATCTGAGAGTTCCAATCCTCTACTTCTAAGGAGAATCCTAAGGGAGTCAAGGGAGGGGTCAGACTTGGAAATGGACTGTCCCATATTTTATGGGAGTACAGTCACCCGCAGTCCAAATTGGCCTGTTGGCAACTTCGTCTTCCTCACACAGGGCACCAGTTGTTGCTCCCTGGTGGACAGCAAGGTCCAATGTAGGCAGGCCCTGAGGAGAATATGGGGCCAAGCAGGATGATGAGTGTCGTCGGCAAAGAAAACACACCAGAGCCGGGAGGTCTGTCAGCGCACAAGGCACAGCAGGAACTCAACTTTATTGTACAGGTCAGGTGAATATAAGGACTTAGGGTGTGGAGATGTGCAGGCCAATCAGGGAGTTACACATAACTGGTTGCTGGGTAAGAACACATTTTTCAGTTTCCAAGGAAGAGCGGCAGTACAAGGAATTCTGGGTAAACTGTTGGCAGGTCAGGCAGTGTCATGTATGAGGAAGAGGGTGTCATGAGGGTGCAGCCACCATTATAGTGTGTGTCTGCTATAACATCTGAACTAATGAGAGTTGAAAGATGTGAAGGAACACATACCCTTAAGCACTGCAGGGGACTGGGGATTCAGTATTCCCTTTGAGAGCATCTCTGGGCTGAAAGATGTCAATGGAAATTGCTTGCAGGTGAAACTAGTAGATCTTCAACAGTATCAACTTCATTGAATAACAGAGGAGAACAAAGAAATAGTTTGAGAGGATGGAAGATTGGAACCATTAGAGGTGTTTTTTCATGTGTTTCCCCACCCCCACAGTTCCACTGATGCTGTGGATCTGAACCCTGGCCAGTCTGCTGGCAGAGCCAGTGCTCTAAGGGATGGGGTATATTGCCACTACAGGATGATCTCATTTAAGGTACAAGACTTGATCCCCTGAGGTTCTGTATCTGTGAAGTACTATGCAGAGGTAACCCTAGACAAAGTCAATCAATGACTAAGGAATTCTTAAATCTCCTTTTCACAACAATCTTGCAAATGGCCCTTTTTGCATCTCAAGACATAAAATCTTGGGGATTGTCCCCAGGGAAAGAAATATCCCACCTTTACTTAAAGAGGAAACAGGTTATACCTGATCCCTGAGCAGACAATTATATCAGTGATCCATGGAGCACAGGGCACTAGAAGAGGCAGGTCTTTGTAGGTATTAGAATATGCTCAGGTTGTTAGTATAAAAGGAGATTTTGGCGATCATTCAGCATTGCATCCCCAGCTATTACATTCACAATCTTCTGAAACCGTCTTTGATTTTTTTTTTTCTCTTCATTTTCTTTTGGTACTTTACTATGGAAAATTCTACCAGCAGAGTGATGTGTAAAATTCATGAACCAGTGATTGTTGTGGACATTTGCTATCATCTGAGGTAGGGGTGAGTTAGAGAAAGGAGTTTCTCCTGGGAAAGGCCAGTTTCTTTCAATGAGGGAATGCCTTATCAACTTAGCCTGACAGCTCACACTAAGCTGCAAGACCGCTAGGTGTCGCTGCACTTGTTTGGCTGCACCAGATATCATGACAGAGGGCAATTATGCCCCACCAGTTCCAGTGGGCCTGGTTGGGTGGAGGTGTGCTTGGGGACATGTGGAACACCAAGATAAGCACTGGCTCCTGCACTATTTCCTTCTGATCCTGCTCCCCCAGCACTGGGCACACCCAGAAAATTCTAGTCAGGAAACTAGCCTAGGGCCCTAGCAACCACACCGAATCATGGCTGGTAAGAGCTTAGGGCACTGGAGCATGCAGTGAGCATGGTGGCTTAGGTCATCTATGAATTGGGACACTTCACAACGAATCCTGAGAGTAGCTCCACTTTTCCTAGAAAGCTCAACCAGGTGACAAGTAGATCCTGGAAAGTGGGTCTTCTAGGTGAAGGTGGGTGCCTCTTCTGAAGGCTAATATGGAGTCATGGGAGTAATTCAGACAGCATGTTGGATGGAGGATATGATGGTGTTGACATGCCAGAAGAGATATTCTGTGCTAACTACAACTACAAGGTCACACCTCCTTGGCTGTGGCCTTACAACTAGGCTGAACTCAGATATTTCCCTGGTGGAAATTCCAGGGCCACCTACACTCACATCAAGATGAAGAGATTTCTGGCCTCTTGGTTTTCACACATGTGTTCATTCTCCTGGGAAGACTAGAGCCTGCCTGGTACAAGGCCATGTGCAAAATTTCCACCAGTCCTCTTAGCAGCCCCAGGAAGATGCCACCTACAAGCCAGTGGATCATATAAGAGCCTGCTCATGGCATGAGGAACATAGCATCACATGACATAACTCCAGATAGGAACATGCAACAGGCTGAAAGGGCTGTGATGAAAATCTTCCAAGATGAATTCTTAAATAGGGAGAGCAAGGACAATTTGTTGGCACCAAAAGCAGTAGGATGTTGGTGCTGAAAGCCTTCTTCAATGAAGTGACATTCTAATACAAGTAGGCCAAAATTGTCTACCCTCAAATTCCACAACACATGATCAGGTTCAACATACTCTACAAAGAGAGAAAGTAGTACTTGTCAATTCATCCTCTAAGCAGTCTTCCTTACAGACCCTATTTCCTCTTGCGAGAACCTTAAAGTCCTTGCAAATTCGTGGCTCTTTCTTGCTGCTCTCAAGGGACAGCTGATTCTACATATGCTGATTCATCGTTTTTCTGGCACAGAAGCATGAGAAAAGGCCTCCTTCAAAACACAGCACTTATACCGATGAACTATAATCAAACAAGTTTAATTTGGAATATGCACCACAGAACCCAGCTCTCGAAAGAAAGACTGCATCGCAATATCACAAATGTAAACAGAAACAGCTCTGCTAAAAGGCAAAAGTGAAGCCCCAACAAGCACAAAACCTGAATATCAACACAGGAGTGGTTCAAGATGATCTGAATGTGGGGTCAGACTTACTGAGTAGGAAACTTGTACCATGGCATTGTCAAATTGTCAAGTGCATTTTATTTCTGGACTTGCTTCTACCCACCACCAACCTGCAACATGCCTATTGTCACTGGTTTCTTCTTTCGGTGTGACTTATTGCAATGAATGTTTATTTATTTATTAATTTATTTTTGACCTTACGAAGCACAATACAATAATTTCCAGACTCATGGCAAACAACATATGCTTTTCTGACTTCCACAGTGCATCTATTGAGGACATGCGTCAAAATTAACCAGAGTCTCTACTTGTGCTCTGTTACTTTTAACCCTGTGACTCCAGTGATAGAGGGAGAGTAGGTGGTAAATTCCCCCATTTCAACAGAATGCTATCTGCACTAACATGGATTCAGTCCCAAATCCTTCTATTTTTCAAGTCATATGTAAGCTAATGCAAAGTAAAACTGACTAGAAAAATCAGGGCCAGGGTCGCTGTCTTTTGCTTTCGAATGTTGGTTTTCCAGTAGACCTTGTATTTCACAAGGAAACTGCTCAGGTGTGGAAGTGCCCTTCATTGGCAGTGTGGGATTGTGTCCAAAAAGACTCAAAATTGACCAGGGCCTGTATGGTGTCATTTTGAATTTCCTGCCACTGCCACCTGGTGCACATTGCCAATCTGGGAAAGTTGCTGGGAAAAGATGGGGATAGCATAGTCACGTGTGAAATGTAACATCTGAACTAATGAGATTTGAAAGATGTGAAGAAACACATACCCTTAAGTACTGTAGGGCCTGGAGATTCAGTACTTCCTTTGAGTGCATCTCTGGGCTGAAAGGTGTCCTTGAAAATTGCTTGCAGGTGAAACTAGTAGATCTTGAAAAGTGTCAATTTCACTGAATAACAGAGGAGAACAAAGAAATAGTTTGAGAGAATGGAAGATTGGAACACTCAGAAATGATTTTTTTGTGTGTGTTCCCCCCCCCCCAGTCCCAAGGTGCTAGGGATTTGAACCCTGGCCATTCTGCTTCTAAAGACAGCGCTCTAAGGAATGGGCCATATTGTCAGCACAGGATGAGCTCATTTAAGGTACATGATTGATCCCTTGAGTTTCTGTGTCTGTGAAGTTCTATGCAGAGAAGCAACCCTAGACAAAGCCAATCAATGACTAAGGAAACTTAATTGTCCTTTACACAACAATCTTGCAAATGACTCTTTTTGCATCTCAAGATATACAATCTAGGGGTTTGTCCTGAGGGAAAGAAATATCCCACCTTTACTTAAGGAGGAAACCAGTTATATCTGATCCCTGTCCAGAAAATGATATCAGTGATCCATGGAGGACAGGGCACTAGGAGAGGCAGGTCTTTGTGGATATTAGAATATGCTCAAGTTGTTAGTATAAAAGGAGATATTGGTGATCATTCGGCATTGCTTTCCCAGCCATTACATTCACAATTCTGAAACCTTCTTTGATTTTTTTTTTTCTTTTCAATTTCTTTTCTTATTTTACTTTGGGAAATTTAGACCAGCAGAGTGCTGTGCAAAATGCACGAGGCATTGATGGTTGTAGATCTTTGCTATCATCTGAGGTAGGAGTGAGTTAGAGGAAGGCTTTACTCCTGGGAAAGGCCAGTTTCTTTCAATGAGGGAATGCCTCATCAACTTAGCCAGACGATGTCAGAAAATATGAACAGGCAAAGTGAAGTGGTGATGGCTCTCGTGGTCTGGGTTCCCAGAACCCCATATTTTCTGGAAAAAAGGAAACATTCCTCATCCAACTTCAATCTTCCTCTCTGTATGTTTGTAGCTTTTACTCTGAGGAATTATTAAAATAGGATAAGGGCTGAATTCATATCCCTGATCTCTCAATGATTTAGTTGCATTCAATTGCACTGAGAACAACATCTCACTTGGTTTCTGGTGCTTCTGTGACATGACAGAAAAAATGGGAGAGCTCTTGTTATCCAAGTGGAAGGGGCAGGATTGGGGCAGGTAGGGTGGGAATGGCTGGATGATTCCAGGCTCCAGTTGGAGAAGAGTTGGTTTCTCTCCACAGAGGGTTTTCGTGAGCCTTGTGCAACATGGAGTTGGAGTAGTGGCTCCCATGACCTGGCAACCTCACTGCAGATTCCACCTGATGTCACAGAGAAAGGCCTGACTGCATGATGGCATCACGGTTCCCATGGCAACCAGAGAAGCTTCTGCTCCTGGCCGCCTCACACCAAGATTGAAAACAAGCACCAGCTCAGTTGTGATGGTCAGGGGCAAGAAGAAGGGAGTGAATGCCAGGGAACTGAGGTTTTCCAAAATGTGATTCTAACCTCTTCTTCCAGGAGAGCACAGCCCTGTGGTCCGTGGATGCCTCCTGGACCAGGCAGGACAAGGCACTCCTCTGAAGCCTGACAGCTCACACTAAGCTGCAAAACTGCTAGGTGTCACTGCACTCATTTGGCTGCACCGGGTACCATGACAGAGGGCAATTATTCCCCACCAGTTCCAGTGGGCCTGGTTGGGTGTTGGTGTGCTTGGGGACACGTGGATCACCAAGCTGAGCACTGGCTTCAGCGCTGTTTCCTTCCCATCTTGCTCCTCCAGCAGTGGGCACATCCAGAATATCCTAGTTCAGGAAACCAGCCTAGGGCCCTAGCAACCACACCGAATTATGGCTGGTGAGAGCTTAGGACAGTGGAGCATGCAGTGAGCATGGTGGCTTAGGTCATCTTTGAATTGGGACACTTAACACCCAATACTGAGGGTTGCTCCTTTTTTCCTAGAAAGTTCAGCCAGGTGACAGCTGGAAACTGAGAAGTGGGTCTTCTAGATGAAAGTGGGTGTCTCTTCTGAAAGCTAGTATGCAGTCATGGGAGTCATTCAGTCAGCATGTTGGATGGAGAATAGGATGGTGCTGAAATGCCAGGAGAGATATTCTGTGCTCTCTACACCTGCAAGGCCACACTTCCTTGGCTGTGGCCTTACATCTAGGCTGAACTCAGATGTTTACCTGCTTGGAAATTCAAGGGCCACCTACACACACCTCAAAATGCAGAAATGTCTGGCCTATCTGTCTTCACATATGTGTTCATTCTCCTGAAAAGACTAGAGCCTGCCTGGCACAAGGCCATGTGCAAAATTTCCACCAGTCCTCTTAGCAGCCCCAGGAAAATGCCACCTACAAGCCAGTGGATCATATAAGAGCCTGCTCATGGCGTGAGGAACATAGCACCACATGGCATAACTCCAGATAGGAACATGAACCGGCCTGAAAGGGATGTGATGAAAACATTCAAAGATGAATATTCAAATAGGGAGAGCAAGGATATTTTGCTGTCACCAAAAGCAGTAGGATGTTGGTGCTGAAAGCCTTCTTCAATGAAGAGATATTCTAATACAAGTAGGCCAAAATTTTCTACCCTCAAATTCCATGACACGTCTTCAGGTTCAACATACTCTATAAATAGAGGAAGTAGTACTTGTCAGGTCATCCTCTAAGTAGCCATCATTACAGATCCTACTTCCCCTTGCAGGGACCTCAAAGTCCTTGTAAATTTGTGGCAGTTTCTTGTTGCTTTCAAAGGACAGCTGATTCTACATTTGCTGATTCATAATTTTCTGGCACAGAAACAAGAGAAAAGACATTCTTCAAAACACAGCACTTATACCCATGAACTGCAATTCATAGGAGTAAAATTTGAAATATGTAGCACAGAACCCAGCTCTCAAAAGAAAGACTGCATCACAATATCACAAATATAAACAGAATCAGCTCTGCTAAAAGGCAAAAGTGAAGCCCCAACATGGGCAAAACCAGATTTTCAAATAAGGAGTGGTTCAAGTTTATCTGAATATGGGATCGGACTTACTGAGCAGGAAACTTGTAGGACAGGCATTGGCAAATTGTCAAGAGCATTTTATTTCTGGATTTGTTTCTACCCACCACCAACCTGCAACATACCTAATGTCACTGGTTTCTTCTTTATGTGTAGCTTCTTGAATTGAAAGTTTATTTATTTATTTATTTTTTTACCTTACAAACACAGTCCAATAATTCCAAGATTTGTGGTAAACATGAGAACAACATATGCTTTTCTGACTTCCACAGTGCTTGTATTGAGGACATGATCAAAATTAACCAGAGTCTCTACATGTGCTCTGTTACTTTTAACCCTGGTGTCCTAGTGATATTGGGAGAGTAGGTGGTAAATTCCCCCGTTTAAACTGAATGCTATCAGCACTAACATGGATTCAGTCCCAAATCCTTCTATTTTTCATCAGGTCATAAGTAAGCCAATTCAAAGTAAAACTGACTAGGAAAATCAGGGCCGGGGGGGGGCTGTCTTTTGCATTCTCATGTTAGTTTTTCAGTAGACCTTGTGTTTCACAAGGAAAGTGCTCAGGTGTGGAAGTCCACTTCATTGGCACTGTGGAATTTTGTCCATAACGTCTCAAAATTGGCAAGGGCCAGTGAGGTGTCATTTTGAATTTCATGCCACTGAAATGTGGTACACATTGCCTTTCTGGAGAAGTTGCTGTGAAAAGATGGGGATAACATAGTCACGTGTGAGATGTAATGTTGAACTACGGAGAGTTGGAAGATATGAAGGAACACATACTCTTAAGTTCTGTAGGTGACTGGGGATTCAGTGTCCCTTTGAGTGCAGCTCCAGACTGAATGATGTCACTGGAAATTTCTTGCAGGTGAAAATAATAGATCTTGAACAGTGTCAATTTCATTGAATTACAGAGGAGAACAAAGAAATAGTTTGAGATGATGGAAATTTGAAACCCTCAGAAGTCTTTTTCTTGTATTTCCCCTCCCCATGTCCCAGGGTGCTGCTGATTTGAACCACGGCCTTTCAGCTTTCAAAGCCAGCGCTGTAAGGAATGGTCTATATTGTCAGCACAGGACGAACTCCTTTAAGGTACATGACTTGATCCCCTGAGATTCTGTGTCTGTGAAGTTCTATGCAGAGAAGCAACCCTAGACAAAGGCAAACAATGACCAAGGAATTCTTAATTGTTCTTTTCACAACTATATTTTAAATGACCCTTCTTGCATCTCAAGACATACAATCTAGGGGTTTGTCCCCAGGGAAAGATATAGCCCTTCTTTACTTAAGGAGGAAACTGGTTACAGCTGATCCCTGTGCAGAATTTATTTTCCAGTGCTGGGGATAGAACCCACGGCCTTATGCTTGAGAGGCAAGCACTCTACCAACTGAGCTATATATCGAGCCCCCTGTGCAGAAAATTATATCAGTGATCCATGGAGGACTGGGCACTAGGAGAGTCTCTATTAACTGCATAATCTCTATGGCCTTATTAGCCTCAAGTACCTGTGTAGCCTCTTTGGCTTGAATAACCTTATGTACTAAGCACCTTGTATGACTATAGTAGCCTTCATTATCTTCATATCTTCTGTGAGTTCTCATATTTCTGTGGCAAAAGTGGGTTCTATACCCTTGAGTATCCTAAATAGTTTGAGTACCATTTTTGGACTGTATAACCCTTAAGACCAGAGTTGGTTCTGTAAATTGTGTAGCCACTGTAGCCTGCCTTTCTTCTATCAGTTTAGAAGCATCTATAACCTGTATAAGTTTTGTGGCATAGTAGCTTTTAACCAGCATGCACTCAATTACCTGTGTAATCATGATGACCTGAGAAACCTAAATGTAGGATAATGGCCTTAGTAGCATGAATGACCTTTACTTTTTTATCCATATGATTTTTGTAACCCTCAGACTTTCATAGCCTCTATGGTCTTGTAGCCTCTATGGCCCAGGCATCCTCTTTGACTTGAGTGACTTTTATGTTGTCACAACCTTTATGACCTAAGTAGCCTCTTTGACCAGTAAACCCTCTATGATCCCTGCAGCCTTTGTGACCTAAAAAGACTCTAGGTCCTGAGTAGCCTTTATGGCCTACATGGTCTCTATGGCTTGAGTACCCTCTATGACCTGCATAACCTCTTTGACCTAAGTATCCTCCATGAGCTGTGAAACCTCTATGTCCTGATTAGCCCCTAAGATTGTGTAGTACAAATGACCTAAATAATCTCTATTGTCTGCTTACACTCCATACCTGAGTATTATCTTGGATCTGGGTAGTCTCTCTCAGTAATACAACCTCTCTGACCTGTGAGGCTTCTATGACCTGCATTACTTTATGGCCTGGATTTCCCTAATTACCAGTGTATTCTCTATGTTCTTAGTAACTTCTATGTCCTATCTGTGACTTATGTATTCTTCATGACATTTGTATCATGTATAAAATATGTAGCCTACATGTCCTGAATAATTCCTATAATTTGTGTACAATTTATCACCTGAAAAACCTCTATTTTTCACTTAAACCTCTAAGCTGATCACACAGTTTTAACTGAGTCAATCTGCAGCTAATATAACCTCTATTACTTAGAAGTATCTATCATCTGCATAAACTCTATGGCCAATGTAGCATCTACAACCTGTGTAGTATCCAGGACATGTGTACGACTCATGACATGCATAGCCTTTATAGTGTACACAGCCACTAAATCCTGTGTTGCCCTTATGGCCTTATTAACCTAAAGGATCTGTATAGTTTCTATGATCTCAGGAACCACTATGACCCATGGTGCCCCTATGATCTGCACAGCCTTTATTAACTTTGAAGCCTCTGTGTTCTTAGTGACACCTAAGATTTGTGTAGCTTATATAGCCTAAATGACCTAAATGAAACCTATGGCCTGCAAAGTCTCTAAGTTTTCAATGGTGTCTAACACCAAATTAACCTGTATGACCTGCATATTCTCTATGACCTAAGTACATTCTATAATGTGTGCATTATTTATGACCTGAATAGTCTCTATTTCTTTGTAAATTCTATAACTTTCATAGGCTCTTTGGACTAAAAAAGTAAAAATGAGCTTAGTAACTGATATAATTTGTGTATTCTTTGTGTCCTGAATTGTCTCTGTGACATGAATATCCTTTATTAAGTGAATATTATGCATGGCCAGCATCATCACTATGGCATGTGTAGCCTGTATGGCCTGAGAAACCTCTGTGAACTGTATCACCTCTCTGACCTGGGTATCCTCTACAGCATGCATAGCCTCTATTGTCTGCATGTCTTTATATCCTGAATAGCGTAGTAGACCTGAGTATCCTCTATGGACTTAATGGTCTAAATAATCTTAGTATGCCCTATAATATGTATAGTCACTATGAACTGTATAACCTCTATATTTTGTATAGGGCCTCTGGCCTACATATACTCTATGACTTGTACCACTTCTATGGCCTGAGTACACCAAATAATCATAAAGCTCATATGCCCTGTGTTGTTTCTGTAGCCAGAATGGATTCTATGACTTACATAGCTTAATGACCTGTGTATCTTCTATGGTTTAAACAATCTCTATGACCCCCATAACCTTATAAGCTGAGAAACATAAATGACATCAATAGTCACTATGAACTTTGTATCCTCCTTGACCTGTATAGGACTTATATGCATAGCAACCTACCTGGCCTGAGTAATGTCTAGGTCTTGTTAGCATGTGTGAATTGCATACGTATTTGACCTGCATAGACTCTATGATCTCTGTAGACTTTTTGACTTACTGCTTATTCTCTGACCTAAGTAATTCTTCAACCCTCATAACCTCTGATTTATGCAGCCACTATGGTCTGTGTAACCTCTATCACCAATGTAACCACAATAACATTCAGAGCCTCTATAATCTGTGAAGCCCCCTGCACCTGCATTTCCTCTAAGACCTGAATTGTCATTATAATCTCAGAAGTTTCTATAACCTACAAAATTTCTATGGTCTGTATAATATTATCTGTAATATGTATGTTTTTCATGACCTACCATAGACCCCCTGTCCTGCATATCCTCTCTGGTCTAAGTAGCCTAAATGAACTGAGTAACACATATGACCTATGTAGTATTAATAGTCTGAATGGTCTCTATGAGTTGAGAAGCCCTTATGAATTGTGTAAACTCGAGGACCTGAGCAGCCTCAAAAAATTGAGAAGACTTTTATGGCCTGCATAATCTCTACAATATGAGTAACCTCTATGACCCTATATCATTTATAATCCATGAAGCATCTATTACCTATGTAATCCTGACAACCTTCATGACCTCCACAGGCTTATGCCCTTTGTAAAATATGGAATTAGCAGCCCCTAAGGACTTGGTAGGCTCTATGACCTGAACAGTCATTGTGACCTGGGTATCCTCTGTGATTTGTGTAACCCCTATCACCTAAGTAATCTGTATGACTTGCATATTTTCTGTGTTCTGAAGCCTCTGGACCTCCATATCTTGATGACCTGAAGAGCTTTTATTAACTGACTAACCTCTAAGTCCAATGTAGTTTCTATAACCTAAGTATCCACTATGACCAGCTTAACTTTTAGGACTTGCACAGCCCCGAAGAACTGTGTGAGTTTTATGACCTGAACAGCATAATGAAATTTCAGAAAGGAAAGAAGATTATCTCTATGGTGTGAGAATGGCTTGGCCCCAGGATGTGAGTTGGATATTAAACAAGCTCACATCCCTTCTTCCAGGCCCAGGCAGGGATTTCATGTATCCATCTTCTCAACTAACATTATAGTATTGAAATTACCCTTCCTGGACAGTATTACAAGGTTATGAATTGGTCACACCTTGGTAGCTAGGAACCACAGCAAGGGTATTCATCTGTGACAACACTAGAAGAACCTAGCAAAACAGGAAAGTTATCACTAAAGAAGCAGGAGATTACGGATTACAGTTGTCAGACATAAGATGCCAGGTGTAATTTCAGGAAGGAAGGAGGAAAAAAATTCTGATGAATGAGAACTGCTTTTCTTAGGGAATTGACATAATCTTGTTCCAGAGAGAAATTATTATGTAAAGTATCCAGGCCTGTGTCCCAAGTTCCCACAGTTCTGAAGGCTATCCTCTACCACATTTAGAGCACTACAAGTTCCCAAGGTTAGACAAAAGACAGGATAGATTTGTCCAACCTGGAAACCAATGACTGCACTAATGGAATTGCCTCTCTGGAACACTTGTAGTAGGAAAGCTAAAGGTTTCAACAGATTTAGGGGGCAACCAGAATGAAAAATTGCAAAATACAGGTAGCTTAGCATTCATCAACTTGGTTTTCAACAGGTACAACTTTAGGACATGGGAGTCTCTCTTGGTCAGGTTGAGGAAGAGATGGTTTGGTTCAGGCTGGGATGTCATGTAATGAATGAAGGATAAGTGAGGTAGGCTGAAATAAAATGTTTTAGCACATAATAAAGGAGACTGATGAAATGAAATTACCAGTGGTAGATATGCTGAGACCATTACTTTTCAAACAAGAGAGCATGAAATTGCCAGAAGTTGGAGAAAAGTTTATCATTAGGAGCTACTTCCTCGGCACCAGGTTGGAGTAAGTATTTCAGGTTCACAGAGTATTTGTTGTGTATTTGAGTGACAAATTTGGAGGTTTTTGGAGTTTCCTTAGTGACCTATTTGGCTTCTACCAAGTATCCTCTATGACCTGAGAAGCATCTATGACATGAAAGAAATAAAATAAATGTATACAAATAGGTAAAGAACTCCTCAAACTATCATTATTTGCCAATGACATGGTTATATATTTGGAAGATCCAAAAACATCCACCAAAAGTCTTCTGGAACTAATAAATGAATTCAGCCAAGTAGCAGGATATAAAATCAACACCCATAATTCAATGTATTCCTATACATCAGTAATGAATCCACTGTAAGAGAAATAACACTACACTATTCATAATCATCTCAAAAAATAAAATACTTGGGAATCAATCTGACAAAAGAGGTGAAAAATGTCTATAATTAAAACTACAAAACACCAAAAATAAAGAAATTGAAGATCTTAGAAGATGGAAAGACCTCAAATACTCCTAGATAGGCAGAATTTAATTGATCTTTTCATGTTAATCCCATAATTTTTGAAAGTTCTGTTCATGGATTTTTACCATCTTCTCTGTGTGGTCAACTTTATTTTCAACATTAAATATTTTGTCTTCATTGTCTAAAGTTCTGTCTTCCAAATGGTTTAGACTGTGGGTGATATTTTCCATTGAAATTATAATTGACTAACTTATAATTAATTGATTCCTTCATTTTGAGAATTTCTGCTTGTGTATTTAACAATCTCTAACTCTTTATTGATCTTTCACTTCCTGTATTTCTCTTTGATTTTACTCTGTATACCATCCTTTACTTTGCAGATCAAATTGACTGTGGATATTCTAAACTTCTTGGATATTTATTCTATTGTGTTGTCAGAGGCTTCTTTGATTGGGGCATCTTGGTTTGTGGTGTTTTGTTACCTTATGTTTTCATGTTGAGCCCAGTTGTAGCCAAATCTATAGGCACCCTGGCACTGAACATCCAGGTCCTGGCTGGTGACCCCAGAAAGGCCATTGTGACCCAAAATGGCAGTGACAGTGAACCATTGGCACCCCAAACAAACCCAGGTTCTGGCTGGTGTCTCAAAATTGTTGTGGCCATGTGCAACCAAACTTGGAGTGTCCCTGACAGCAGATTTCTGAACAGTGGTGGAAGTGGTAGTAGCAGTAATTGGTGGCAGCAGCCAGGGTGTCAGCAGCAGCTGCAGACTTTGATGGTGTTGGCAACAGTTGGAAGAACTATGGCAGCAGTGGCAGCAGCAGTGGCTGTGGCTGCAGCTGCAGCAGTACCAAGAGAGGAGACCTCCAGTTGACTTCCTGGGAGTAGCAGTGGTTTTGGTGGCAGCAGTGTCAGTGGTAGGAAGAGCAGCAGCAGCAGTGTAGATGGCAGCCAGGCATCTGAGGCAGTGATGAGGGGAGCAGTGACCTCGGGGACATGTCAACTGTGACAGTGTCAACATCAGCAGCAACACCCAGAGAAAAGACCTCCAGGTGCCTGTGGCAGTGGCTTCAAGGGCAGCTGTGCCCCAGGAGATAGCATCAGGGAAATGAAAGCAGTGCCATGGCAGCAGCACTCAGGAAAAAAGTGCCTGAGCACTATTGCCCTTCAGTCTGATTGGAGGAGTTTGGGGTTATAATCTATGCAATTGGCTAATTTTAAATTGGAGCAGATAAAGGGAATGGCTATAATTAAAATGCCTACAAATGTAGCCAATTAAGGCTATCTTCTGAAAGAGGATCACCAGACTTTTCATTTCTCACAGTAGCACCTATGGCATGCATAAATTCAGTTACCAGTATGGCCTGTATGATGTGCATCTAGTCTATGGCCTATCCTTTGTACCTTGCATAGCCTCTAGAAGCTGAATAGTTTAAAAGACTTTAGCATCTTGAACTTATGTAGCCTCTATGATCTTCACATCCACAGTATCCTGAGTAGCAGAAATGACCATATTATCCCTGATGAAATTTGTAATGTGTATGAATTGAGTAGCTTAAATAAACATATTAGCCCCTATGACTTGTGTAACATCTGTGGCTTGATTATACTGTATGACCTACATGATCTTTATGACTTGCACAGTATCTATGGCTTGAGTAGCCCAAATGTCCTGAATATCTGCTATGACTTCCATGCTATTATGAACTACTTAACCTCTGGGTCTTTCATAGTCTCTATTTCCTATGCACCCTCTATGTCCTGATTTTAAAAAAAAAAGTGATCTAAGTAACTTTCATTACATGTATATATTCTATGACCTTTAAAGCCTCCATGACCACTGGAATCTCTGTGTCCTGAGTTGTCTCTGTGACCTATGTAGCCTCTATGATCATTGTAGTCCACATGTCCTCCATTACCTTTATCACTGAAGAGCCTTTATGTCCCAGATAACCTCTGTGACACAAGTGCGGTGTGTGACCAACTCAGTCTTTATTACCTGCAAATCCTTTCTGGCTTTCATTGTGAAATGACCTTATTAGCCTCCATGACCTTTATGAAGTGAGTAGTCAGTATGACCATTTTATGTAGCCATCATGACCTGAGTAAACTATGATTGTGTTCATACCTTCTATAGCCAGTGGAGCTTGTTACTGAAAGTTTGGTTCTTGTTCCCAGTGCCTAGTAAATAAAGATAAGAGTTTTGAAAGAAGAAAAAATAAGGTTTATTGCTTTACATGCAATGGAGTAACATAGAGAACTTCTGTCCCAAATACTGTGATTCTGTCTATCAGGGAGAACAGAGGGTTTTTGAAGGAACTATTTATTCAAAGACTACAATCCAGGTCTTTTCTGCAGGCTTTTGTAATTCACTTGTGAGTTTGGGGGCAATCCATTCTTTCGATCTTCTTGTGCCATCCCTGAAATCTGAATTACTTGGCTCCTCTATTGGGTATGTGCTCAAATACAAATAACTTGGCCTTGGATAAGGAAAAGATAATCTTGTTCTTCCACTCGGGTTAAGAAGGGGAAGAGTGTGAGAAGGTAAAGAAAAACATGTCCATTTTAAAATAAGCCTCAGTGGCAGTGCAGTAAGGCTATATTGAAATCATTAATTGGACCACTACTACTTAATGATCTAAGCAGCCCAAATGACTTGAGCAGTCTTTGACTGGTGTGACTTGAGTAATCTCTATGACTTGAGTAGATTAAATGACCCAAAATATACTTTTCTATATTTTCAATTAAAAGTTTTCCTATATTTTTTATATGTAATACTTCAGTCCATTTTGAATTGATTGTTGCATAAGTTATAGAGAAGTAACTATTTTTATATGGATTTGTATTTTTATATGGATTATCAATTCTGATGTGGTCTTGTTTGGTGCTAAGGTGAGTCAACAAGGTCCTCACTTTAACTCATGGTTTACTGTGAAAGACAACCAATAATGTTCCACCTGTTCTTCTGCCCCTTCCCACATGTAAGGCAATTAACACCTTTATTTCCAGGATAGTTGGGTGATAACAATAGGACATAGGTGCTTGGGCCTTCTCTAATTGGGGCATTTCATTTACATTAACTTCATAAAGTTTTCATACCATTCTCTCTTTGGTAGCATAGGAGAAAGATTTGACAGGATGTACTCTATTCTCTGAGGTTTCATTAGAAATTATTTGTAAAACATTTAGATATACTGAGGAGTGGAGTGTATGGTGGGAGTGTGGTGGAGGACAGTTGTGACTGACAGCCCAATTTCTTTATTGTTTTGGCTTATTTATTATTTCAAAAATACTATAACACCATTTTAATAATATTCAATATATATTGGATAGTCTCTGCTATTCATGTTTATTTATCTATGAAATGATTGATTTGTAAGTGTAATGTTATGTGTTGCATCCTAATTTAAAAAAATCTCAACTGTATTTGTGGTTTTCTATTCCTCTATTTCCTGTTAATGTTCATGCCTTTTCTGTCCCCATTTAAAAGTCAATGTAGCTATTGCCTGTTAATGGGTTTTGATTAAAATGACAGCTTTTAAAACATTCTATCTCCTTTATCTTGGTTTATAATTATAACTTTACATTTTCACTAATGATAGTTTTATGTTTTTTTCTTTACTTGTTTGCCATGTTGTGATTGTGCCTACAACAGCAACATGTTAGATAAGTGCATTACTAGTGAGATACATACCCAAACTTAGTACACTATATTTGTCAGTATATTTCATAATTTTTGTGCTCTTATTTCTCTCTCTTCATGCCTTTCTTCTGAGTTCACTTCCTTTTGATAGCGAGAATGTACCAGTAATAAACTATTTTTGTTGTTTATCTGAAAACATCTGTTACTGTGTTTTGTCTTTACTGCTGAGGAGTATAGTACAGGTGGGAATAGAATCCCAGAAAAGGTGCTTTTTCCTCCTTCTTGGGACAGTATTTCTTTATGTTCCCTAGGTTGACCCTGAACTCCTGGGTTTAAGTAATCATCCTACCTCAGCCTCCCAAGTAGGTGGGATTTCAGGTACCAGGTATAAGAAAGGAAATTTAAGAAAATTTCTTTTTGTGCATCCCACATTTAATAATTAGACCTATTGTGTGGTTATTTGAAAAAAAATTCTCATCCTCCTCTAGAATGACTTTTGCCTGTTTTTTTTCTCTGTTGTATCCTCAGTCCTAGAACAATGCCAGATGCACAGTTTCTAATTCATTATTATCATACAAAATCATTATCAATGATTCAATGAACTTAGAGTGGTTTTGGTTTACCTTTGCTTGACTTTTATCTTTGCCATTTCCACTATTACCTAATTCAGTAAACTGCATTCTACTGCATATTTAATTCTGTAATTTAACCAAAAATTCAATTGTCATTTCCTGGTTATTTCCAAAACCCAGAAAACAATGTATTTGTGAATATTGCCATTCATAATAGACTTATGATGTCAAAACTGACAAACAACAGAGGAATACCATGAAGAGATAGCTGTGTGCCCAAGTCACCTCATAAGGGAAACTACCACACAGATAACTCACTACTTAGGTAAAACCACTGGCCTGACATGCTGTCTTGCAAGCCCAATTCTATCAAACGTTTATCTCTTCCTCTAAGATTAGATTTAATTATTTTTAGATTTAATAATTAAGGGCTAGAAATTGTAACCACTCAATAATCAGAGCTCACTATGTCTCAAATAACTCCAAAAGTGTCAATAATTGTTTTTTTTTTTTTTATAAAACACTTAAACTGTGCATTTTTCCAATTAAACCACAAATATTCCTTTGCTCCTTAGGTATACCAGAAGCCACCCTGGCCTGGAACTAGTTGTTGTAGATTAAAATCATATTCGTTGTTATTCCCCAAATTAAACCTTCTTATTATTTTTTATTTCCAAAATTAAACCATCTTGCATTAACATTCATTTTTATCCCCCACACCTTTGCTATCTTTAAAGATAGAATTCTAATAAAAGTAAGTATGCTTTTCTACCTGGCTAGCTACTTCACCAAAAGTTAGTGACCATCATTGATACTGAAGTTTATAAGTTAAGGAAAACCACCATGGTTAATGGGGAATGCTGACAATTTGTATTGACTCTATTTGAAATACATGTATTATGTAGAGACTTAGCAGTCCTGCAGTAGAATAAATTTGTATGGATGTTTGCTATGGCAATTGCTTGTGCCAGTTGTTGCTGAAAACTACGTTTCTGTATTCACTGGATGGTCACACTTTTGTGTTTGTGGTTTGGATACGATTTTTAAAAATCAACAGCAATAAACTCAGAAAAAGTACTTTCTTATTAGAAAAATGAGTTCTGAGATTCTATTGTTTATGAAATTTATAATGAAAATATAATCCCACAAAATGTTGATGTACTTTTGCCATCCATATTGGTGAAACAATTGAGCATAAAAAATCTTAGTGTTCAAGGCTGTTTGAGAAGCATCAGTGTAAAACATGAGATGTGTGCAAAAACATGGTTTAGCAAGTATAACTGTAGTAATATGTTTAAAGATGTTTGAATTCAACCCGAGATAACTTTTCAAGATGTATTTTGTTCTATTTTTATCTTTAAGATTTTTATGCACTAACATGTGAACTAAAAAGTGATTTATGTCAAATAAATAAGTAAATAAAAGGAAGATCAATAGAGTAGAGGGAAGAGAATGGAGGGAGAGGGAGAGGGAAAGCTGAGGGGCACTATATACCAAAATGGAATAAATAAAGTTCCTTGCTTTTTTGATTTTGTCCAAATGAGTTCATTTACTATGTATGACTGTAATTCTCTAAAAAAAGAAAGAAAAAGCAATATATGGCAGTTTTAGTAGAACTTCACAGATAATAAAACATTTCCAGTTTATATCAAGGCCACTACATACTTCAAACAAAAAGTCAATTAATTCCTGTAAAAGGTTGTTTTTAATGTAATTTATGAAATCAAAACAATCACTAGAATTTCATCTAGTCAAAATTTAATCTGACATCCCTCTGAATGCTAAGGTAATATTAGTTATCATATTCTATCAACTGAAACAGAATCTGCAACTATCAATGTTTACTCACACAAATACACCCACACAGAGAGACACCCAACATAGACTGAATGAAACAGAATTCTAAAATTTTAGTTCTGTAGCTCTTGGGGAAAAAGTAACAAAAATTTCTCCATGATATTATATCCTTTTGCTCTTTGGAGCCATTATCATTAACGTTTAAAAATGTCTGCCCTTTGAAGAACTATTTATAAATCAACCTAAAGATCTCAATGTGGCATTTAACAGTTTGAAAACAACATCCTATATTTTAGTTGAAATTTACTGTCAAAAATTTTAGTCAAATAATCAGTTAATAGGCAGCTAAAATATAATCCTTTAAGCTTATAGCCCATTGAGAGAATTCAGAACAAAGCTTGATATATGTAAGAAAACTAGTGGGATGACTTTTTCTTGCATAAATATTCATTAAAAAAAGACACTGGAAGGGAGGGGGGGGGAGAAAGACAGTTCCTGCAAACATTTAGGTCTTGAAATATTCTCCTATTCTCCAAGAGCAGACCCAGATGGCACCGGCTGCAGCTTCTGCCTCAGATCCCTAGGGGGTGCAGTCGGTGCAGGAAATTACTGGATCCCATTCGAAATTGCAGGCAGGCGAGCAGGCTGGGTAAGTTTGAAAATAGAAGAGTGTGAGGGGGCGGGCCCTGGAAGAGCCGCCTCTCTCCACCAATCCGTGGCAGGCAGTGGTCCCAGTGGCAGGTGATGCGGGTCTGTGCTTGGGCTATGGTGGCAGCCGTGTCTCCTTGAAGAGCCTGCGTGGGGTGGGTGTTCTTTGTTATCAGTGAGAGCAGCCAACAGTCAGGGGAGAGGGGGCGTGCAGAGCCGTTGTCCCTGACAGTTTACCCCGGGCCTTCGAAGGTTCCAGAGGCCACTCTTCAGTTCTGCCACCCGCCCCCCCACCGCCAAACTCATTCCCACCGAGGGGCAGATGCCGCAGCCTACCCACATGGGCGCTTGGGTACTTGGCTCTCTTTGTTGGGCTGTGGCGTGGTTTCCCCTGAACTGGCAGGTCCGGAGCGAACCCAAGGGGAGAGACCTTGGTGCCAACCCTCTGGGGCTCTGTTCAATGCAGAAGACTCTTGACTCAGCTCGTGGTGGTGGGCGGCAAGGTTGAGCCTAGGCGACCATGGATGGTGGGCCTTTCAGAACTCCAGCTGCATTAGTTCTGGGCATTGCGCAAGGTAGGGGTCGCTGGGGGATGGTGGGACTGGCCTGCTCCTGGGCCCAGGTGCTGTGGTGCCTCCTCATTTGCATGCAGTGGGCACAGGCAAGGGTGCTGCGTGGGTGGCCTAGGGTGGGCGCAGGCTGGGTGAGCTACAGATTGTGGGCCTGGATGCGGGGGCACAACATCGTGAACTTGGGGAGCATGAGCTTCTGGGTCCCTGTCTTTCCCTCAGAGTCACCCAGTCAGGACTGCAAGTCGCTAGGTCTGGATACTGTGAGTGGGTGATGGGGTGTGCCTTTAATCCTCAAAGAATCCAGAAGACTGAAACTGAGCTAGCTGGAGTGCACCGTGCTGCTGCTCTTTCTTCCTTAATCAAAGCCACGCAAAAACTTTAAAGCTGCGACCCCGCCCTCACTCCTTGAACGAGCTTAAGAGACCAGTCCCATTACTCCAATTAAAAGTGGATTGAATAGTGTTTGAGTCTCAGCACCGCAGACTTATTAACTAAGGATGAGTGACATCCCCGGTGAACTTTGAATGTCAAGTGCCAGTCAGGAAACCCACCCTTTCAGTTCTCTGACCTGGGCCCCATCCTCCATGTCCCCCAAGGCCTGATTCCCCACCCCATGTGGGTATCTTGCAATCCCTGAAGCAAAACTTTTAGCATCCACAGATTTGCCACTCTGCTGTTTCTCCCTCTGTTGACTATTGAGAATACAGTAGTGATCTCTAAAATAGGGAAGGAGAATGCTGATTTTAAATGACCTTTCTTAAAGAGAGGTGCAATCTCTTGTGCAAGAGCTTTCCCACCTAAATCTGAATTTCCCAACTAAATATCAAGCCAGGTACTTGCATCTTCAATAGAAGACCCCTCTTTGTCTGGGGTCTTTAAAACACAGTAGTGAACTTGTTTTGCTGCTAGCTGCTTTAGAAAAAATATCTGTACTATTCATTACCTCTCTCCTAAAATACTACCAACACTAGGAAACTGCACTCTGAGTTTGATGGAAGTTGCCAGCACTGGCTGTGTCCTGTGTCCTGTGGTATTTAGGTGTGCCAGTGATTTCAATTTGATAAAGTTTTAAAGGTCTGAACTCCAATGATGGTCAGTTAGCTTGAAAACATAACTTTTAAAATAATGCTTATCTAATCTTTTCTGAGTCATCTCCCTCAGGCTTTAATAGATGGCTTCTTTCATGTTTAACTTCATGGAAACAAATTGCTATATTTCAGTTAACTGTTCTATTATTGTAAAAATTTATTTCACTTATCTGTGCTTTTTGCTTAATGATTTAGTCTGTGACAAAAGAATTGTCATTTTGTAAAATGGAATATTTAGATTGACTCAGTTATTCTAGAATTCACCAGAGCTAAGGGAACTTTTTGTTTATATTTTCCTATATCATTACAAACTTCATTTAAATATTAAGGCTTAAATATATTTGACTATAATTTTTTCCTCATTTCAAGAATGTGTAAATGAATTGTAGGATTTTGAAGAAAGACATGGTTTCAACTTCAATAGTATATAGAAAATTAATTTGCATGTATTTTCCATGTGAGTATTGTGCTCCATAAAGTAGTTTTAAAATGTATGATTGAAGAAAATACTGAGAATTATATGGATGTACAGCCAGTTTCCTTCCTGGAAGACATTTTCATGAACCATCTAGAAGGAACCATTTGTGATTATTGTTTAGACTTTCCTTTTAAATTTTTTTATTGTTTATTTATCTTAATTAAAAATCATAAATTTACTATAGGGCAATATTGTTTGATTCATTCTGTTATTTTTTCCCTTCCCACTGACCACTCCCACCCCTCTGTTCCCTCTATACAGTCCTTCCTTCCTCCATTCTTACCACCCACCTTATCCCTAACCCTACAACTGACCCTAACCCTAACACCTTCTACCCCCTTATGTGTCCTCATTCATTATCAGCAAGATCAATCGTCCTTTAGTTATTTTTTTTGAGATTGGCTTATCTCACTTAGCATGATATCCTCCAATTTCATCCATTTGCCTGCATATGCCGTAATTTTATCATTCTTCATGGCGGAGTAATATTCCATTGTATATATATGCCACAGTTTCTTTATCCATTGATCAACGGAAGGGCATCTAGATTGGTTCCACAATCTGGCTAGAATGAATTGAGCAGCTATGAACATTGATGTGGCTGTATCTCTGTAGTATGCTGATTTTAAGTCCTTTGGGTATAGGCCAAGGAATGGGATAGCTGGGTCAAATGGTGGTTCCATTTCAAGCTTTCTGAGGAATCTTCACACTGCTTTCCAGAGGGGCTGCACTAATTTGCAACCCCACCAGCAATGCATGAGTGTACCTTTTTCCCCACATCCTCTCCAACACCTATCGTTGCTTGTGTTCTTGATAATCACCATTGTAATTGGGGTGAGATGGAATCTTAGGGTTGTTTTGATTTGAATTTCTCTTATTACTAGAAATGTTGAACATTTTTTCTTATATCTGTTAATTGCTTGTAGATCTTCTGTGAAGTGTCTGCTCATTTCCTTAGCCCATTTTTTGATTGGTTTATTTGTATTCTTGGTGTAGAGTTTTTTAAGTTCTTTATAGATTCTGGAAATTAGTGCTCTATCTGAAGTATGAGTGCAAAGATATTCTCCCACTCTGTAGGCTCTCTCTTCATATTACTAATAGTTTCCTTTGCTGAGAGAAAGCTTTTTAGTATGAATCTATCCCAGTGCTTGATTCTAGCTTTCATTTCTTGTGCTATGGGAACTCTGTTAAAGAAGTCTGATCCTAAGACAACAAGATGAAGGTTTGGACCTACTTTTTCTTCTATAAGATGCAGGGTCTCTGGTCTGATTCCAAGGTCCTTGATCCATTGTGATTTGAGTTTTGTGCAGGGTGAGAGATAGGGATTTAGTTTCATTCTGTTGCATATGGATTTCCAGTGTTCCCAGCACCATTTGTTGAAGAGGCTATCTTTTCTCCATTGCATATTTTTGGCATATTTCTCTAGTATGAGAAAATTGTATTTATTTGGTGTGTGTCCATGTCCTCTATTCTGTACCATTGATCTACCTGTCTATTTTGGTACCAATACCATGCCATTTTTGTTAATATTGCTTTGTAGTAGAGTTGAAGATCTGGTATTGCAATACCTCCTGTTTCTCTCTTTCTACTGAGGATTGCTTTAGATATTCTGGGTTTCTTATTCTTCCAGATGAATTTCATAATTGCTTACTCTATTTCTGTAAGGTACATCATTGGGATTTTAATTGGAATTGCATTGAATCTGTATAGCACTTTAGGTAGTATGGCCATTTTGACAATATTAATTCTGCGTTTCCAAGAACATGGGAGATCTTTCCATTTTCTAAGGTTTTCTTTAGTTTCTTTCTTTAGTGTTCTGTAGTTCTCATTGTAGAGGTCTTTCAACTCTTTAGTGAGATTGATTCCCAAGTATTTTATTTTTTTAAATGCCATTGTGAATTGGGTAGTTTCCTAATTTCTCTTTCTGAAGAGTCATCACTTATGTATAAAAATGCATTGGATTTATGAACATTGATCTTGTAACCTGCTACTTTACTGAATTCACTTATGAGTTCTAAGAGATGTCCTCTGGAATTTCCAGGTTCCTCTAAATATATAATCATGTCATCAGTGAACAGAGATAGTTTGAGTTCCTCTTTTCCAATTCGTATCCCTTTAAATTCTTTGATTTGTGTAATTGCTCTGGCTAGAGTCTCAAGAACAATATTGAATAGAAATGGTGAAAGAGGGCATCCCTGCATTGTTCCAGCTTTTAGGGGGGAATGCTTTCAGTTTTTCACCATTTAGAATGATATTGGCCATGGGTTTACCGTAGATGGCCTTTGCAGTGTTAAGGAATGTTCCCATTACCCCAATTTCCTCTAGTGTTTTGAGCGTGAAGGGATGCTGTATTTTATCAAATACTTTTTCTGCATCTATTGAAATAATCATGTGATTCTTAACTTTTAGTCTGTTGATATGGTGAATGACATTTATTGATTTCCGGATGTTGAACTAACCTTGTTTCCCTGGGATAAAACCCACTTGATCATGATGCACTATCTTTTTAATATATTTTTGTATGCGATTTGTAAAATTTTGTTGAGAATTTTTGCATCAATGTTCATTAAGGATATTGTTCTGAAATTTTCTTTCCTTGATGTGTCTCTGTCTGGTTTAGGTATCAGGGTGATATTGGCTTCATAGAATGAGTTTGGGAGGGTTCCCTCCTCTTCTATTTTATGGAATACTTTGAGAAGTATTGGTATGATCTCTTCTTTAAAGGTTTTATAGAACTTGGCTGAGAACCCATCTGGTCCCGGACTTTTCTTTGTTAGTGGGCTTTTGATGACCTCTTCTATTTCATTGCTTGAAATTGATTTATTTAAGTTGTGTATGTCCTCCTAATTCAGTTTAGGTAATTCATATGTCTCTAGAAACTTGTTGATGTCTTCAAGGTTTTCTGTTTTGTTGGAATATAGATTTTCAAAATAGCTTCTAATTATGTTTTGTATTTCACTCGTGTCTGTTGTGATATTTCCTTGTTCATTCTGAATTTTAGTAATTTGAGTTTTCTCCCTCTTTCTCTTTGTTAGTGTGGCTAAGAGTTTATCAATTTTGTTTATTTTTTCAAAGAACCAACTATTTATTTTGTTAATTTTTCCAATTGTTTCTTTTGTTTCAATTCCGTTGATTTTGGCTCTGTCTTTAATTATTTCCTGTCTTCTACTACTTTTGGTGTTGGTCTGCTCTTCTTTTTCTAGGGCTTTGAGCACTAATGTTAAGTTGTTTATTTTTTGATTTCTACTTCTTTTGTTGAATGCGCCCCATGAAATAAATCTTCCTCTAAGTACTGTTTTCATAGCCCAGAGATTTTGACATGATGTGTCTTTGTTCTTGTTTACTTCTAAGAATTTTTTTATTTCCCTCTTGATATCTTCTGTTATCCATTTATTATATAATAGTGTATTGTTTAATCTCCAGGTTTTGGAGAAGTTTCTGTTTTATATTCTGTCATTTATTTCTAATTTCAATCCATTATGATCTGATAGAGTACAAGGTACTATCTCTATCTTCTTGTATTTGCTAACAGTAGCTTTGTGGCATAAAACATGGTCTATTTTAGAGAAGAATCCATGTGCTGCTGAGAAGAAAGTGTATTCATTCTTTGTTGGATGGTATATTCAATATAAGTTGGTTAAGTCTAAATTGTTGATTGTGTTATTGCGATGTATGGTTTCTTTATTCAATTTTTGTTTGGACGATCTATCCAGTGGTGAGAGAGGTGTGTTAAAATCACCTAGTATTATTGTGTTGTGGTCTATTTGTTTTCTGGAATTGAGAAGGATTTGTTTGACGTACATGGATGAGCCAATGTTCGGGGCATAGATATTTATGATTGTTATGTCTTGCTGATTTATGCTTCCCTTACACAATATGTAATGGCCTTCTTTATCCCTTCTGACTAGTTTTTGCTTGAGGTCCACATTATCTGAAATGAGGATGGATACTCCAGCTTTTTTGCCGTGTCCGTGTGCATGGTATGTTTTTTCCCATCCTTTCACCTTTAGTCAATGTTTATCTCTTTCTATGAGATAAGTCTCTTGCAGGCAGCAAATTGTTTGATATTCCTTTTTATTCCATTCTGCCATTCTATGTCTTTTGATTGATGAGTTCAGGCCATTAACATTCAGGGTTATTATTGTGATATGATTTGTAGTCCCAGTCATTTTACCCATTTTTGGTTTTTTACATGATTTTGTTTCTCCTTTATTTAGCTATTTCTTTATTCTAGTTCCTCCCGTTGCTGATTGGCATCATGTTTTTCATCTCTTCCTCATGGAATATTTTGCTGAGAATGTTCTGCAATGCTGGCTTTCTTTTTGTAAATTCCTTTAGCTTTTGTTTATCATGGAAGGATCTTATATTTCATCGTCAACTCTGAAAGTAAGTTTTGTTGGGTATAAGATTCTTGGTTGGCCTCCATTTTCTTTCAGGGCTTGGTAAATGTTGTTCCAGGCCCTTCTAGCTTTTAGGGTCTGGATTGAAAAATCTGCTGCTATTCTTATTGGTTTCCCTCTGAATGTAATTTGATTCTTTTCCATCGTGGCCTTTAAAATTCTGTCTTTATTTTGTATGTTAGGTATTATCATAATAATGTGCCTTGGTGTGGATCCGTTGTAATTTGTATATTTGGAATCCTATAAGCCTCTTGTACTTGGTTTTCTATTTCATTCTTCATATTTGGGAAATTTTCTGATATTATTTCATTGAATAGATTGTTCATTCCTTTGGTTTGTTTCTCTAATCCTTCCTCAATCCCAATAATTCTTAAATTTGGCCTTTTCATGATATCCCATAATTCTTGTAGATTCTGCTCATGATTTCTTACCATCTTTTCTGTTTGGTCAACTTTATTTTCAAGATTAAATATTTTTTCTTGAATATCTGAGATTCTGTCTTCCAGGTGTTCTATCCTATTGTTTATGCTTTCTATGGAGTTTTTAACTTGGTTTATTGTTTCCTTCATTTCAAGGATTTCTGTTTTTTTTTTTTTTCATTTTCTCTGACTCTTTATTGAAATGATCTCTTGCTTCCCGTATTTGCTCCTTTAACTGTTGATTGGTGCCATCATTTAATGCCTGGATTTGCTCTTTCATCTCTTCGTTTGCTTCTCTGATTGTTTTAATTATATATGTTCTGAACTCCTTTAATGACATTTCTTCTGCTGTGCTGTCATTGGGTTTTATTGATGTAGTACTAGGTTTGTTTGGGACATTTTCTTCCCTTGTTTTCTCATATTGGTCAGATGTCAGTGGGACTTTGTGATATTTCAGAATTCTTCTATTGGCTTATAGTGTCCCTGTAGATTTCCAGTGTATCACCTTCCTGCCTTCAATATTCTGAAGTCTCGGAGTAACTTGATAATGTAGTGCTTCCAAGGAAATCTGCTCCTAGCCTGCTACTGGTTCCAGGACTTGGAGCTGGCTCTATGTGGGAAGGCTCTCACTGGGGGGCCTGCTCTGGGAATCTAGCCTGGAAAGGCACTTTCCACCGGAGGGGCCTGGGCTGCGGGCTGCTTGGGGATGTCCCTGGCTGTCCTGTCCTGGTCCCTGAAGCAACTTGTGTATAGGAACTCACCGCCTTGGTTCAGGGACTTGAAGCTTGGTTCTGTGCAGAAAGGCTCTCCTTGGGGCCCTGCTCCGAGATGCTGGAGAATCTGGCCCTGTGGGAGGAGCACACTACCAGAGTGCACAGAGCTGCCTGGGGAAGACTCTACCTGCCCTACCCTACTCTAATAAGCCACCTGAACCCGGGTCTGCCACCCAGGCAGCACTTCCCCGGGTTGGGGAGATTCACCCCAAGGCTCTGTTTTAGTCCGAGTCTCTCAATGCCTCCCCTTCTTGAATCCCAGATCCTGGAGCGACTGGAGATGCAGTCACCCTCTAGTTGCCATCTTGTTTCACCCCATGGAAAAAGCCTGTGGCCAGGGGGGGTGGGGGGCATGTCCACCTGGAGAGGTCTCTGGCTGTTTGCCCTGGTCCCAGAGGCTGCTTGTGGGCCAGAGGTCACCACTGGCCTGGGGCCTTGTGGCTGGCTCTGTGTAGAAAGGCTCTCACTGGGCGGTCTGCTCCGAGAAGCTAGCCTGGATAGGTGGTTCCCTCCGGAGGGGGCCGGGCTGCAGGCTGCTTGGGGAAGTCCCTGGCTTCCCTGACTGGTCCCTGAAGCAACCTGCATGCAGGAACTCACTGCCCTGGTTGAGGGACTTGAAGCTTGGTTCTGTGCAGAAAGGCTCTCACTGGGGGGCCTGCTCCTAGATGCTGGAGAATCTGGCCCTGTGGAAAGATCCCACTGCCGGAGTGTGTAGAGCTGCCTGGGGAAGACTCTAGCTGCCCTACCCTACTCTAATAAGCCACCCGAATCCGGGCCTGCCGCCCGGGCAGCACTTCACCGGGTGGGGGGGATTCACCCCATGGCTCTATTTTAGTCCGAGTCTCTCAATTCCTCTCCTTCTTTAATCCTGGTTTCTGGAGCGACTGGAGATGCATCACCCTCTACTCCGCCATCTTGGATCGCCCTGTGGAAAAGCCTGTGGCCTGGGGGGACCGGGGAGCAGGTCCACCTGGAGAGGTCTCTGGCTGCCTTGCCCTGGTCCCAGAGGCTGCTTGCAGGCCAGAGGTCACCGCTGGTGTGGGGACTTGTGGCTGGCTCTGTGTAGAAAGTCTCTCACTGGGTGGTCTGCTCCAAGAAGCTAGCCTGGAAAGGCGCTTCCCACCAGAGGGGGCTGGGCTGTGGGCTGCTTGAGGAAGTCCCTTGCTTCCCTGTCCTGGTCCCTGAAGCAACCTGTGGGCAGGAACTCACCGCCCTGATTCAGGGACTTGAAGCTTGGTTCTGTCTCCTTTTAAACTTTTCATGCTTACTCTATCAGACTTAAAAGAAAAACTTGGATAATTTTAGGAAGATTAACACTTGGATCTCATTTCAGTATGGTGCAACCATTTACAATTTTGTTTATTTGATTATGGTAATTTTATTTTGAGACAACTGTAGATTTATATGTAGTTGTGTTAAAAGAGAGAGATATCTTCTGTCAACTTTATGTAGAGGTGCCCACATCTTGACATTAAAGATGACATACCTCATGTATATACCATTTCTGTCACAAGGACCCCTTGTGTTGACCTCTGATAACCACACCCATGTTCTCCTGCTGCCCTCCCCACCACTTCTGGCCACCATTAATCCTTTTCCATTTTTATGAGTTTGTCATTTCAAGAATGTGGAAATGAATTGTAGAATTTTGAGGACTTTGGCTTCAGTTTTGAAAATTAGAAATATTTCAGTTATTTAGTGCAAGTTAGTAAATGTAATTCAGAAGCAGATTCCATATTACTCTTGGTTAGAATGATTGTTGTATTTCCTAATATTTTTCTTGGATATGTGGGAGAGTTCAATGAGATGTAATGAGTATTTATCTGTCAAATGAAGGTTTGAGAATTAATTACATTTTTTTCAAGTAAGCTCATTAGTATGATTTCCACTGAGATTTAAAAACATAGTAGTTGTCACTATCCCATGATTTTTTTGTACGGGATATGGAACCCAGGGTCACCTCACTGCTGAACTACATGTAGTTCTTTTTCTTTTCCTTTTTATTTTGAGGCAGGTTCTTACTAAGATGCTTAGGCTGACCTCAAACTTGCAGTTCACCTACCTAGGCATGTGCCATCATGCTCACTTGCTACCCACTTTTTAGTTAACAGAGATTGCCCCTTCTAAATCTTACTGTTTGAATAGTTGCTGCAACTAAATTTACTTCAGAATTATGAATACTCAGTAACTATACCCAAGAAAAGGTTACACTGCAATGAGACATATCTGAATCAAAAGTATGTAGGTATATTTCTACAAAAAGATGTAATAAAATACAGAAATAGTTTGAACTCTATCTTCCTTTCTACTAACACATTTAAAATATGGTAATAAATTGACAAAAGTACAAAGAAGTTCTTAAATTTTTCTAAGGATCTCAATTAGAGTTTATTGGCCTTGTTCCCATTTATATTTGACCATATGACACATAGCAACAGTTCAGTTGTGGCATCTTCTATGGCTGAAGCCATACCTGACAGATGATGTGTACGAAAAGCTGGAGGTCTGTGTCTGTCCTGGGGAAGCTCATAAGCAGGGTACAGATGCCCACATAATCAGCTAACTATATTAATTAGCTAAAACAGCTTCTCTTAGCAATGTACACATGATAGAAGTAACAGGTTGTATGTTACCTTCTATAAGGCAAATAAAGGTTACTGATTTGATAATCTAGCTAGTTAAAATTGCCCATTTGCAGATTTTTGCCTCTCTCCATGTTTTAAACAGAAATTTACAAGACTATAATCAAAGATGGGTATGGTGTTTAGACAATAAATAGAGTACTCTCTGTCTCTAGATTTCTAACATGGACACAAGACTATAAGTTTGACTTTAACATCATATGAAAAGCAACAGAGAGACAAGCTGAGAGAGAAAGAGAAATGTGTGTAGGTGAATTGGCCAAAGCCAACTCACTAAAACTTGGCACAAATTTGTTTACTTCAAGCTTTTTATGACCAAAGACCAAACAGCAAACCTCTGGGTCATTTCATAGTCTTGTTTTGCTACACCAACTCTACAAGTGGTCTGAGTGGAACAGGGTGCCCATGAAAGTATAATATACTGTGAAAATATTGCATAATTTACATCAGATATGTGGTCCTCTCCATTTGCCCAAGAACTTGACAGCACCTAGAATGCTTTTTTTTTTTTTTTTTTTTTTGCTGAAATATGTGAGAGCTCTTCTATGGGGGATACAGGGAGAAACAATAAGTACCTTGATACAAACTGTCTCAGTACCAATGGAACATGATGTACTCAGATTAAAGAGAATGTTGTATACACTTTTTCATCCTAAGTATATCAAACATTGCCTCCCATGTTTGAAAAAATACATATAGAAATGATTGAATATTACCAGATTATGAATCTCACAGATGTCTTGGTATCTTTCCTTGAACTTCCTCTGTGAGGGGGGAAAATACTTAGAACAGTTTGTTGCTAGATATGTTGCACTTGTTTGCTGTGTTGTATGCAAAAAGGGAGGGTTCAGACCCAAAAGATTGTCCTTTATTTTTCTCATCATAAGCCACATTGAATTATCCCAATATTTTCTGGAAAAAATATAACCACATATTCCATTTGCACCAGTCATTGGAGACTTAGCAGAAAGCTGTGTACTTCAGACAACAGAGGAATTAACTTTTCTACAATTTTTTAAATGCTCCAGCACATAATTTCAATGAGAATGATTAATTAAAATATTGTCATCTGTTTCAGGATTTTTTGTGCCATATTTCTAGAAGCATTTTTACATCCAGTTTCTATTACCAATTGGTCAGTGTTATGAATCAAGGGAACAATGAAGATAAAATTAATACAAACCAAAGGTAATTATTTTAACTTATGATTCTCCAAAATATTTCTAATATACATTTCATGTGGATTTTGTGTTTAATTGCATATTTGTGTTTGTTTAATAGGATAAAAATAAGTATGAAAAATGACAAATATTCAAATCATCATCATGGACATATGTAAAAACAGGTTTTTTTCATATTTATGAAAATATTTATTTTTCAGAATACAGAATAGACTGTCATAATGATATTTTCCAGAATATGAACAGTTTATTCTAGCAGAGCTAGCCAATTGTATATTGATAGAAGCTTAGGCCTTCATAGCACCCATTTCATCTAAGCTCAAATGGATATCCATAGAGCAAAAAGGTCTTTTGAAATTAGAACCCAAAGGGCATTTTTTTCTGCTTCTGTATTGGTGTTACTTTCTCCCTCTTCTTATTAATGGCATTCTTGAAAACTGTACACTTTCTGTGTATCTGGATATAATCAGAACTGACACTCATTAGTACACTAGCTCATATTCTAGGCCAATGTCAAGCTTTTCACCTTAATATAAGTGAATGTTAGCTAAATAGAGGAATTTTCACATATTTCATTCAATAACTTACGTAGTACAGACAGAATGACTCATCCCATCATCTGTAGGTCACAGTATTTTTTTCAAAAGACGAAATCAAACCACTTTTGTAATAAAAGGTAACAAAAACTCCATGTAATTAAATGCTATCTGGGTGAAAGTGCATTATAGGGCATATACTATTTATTTGCTTTACATAATTTTGCATATATTTAATGTAAACTCTCATATTTGAATTTTAATTAATACCATACATGTAATACTTGAATCTAAATGGAATGGAATGAAGATTTTAAAAGTCCTCAAGAATCATATTGTTTTATTTCATCCTTGTCATTTAAATACATTAGTGTTTCTCTTTATTCATTTGACTAAGCCAATTTTAGAGGTAAAATCCACAACCAAAGCATATATAGTATAGCTGAAAATATTAAGTAGTATAGTCTTCAGCATGTCAGAATTAGTGATTGTGATTACATTAAAAAATACTTCAACTCATGTATGATGATCTTACAAAATATTTTAGAAGTATTATATGTTGTTTGCACTATAATAAAATTAATCTGGATAATATGAGTAAAGTATGCTCAACTATGAATAAATGCAAATTATAGTTAACACTGGATAGTTTTGGAGTACTACCTTTATCTTCACATTTTCTATCAGGAACATATATTCACAATCTACCAGCTGTACTTTTGATTTGCTAAGAAATGATAGTAATTTAATCCTATTTCACTAGCACCTTGATCCCCCCCTTTTTTATAGGATACAGGGGATTGAATTTAGGGACAATTTATGACAGAGCACGCAGATTTTCCTTTTCAACGTGTAAGTTCTCCCTGGCAAGAATATGTAGTGCCATATCACAAGAGAGAGAATGTGCCAAGTATCTTGAAGAAGTAAATTGGGTTTTGTAATAAATAGACAGACTTCTGTGAAGATGCTGGGAAAATGGTTGTTCTAGTGTCCCCAGGTGAAGAGTTTCACATACATAAGTCAGTGTTGCCTTGGGTTGTTATTCCTTCATTGGAAGTCCTGCTAAAAGATCAGAGCATGTTAATATATATTTGGGTTAATAATTGTATTTCATGAAGTTGCAATCTTTAAGAAGCATTTTGTGTGGTATGCCAAGGTGATTTGAACATATCTTTTAAATAAAACTTTACAAAAAACTTTATAAATATGATAGAACTATAGTGATTGATACTGCAGTAGAACATACAGAGAAAAGTTATATAATTTCTTCCACTTCTTCCTCCTACTGGATCCCAAGATCTAGTGTGCTATGAAAGTGCTTAAACACAATTAGCATTATTTGGGAGATAATTAATCTGAAGACATACAACAACCAAAATATGAATTTTTGTACCATCAATTACTGTTTATGATATCTTTGGTCAATTATTCTATGCCATCAAACATCAGTATCTTTATGCATGACAATTATTATAGCAGTACAATTCAGAATAACCAAGTTATAGAACCATCAATGTGTCTGACAATAGATAAAAGAATAAAGAATGTGACATATATTATATATATATGTATATATGTACAATGGAGTTTTGTGCAGTCACAAGGAAGCATGGAATTTTATTTTTTGTTTGTAAATGACTGGAATTAGAGAACATCATTCTAGGTTAAATAAGCCTGACTCAGAAAGTAAGGAGTTGAATGCTTTCTCTCATATGCTGATGTTGGACAGGAAAGAAAAAATGTTGGTGACTCTCATGAAAATATGAGTGAGATCAATAAAGTAAAGAAAAGGAATAGAGAGGAACAGGGCATGGGGGGCCTTAGGAAGTACTGGGCAATGAAACCTAACAAATTATGCTGTGTTCACATATGAATATGTGAGATTAATCTTGCTTATATACAACATAGCAAATTTCCTCATAAATAATTTTTTCAGTGTACTAAACAGAAATATTTCAATTGCAATAAGTGACAGTGTCTTTTAGAAGTCTTGAAAAGATGACAAAAGTGTGATTACAATGTGTTAGCAATTTAAAATGCTTACTATCTGCTGGATATTGTGTGAAGAATATCATATGCATCATCCCATATTATCTCCTTGTTGGCAATGTCACTCTTGAATTATCCAGAATGTTTATAGTGATTTATGTAATGTAAAACCAAATGTTCCTCTAATGTATTGTCATGCATTCCAATGCTAAGGCTTAGAATATAGAGTTTTCATACATAGACCGTATCACAAAATTTATGGAATTTCATGTTATTCTTTTGATCTTGTTTATTAAAAATGAATAACTGATAATGAAAGATATAGTTAAAATAAAAAATAAGTTCATTACTAAAACAGCAAAATGAAGCATATATGTTAAATAATTATTTTAGTAAACTAAAAGTAGGCAGATAGCAAGTAATTACAGCAGTTATAAACTTCATTACAAGCTCTTATTGAATACCCTGGAACACCTCTTAGCTACCTTGATAAATAAATTTTGAGGTCTACATTTAGATATTTCTCTTTGTACAGCATGAATATCCCTATGAAATACAGATGAGTATCTTCAAGACACTGCACTCCTGACTCAGAAATCAAAGGACTGTGCCACCACTTCCAAACTCCTAGAGCTTTCTTCATGGAAGAAGTTTCCCTAAACATGCAGCAGCAGGACCAAACTTCCTGGTTGTGACCCAGAAACCAAGTGGTCAGTTTGCTTTTCCTCTTTAATAGAGCCTTCTTTCAGCAAAAATGTTCATTTCATGAGCATAAATTTTGTACAAAGGCAAAGATCCAAACTTCCAGTCAGATGAAGCATTTTTCTTTCAAATTTTCCAGTAAGTGTTTTTAAAAAATGGACAGACTTTTAGTGGAATTTTTACAAATCACCAATAGCCTTGGCTTCTCTGTAACCACCAGCAATTAGCAATACAGTAGCAATACTCTTCTTTCTTCAGCTTCTTTTCCCCTCTTTTAAGTCTTGCCTAGAGCAGGTAAAGTCAAAGATAATGCTGTAGGTGCTTCAAGGCAAAAAAAAATTCAGGAATAAATTGCAGTCCATTTCAGTTTGTAGCAAAAATTGTCATGGAAATTTGCAACCTGATGTCTACATTTAGATTTTTCTCTTTGCATAGCATGAATAACCCTAAGGAATAGAGATGAGCATCTTCAAGACACTGCACTCCTGATTCAGGGATCAAAGAACTGTGGCACCACTTCCGACCTCCTAGAGCTTTCTTCATGGAAGAAGTATCCCATAAGATGCAGCACCAGTTAATCCTGAAACCAAGCCTCTTGTCTGTGTCCCAGAAACAAAGTAGTGACTTTGCTTTTCTTTCATTCAGCAAATATGGTCATTTCATGAGCATAAACTTTGTCTGAAGGCAAAGATCCAAACTTCCAGCCAGATGAAACTTTTTTTTTTTTTTCAAATTTTCCAGGGTTTTTTTTTTTTTTTTAAAGGATAGAGCTTTAGTGAAATTTTTACAAATCAGCAATAGGCATGGCTTCCCTATAACCAGCAGCAATAAGAAATAGAGTAGCAATACTGTTTCTCCTTGCTTCCGTTTTTTTTCCCCCTTTTTTGCCTTGCCTAGAGCAGCTCAAAGGCAAAGATGAGGCTATAGGTGCTTCAGGGCTTTCCTGGTTCTCTAATACTGTTGGGAGAAGTCCTAAGGGTTGGCTAGCAGTTGTGAATGTCTCAAGTGTATAAGGAAAACCTTCACACATTCACACCAGCCAGGAATACCTACAGAGAGGAGCATTCTGCTCTGGTCACTTAACTGTCCCCAAATTTATCTAGTGTTATCAAGAGAACCCGTATTGGGGCCTGGTGCTCTGATCCCCCGTGGCACATTATGATTGGGTTAAAAGTCTATAAAATATATGGTTTCTCCTGCTATAAATGAGTTTGCAGGTTGCTCACCACAAGCCTGCAATTACCCAACTCCCAGGGTCTGGTTTATTGCTCTGTCAGCTCTTACCTGCGCCTGAGCTAGCCTGGCTCACACACCTGAAAATACACTCCACTGTGTGTTCTCTCACATGGTCCCATTGGACAAATGAAGTTTTCAGTGATGAGTGTCAGAAGACTGTGATGGTCTGCCTGGACACTGATACTCAGTAGCATGTGAGGACTAACATGATTTCTACAGAAGACTTTCCTTAGCCACTTAATATAATATAAATTGTGTGAAATCATTCTCTTTTACTCACCGTGTATTGTCATTTCTAGTGTATTAACACTGATGTTCAATGCAAGGCCTCTGTAATTTACCATCACCCATGCTTGACTTTTAATCTTTGAATGCAAAATAAAGATCATATAAGAAAACAAAAAGGGCCGAAGCATTAGTGTGACAGCTGAATTTCTACATCTGTCTTTCTCAGTCTGAACCAACTATGGGATCCTCTGAAAAATGGCATTGCCTTTTACAAATGAGCAAACTAGGGCCTAAGCACTAAAAACTAAAGAGAATATATAAAACTTGAGAGGTGACCCTTACATATAACAATGTTTGACATCATCTGAATGCCACATAAAATTCAGAAATTCTTCATCTATGTGCAAAATAATTCATGTAATATTAATGGAAAAGTTACTGATACTATATTTAAATTCACTTTACAGTGATCTTACTTTATGGTAAAATTTTACATATACATCCAAAGGGAGAAAACTTTCAAATTACTGACACTGAATTTCATTAGGGTTTTTAATGATTTTAAGTATTAGTATTCAAAAATTTCCCTTTAAATAAAACCTCCCACAATGCATACATAGTTGTATTCATGTCTGTATTTCCATATCAAAACATCTTTTTTTTCTGAAATAACTGTAATATTGGTGTGTGATTTACTAAAATATTCTCCGCATTGATACAGTCTTAATTTTATTGGGAAAAATTGTGTAACTGCCCTCTCTCCTCATTCTCCAGCTACTCTTTATGGTAAAATTCAATGAAAACTATGGACACTTTCTCATTAAGTTCTTCTTTGTAGAACCCCAGATTCCTTTAAGCTCTCCCATTATTTCCATTCTTTAATTTCCTCCTCTTTCTTCTCTCTTCCACATCCAACTTGAATTTTATGTTTATCAAGATAAGTTCCCATTTATAGGGTTACTTTTTAAAAATTTTGTTAATGCATTACATTATAAATAAAAATGTTTTATTTTGACATAAGTACACAAGCACAGAATATAATTTGCTCCAATTCAAGCCCCAGATTTCCCCCTTGTTCCCCTGTTGCATTTCCTTTGTTCTATTGGTCTTTCTTTTATTTATTGATATTTGTCAATTATTTATTTATTTATTTATTTATTTATTTATTATTTTTGGCTATGACAGCAAAATCCATTTTGATATAATTTTACAAGCATGCAAATATCCTATTCTAATTAGGACACCACTCTGTGGATGTACCTGGTGATGGGGTTCAGTGTGTTGTTTTCATATATATATACATACATACATATATATATATATATATATATGTAGAAAAATTATGTCAGTTTCATTCCACTCTTTCCTTTTGCTATCACCCTTCCACCCATTCCACATTGTCTAATCTACTGAAATTCCATTATTCTCCTTATGCCCTCCTTAATATGGTTTAGGTTCCACATATCAGAGAAAACATTCAAACTTTGGCTTTTGGAACTGGGTTATTTCACGTAGCATCGTTGTCTACAGATCTACCTATTGACTGTTAAATGCCATGAAGTCATTGTTTTTCATGTCATTCTTTTTTATGCCCAAGTAATATTCCAGGGTAAATATATATACCACATTTTCTATATTCATTCATCTGTTGAAGGGCAACCCAGTTGATTCCATAGCTTAGCTATTGTAAAGTGAGCTGCTTTAAACATTGATGTGGGTACATTATTTTAGTATGCTAATTTTAACTACTTTGTATACTGAGGAGTGGGATAACTTGGTCAAATGGTGGCTCCATTCATAGTTTTTGAGTATATCTATACTGCTTTTCAGGGTGGTAGCAAGAATTGTAGTTCCACCATCAGTGTATGAGTGAAACTTGTTACCCATGTGCTCATGAACTCACAAACTTTACTGTTACTTGTATTCTTGAAAATGGCCATTCTATGTGATGTGAAATCTCAGTGTGGTTTTAATTTGCATTATTCTAATAGCAAGAGATATTGAACATTTTTTTCACATATTTGTTTCCCATTTGTATTTCCTCTTCTATAAAGTGTCTCTTCAATTCCTTTGCCCATTTATTTACTTTTTTACACTAGGCTTTGAGTTATTGTTTGTCCTGAAAATTAGCACTCTATCGGAGGAGTAAATAGCAAAGGTTTTTTTCCCCCAATGTATAGGTTTTCTCTCCATGCTCTTGATTGTGTCTTTTGCTATGAAGAAGCTTTTTAGTTTGATGCCATCACATTTATTGTCTTGATTTTTTTTTTTCAGTACTGAGAATTGAACACAGGGCCTTGTGCTGAGTAGGCAAGCACTCTTCCAAATAAGCTATATCCCCAACACTTGCCTTTTGATTTTAATTTTTACATTTTAAGTATCTTTCTGAGGACTCAGTTTCTATACCAAGATGTTGCATTGTTGGTCTAACAATTTTTTTCCAGTTTGTGCAGCATTGCTGATCCAATACTTTGCCCTTGATACACATGGAGTTGAGTTTTGTGTAGGGTGATAGATAGGGTTAACTTTCAATATATTACATATGGATTTCCAATTTTTCCAGCACCATTTTTTGCAGAGGCTATCTTTTCTCCATGTATGTTTTTGGTGCCTTTGTTTAGTATGAGATAACTATATTCATGTGGGTTTGTCTCTGTGCCTTCTATTTTACTCTGTTAGTCTTCTTGCCTCTTTTGGTGCGAATACCATGCTGTTTTGTTACTATAGCTCTAGAGTATAAAGTCTGGTAACATTATGCCTCCTGCTTCACTTTTCTTGCTAAGGGTTGCTTTAGCTATTCTGGAATTTTTATTTTTACAATTGAATTTCATGACTGCTTTTTTTTAATTTCCATGAAGAAGGTCATTGGAATTTTGATGGAATTTCCACTGTGTCTCTATAGTGCTTTAGGTACTATGGCCATCTTGGCAATAATAATTCTGCCTGTCCAATAACATGATGGGTTCTTCCATCTTTTGAGTTTTTCCTCAGTTTCTTTATATAGTTTTTTTTTTTTTTTCACTATTGAGGTCTTTCACTTCTTTTGATAGATTGATTCCTAAGTATTGTATTTATTTCTATTTGAGGGGTTATTGTGAATGGGTTAAGGTTTCTGGTGGATTTTGGGTGTCTTGTAAATCTAGGATCATACTGGAAGTAAACAGGGATAGGTTTAGCACTTCTTTGGCTAACTGTGTTTCTTCAATTTCTTTCTTTTACCTAATTGTTTTGATTAGGTATTCTAGGACTATGATGAATGGATTGTAAAAGTGGGTATATCTTTCTTGTGTCTCTTTTTAGAGGGAATTTTTTTTTCAGTTATTCTCTGTTTAGAATGCTGTTGACTGTGGGGTTGGTGTATATAGCTTTTACAATATTGAGCTATTTTCCTTCTATCCCTACTTTTTCTAGTGTTTTGATCACAAATGTATTAAGCACTTTACCAAATGCTTTTCCTGCAGCTATTGAGGTAATCATGTGATTCCTGTCTTTAAGTCTATTGATGTGATGGATAATGTTTATTGGCTTCCATATGTTAAAAGAACCTTACAGCCCTGGGAATAACTCCATTTGACCATGTGCCTACCTTTTTAATTTTTTAATATAATTTGCCATTATTTTATTGAGAATCCTTCATCTATGTTCATCAAGAATATTGGTGTAAAGTTTTCTTTCCTTAATATGTCTTTGTCTGATTTTCATATCAGGGTGATAAAAACTACATAGAATGTGTTTCAAGGAGTTTTCTTCTATTCTTTTTTGTAGAATAATTTAAAGAAGTTTGATATGAATTCTTAAAAGACTGATGTTACTCACTTGAAAATCCATCTGGTCCTGGGGTTTTCTTAGTTGGTAGTCCTTTGATGACATCTTCAATATCATTACTTGAAATTGATCTCTTCACATTTTTTTATATAATTCTGGATCAATTAGTGGTGTGTCATATGTCTTTAGCAATTTATCAACATCTTCAAGATTTTCTATCTATTGGAATATAAGTTCTCAAAATAGCTTTTGATTACCCTCTATATTTCAGTAGTACCTGTAGTGATATTTCCCTTTTCATCATGGATATTAATAAATTAATTTTTCTCTCTCTTGGCTAGTTTCAATAAGTGTTAATAAATTTTACTTATTTTTTCAGAGAACCAACTTTTTGGCTCCGCTTTTAACTATTTCCTGTGTTATACTGATTTCTGTGTTCATTTTTTGTTTTCATATTGGGGTCATATGTAACATCCAATTATTTTTATTTATTTATTTATATCATTCAGGATATTTTGTGAAGTGCCTGCTAAATTCCTTTGCCCATTTAATGGTTGGGTTATTGTGTGTGTGTGTGTGTGTGTGTGTGTGTGTGTGTGTGTGTGTGTCTATAAGTTTCTTGAGTTCTTTATGTATCCTAGAGTTTAATGCTCCACCTGAAGTGCAGGTGGCAAAGATTTCTTCCATTCTGCAGGCATTCTGTTCACTTTCTTATTTTCTTTTCTTTGAGGAATTTTTTTTTATGTCACCCATTTATTGATCCTTGATTTTACATCTTGTGCTTTAGAAATCTTGTTCAGGATGTCAGTTCCGAAGCTAAAATGGTGGACAATTTGTCCTCTATTTTTTTTTTCTACATGGTAAACAATCTCTTCTAATGTCTAGGTCCTTGAATTAAAGTGAATTGAGTTTTGTGCAGTCTGAAAAATAGGGGATAATTTTTACTCTATTCTACACGAATTTCCAACATAACCAGCACCATGTGCTGAGTGTCGTGTGTTTTGGCACCTTTTTCTAGAATGAGTTAACTACATATATGTAGGTTTGTCTCTGTGTTTTCTGTCCTGTTTGTCTTGATGTTTGTTTTGGTGCCAATAGCTTGCTGTTTTTGATATTATAGCTCTGTAGTATAACTTAAGGCATATTATTGGGTTGCCTCCTACTTCACTTTTCTAATAAGGATTGTTTTAGTTATTCAGGCCCACTTGTTTACCCAAATAACTTTCAGAATTGACTTTTCTATTTATATAAAGAAAATCATTGGAATTTTTATAGGACTTGAGTTAAACCTCTGTAATACTTTTGGAAGTATGACCATTTTGACATATCAATTCTGCCTATCCATGAACATGGGATTTCTTTCAATCTTCTAAAGTCTTTCTTCAATTACTTTTTTTAAATTGTATTTTAATTAAAGATCATAATTTTACATAGGGCAATGTTGTATGATTCATTCTGTTATTTTTTCACTTCCCCCCACCACTCCCACCCCTCTTTCACCTCTATACAGTCCTTCCTTCCTCCATTCTTACCACCCTCCTTATCCCTAACCCTAAACCTAACCCTAAACCTAACGCTAACCACTCCTACAACCCCTTATATGTCCTCATCGCCTATCACTGAGATCATTCGTCCTTTAGTTTTTTGAGATTGGCTTATCTCACTTAGCATGATATCCTCCAATTTCATCCATTTGCCTGCAAATGCCATAATTTTATCATTCTTCATGGCGAAGTAATATTCCATTGTATATATATATGCCACAGTATCCTTATCCATTCATCAACGGAAGGGCATCTAGGTTGGTTCCACAATCTGGCTATAGTGAATTAAGTAGCTATGAACATTGATGTGGCTGTATCTCTGTAGTATGCTGACATTAAGTCCTTTGGGTATAGGCCAAGGAGTGGGATAGCTGGGTCAAATGGTGGTTCCATTCCAAGCTTTCTGAGGAATCTTCACACTGCTTTCCAGAGGGGCTGCACTAATTTGCAACACCACCAGCAATGTATGAGTGTACCTTTTTCCTCACATCCTCACCAACACCTATTGTTGCTTGTGTTTTTGATAATCACCATTGTAATTGGGGTGAGATGAAATGTTAGGGTAGTTTTGATTTGCATTTCTCTTATTACTAGAGATGTTGAACATTTTTTCATATATCTGTTGATTGCTTGTAGATCTTCTTCTGTGAAGTGTCTGTTCATTTCCTTAGCCCATTTTTTGATTAGATTATTTGTATGCTTGGTGTAGAGTTTTTTGAGTCTTTATACATTCTGGAAATTAGCACTCTATCTGAAGTACAAGTGGCAAAGATATTCTCCCACTCTTTAGGCTCTCTCTTCACATTACTGATAGTTTCCTTTGCTGAGAGAAAGCTTCTTAGTTTGAATCTATCCCAGTGTTTGATTGTAGCTTTTATTTCTTGTGCTATGGGAGTCCTGTTAAGGAAGTCTGATCCTAAGCCAACAAGATGAAGGTTTGGACCTACTTTTTCTTCTATAAGATGCAGGGTCTCTGTTCTGATTCCGAGGTCCTTGATCCATTTTGAGTTGACTTATGTGCAGGGTGAGAGATAGGGGTTTAGTTTCATTCTGTTGAGTATGGATTTCCAGTTTTCCCAGCACTATTTGTTGAAGAGGCTATCTTTTCTCTATTGAATATATTTGGCACCTTTGTGTAGTATGGGAAAATTGTATTTATTTGGGTTTGTTTCCATGTCCTCTATTCTGTACCATTGATCTACCTGTCTCTTTTGGTACCGATATCATGCCTTATTTGTTACTATTGCTTTGTAATAGTGTTGAAGATCTGGTATAGCGATACCCCCTTCTTTGATCTTTCTACTGAGGATTGCTTCAGCTGTTCTGGGTTTCTTATTCTTTCAGATGAATTTCATAATTGCTTGCTCTATTTCAGTAAGGTACATCATTGGGATTTTAATTGGAATTGCATTGAATCTGTATAGCACTTTAGGTAGTATGGCCATTTTGACAATATTTATTCTGCCTATCCAAGAACATGGGAGATCTTTCCATCTTCTAAGGTTTTCTTTAGTTTCTTTCTTTAGTGTTCTGTAGTTCTCATTGTAGAGGTCTTTCAACTCTTTTGTGAGATTGATTCCCAAGTATTTTATTTTTTAAATGCCATTGTGAATTGGGTAGTTTCCTAATTTCTCTTTCTGAAGATTCATCACTTATGTATAAAAATGCATTGGATTTATGAGCATTGATCTTGTAACCTGCTACTTTACTGAATTCACTTATGAGTTCTAAGAGTTGTTCTCTGGAATTTCCAGGTTCCTCTAAATATATAATCATGTCATCAGTGAACAGGGATAGTTTGAGTTCCTCTTTTCCAATTCGTATCCCTTTAATTTCTTTGGTTTGTCTAATTGCTCTAGCTAGAGTCTCAAGAACGATATTGAATAGAAGGGGTGAAAGAGGGCATCCCTGCATTGTTCCAGCTTTTAGGGGGGAATGCTTTCAGTTTTTCACCATTTAGAATGATATTGGCCATGGGTTTAGCGTAGATGGCCTTTACAATGTTAAGGAGTGTTCCCACTACCCCAATTTTCTCTGGTATTTTGTGCCTGAAGGGATGGTGTATTTTATCGAATGCTTTTTCTGCATCTATTGAAATAATCATGTGATTCTTAACTTTTAGTCTGTTGATATGGTGAATGACATTTATTGATTTCCAGATGTTGAACCAACCTTGCATCCCTGGGATAAAACTCACTTGATTGTGGTACACTATCTTTTTAATATATTTTTTGTATATGATTTGCTAAAATTGTGTTGAGAATTTATGTCAAACAAATCCTTGTCAATTCCAGAAATCAAATAGACAACAACACAATATGGTTATACTACCAAAAAGTGCTATACAGATTCAATCCAATTCCAATTAAAATCCTAATGGTGTACCTTATAGAAATAGAGCAAGCAATTATTAAATTCATCTGGAAGAATAAGGAACACAGAATATTCTAAAGGAGTCCTCAGTAGAAAGAGCGAAGCAGAGGGTATCACAATATCAGATCTTCAACTCTATTACAAAGCAATAGTAACAAATATGGCATGATATTGGTACCAAAATAGGCAGGTAGATCAATGGTACAGAATAGAGGACATGAACACAAACCCAAATAAATACAATTTTCTCATACTAGACAAAGGTGCCAAAAATATGCAATGGAGAAAAGATAGCCTCTTCCACAAATGGTACTGAGAAAACTGGAAATCCATATGCAACAGAATGAAACTAAATCCTTATTTCTCACCCTGCACAAAACTCAACTCAAAATGGATCAAGGACCTCGGAATCAGACCAGACACCCTGCATCTTATAGAAGAAAATGTAGGTCCAAACCTTCAACTTCTTGGCTTAGGATCAGACTTCCTTAACAGGACTCCCATAGCACAAGAAATAAAAGCTACAATCAAACACTGGGATAGATTCAAACTAAAATCTTTCTCTCAGCAAAGGAAACTATCAGTAATGTGAAGAGAGAGCCTACAGAATGGGAGGATATCTTTGTCACTCATACTTCAGATAGAGCGCTAATTTCCAGAATCTATAAAGACTCAAAAAATTCTACACCAAGCATACAAATAATCCAATCAAAAAATGGGCTAAGGAAATGAACAGACACTTTACAGAAGAAGATGTACAAGCAATCAACAGATATATGAAAACATGTCCAAAATCCTTGATAATAAGAGAAATGCAAATCAAAACTACCCTAAGATTCCATCTCACCCAAATTAGAATGGCAATTATCAAGAACACAAGCAACAATAGGTGTTGGCGAGGATGTGAGGAAAAAGGTACACTCATACATGGCTGGCGGGGTTGCAAATTAGTGCAGCCCCTCTGGAAAGCAGTGTGGAGATTCCTCAGAAAGCTTGGAATGGAACCACCATTTGACCCAGCTATCCCACTCCTTGGCCTATACCCAAAGGACTTAAAGTCAGCATACTACAGAGATACAGCCACATCAATGTTAATAGCTGCTCAATTCACTATAGCCAGATTGTGGAACCAACCTATATGCCCTTCAGTTGATGAATGGTTAAGGAAACTGTGGCATATATATACAATGGAATATTACTTCGCCATGAAGAATGATAAAATTATGGCATTTGCAGGCAAATGGATGAAATTGGAGGATATCATGCTAAGTGAGATAAGCCAATCTCAAAAACTAAAGGATGAATGATCTCGCTGATAAGTGGATGAAGACATATAAGGGGTGCTAAGAGGGGTTAGCTTTTGGGTTATGGTTAGGTTTAGAGTTAGGGATAAGGAGGGTGGTAAGAATGGAGTAAGGAAGGACTGTATAGAGGGAAAAAGGGGTGGGATGGGTGGGGGGGAAGGGAGAAAAATAACAGAATGAATCAAACAACATTGCCCTATGTAAATTTATAATTTTTAATTAAAATAAATAAATTTTTAAAAATTTTTAAAAAGTAATTATATTCAGGGGCTAGCCTGTTTGCTTTTCATGCTGTGTGCTAGACTGTAACAAGCTGTTGCTTTTGTTATCTGTATACAGGTGCTTGCTTTAAATTAGTAGATCCAGAAATACCTTTTCTTGCATGTCTAAAATAATTTCATCTAAAATAAAATAATACCAACTATCAAAATTATTTCCACAAGACTAGTGTAAATTAACGTTTTCTGTTTCTGTCATTATTTTTCACCCTCCCCCTTTTAACATGGAGTACTCATACTTTTGCTATATCTGAATCTGATAATCTGAAACGCTTTATTCCACTACCCAACACTATATCCCAATCTAATATTATTAATCTGATTCTTGGGAAGTATTTAGCTAAACAGACAGCCCTTATATTTTTCTCTCAGAAATAAACTCATACATGGAAAGGACTTTTTTCTTCTTCTCTAGGAAGCTTTTGAACATGTATTTTTAAAAGATTTTCTCATAAATGGATTTAATTTAGTAACATATTTCTTAAATATATCCAAAATATCTTTTCTTCATTTTCAGTAGAATAATTAAAATTTAATTAAAGTTAAAATTTTGTGAGATAATAAATGTTTATTACTGTCCTAGGCAACTAAGGACTTTTAGTTTTTTAAAAATACATTTAATATGTACTGACATAACCATTACTGTATTTGTCATTATGAAAATACTTCATATTGTTTTGCTACCATCACTATTATCTGTCTCTGAGAATTCTTTTTATGTTGTAAAACTGAAGATCTGTATGAGGTAATCAGTAATTCTCATTTTACTTCTTCCCCAGCAGCTACCATTTCTATTTTCTTTTTCTATGATATGCATTACAATTATTGAATTATTTTGTATATTTTTCCTACTAAGTCTTTGAAATTTAATGTATATTTCACATTTATGGCACAACTCATTTTGTACTAACTTCTTTCAGGTAATCATTAGCCACTTTTGGCTGTTGCCTGCTGTTTCAAATAGCCAGAATCTATGCTAAAATATAAACTGAATTCATATATAATTGATGTATTAGTATGTGAAATAAATCATTTCTGTTAAAGTTAATTTTATTCCTATTTGTAAGTATGAATAATAGGCAGGTTCCAGTTTTCAAAAAGTTTGAAATAGGCAAGTCTCAATTAAAAAAAAATGTATGCCCAGATTCTGAAATGATGTCTATGAAGTTAGACATCAATAACCATGTGACTGTGTTTAAAAAGTTTGCTGTCTAAGAAGTTGGTGGTTATGAGCTACCAGCTCTTAGGACTTTTGTAGAATATAGATTTCTCTGTTGGGGTTGACAAAATTACCATGATTGTTGACTTGCTAGAGGGACTCTCTCTAGTGTCTCTAGGGTAAAGTCTTTTTTCAGACTCAACTATGGAGATGGGAGTGACATAGCTTGGTTCATATTAAATATCTAGTATGTTTAAATGAATGGCATTGATGACTACCCATAAAGGTAGCTCAATAAGTTTGACAGTCAGATATGAGATATCATTTAGGACAGCCCTATACAAAAAGGTTTCTTTCTGGACTCAACTTTTGATTTCATTGACTACCTCCTTACTTGGTAAAATACCTGTGTTATGTTATCTTTAACTCCACATCAAACCCTCCATTTTTACCTATGATTGAGTAACTTGTAGAAGACTAAAGCTTCTGCTGAAGCTACTAGAAGTGCTAGGAAACTAAAATCCTTTTGAAGGCATTGTAGAGCTGCTGAGTCATTTAACATTCAGGAGAGAAGGATACAGACACATTCTTTACTGGGTTTTCTCCTGTGTTTTCTAACTCTTAAGCTGTGTAGAGAAAAAGGATAAAAGCTGAGTAGGGTGTAAAAGATAAGCAAAAAGCAACTGGAGAAGTTGCATGGAGTTTTGGTAGTTTGTTGTTCTGGCTCATGTTATAGTGGAATCTATTAAAGGGCTGTGTCATAAGAGTAAGTACAAACACAGGCAGGTCAATCTTTATAATATTGTTCAAAATCAGTCTCAAGCAATCTCTGTTCCTGATTGGACAGAGTTGATCTTTTCATCTACTTTGACTTCCCTCTAGAAAAGAATTAAATTTTCTTTGGCAGAAGGTAACAGCATCTAGAATCTGTATATTTTCCCTATAGGCATTTCATAATATCATTCACATAGAATGCTTGTCAATTAATAAAAAAAATTGCTAAGTGTACAGTAAGTCCAAGAGAAAAAAAAAAAAGAAAAGCAACAGTTCAAACCATCAAAATAGTCTTGATACAGATTAAACAGACTTGTGAGTTACAGAAGCATTAAAACATGATAACTAATCTAGTTATACAAACACATGTTGAGATTGAAAATTTTACAAGAGAAGTGAGATCTATGGAAAAGAAAAGAAAATTTTGAAAGAGAAAAAATGCTGTAACTAAAATTAAGAACCCAATAGATAAGTTTAACTGCAGGTTACATAAAGCTGAAAAGAGGAATAGTAATCTAAAAGATAAATTAATAGAAAATATTCAGCAAAATATACTTGTAATTTTGGTGTTATAACCAAATCAAGCTAAGGCATGACGTCTTTTCAATAGTTCACCAAAGTCCATTTCCTATTTCACAACTTAGGAGCAAAGAAGTCTTTATTATAGTGTAATTGTAATTCTTGCTATTTCAATGTGTGTGGTTTCATATTTTTCTTGTAATGTTTAGTTTGAAATGTATAGTAACTATAACATGGAGATGGTAATGAACAAAATTATTGCTGCTTGTAAATTTGTACATGATACCCTCCATGCAGCCTCTGAGCAAACAAAAATTATTACATAACTAGTATCTTATGAAGAGTTCACCTGTTCAACCAACTCACCTACTTAGAATAGAGCCTTAGAATGAGACAATAAGCAAAACACAAACAGAAATAGGTAAACAGAGATGGTTTGTAAAACATTTATTTTAGCATGAAAGATTTTTTAAAAACATTAGTTGTAGATAGATATAATTCCTTTATTTTGTTTATTTTTATGAGATACTGAGGATTGAACACACTGCCTCACATATGCCAGGCAAGCACTCCACCACTGAGCCACAACACAAGTGAAAGCATAAAGGAGTTTATGAGGAACTTACTCATATGTAGGATAATGCTTGTAGATGTTCAGAGACGGGTTTGCTGAGAGTGAGGATGAACGATGGCTACCTTACTTAGCCTTACCCAGTGTACTTACCCAGGCATCAGAAATTGAGCTCTGAAGGCATGGATCTAATTTTATTTAGGGTTACACAGGACATATACAGGCACATTATCCAATCAGGTTAACAGGCTTCTTAAAGTATAACAGAGTCAACCTGTAAGTGAACTATATGTCCAGGGTCTGGTTAGTGCAAACAAACAAATCAAGCATGCCTAAGCAATTCTGCCCAGCAACAAGTCTGAGACAAAGGGCTGCAGTAATGGCAAGCTCCAGCACACAGCATGAAGCAGGGCAGCATGGATGAGCTCACATCACAGCTTTCTGTGATGCATGTCAAAACTAGGCCTCCCCTCAGCTCAAACTCAGCCTCAGCAGCTACAAAGACTTTCATTCCATGGCAAGTCTTTACCATTACCTCAGTTTATCTGTTCAGACTGTTTGGTTTACTTAGACCATGGTGTCAGTGACTGTTGTCAGATAAGCTTGATGAATGTTCCCTACAAATGTTGATCTGGTAAACCTGCTCATTGCAAGTCAGAAAGTAAATCAGAAGGAAGTGATGGGTAAATTGTTGAAAAAAATGGATTTGGGAGCAAGTACATTGTTTCCTCATTTGTAAGACTACACCATGAATTGTATCATTCATTTATGTATGTATAAGAAAGAATACATTATGTATGTATTTTTTCTCAATTACATTTTGACATCCTATTAATTGTGAAATCCATCCAGATTTTAGAGATGCTATAATGTGGAGGATAATGTCATTGGCAATCCTGTTTTTAAGTCTAATTATTTGTTATTTGTCTGAGTTGGACCAGGGAACTTCTTTGAGAAATTATCTAATACATAAAAATGGAATAGTAAAATGTCAAAGATTATTCTTTTCCCTTTTCTCTTTATCTCTCCTAACCCATGGTTATATCTGAAGGTAATTACTGACTGGTTTCTATGTGATTGTGATTTGTAGGGATGGAATCTTTTAGAAAGTAATTTTAAAAGAAAATTTCCAATCCTTCTAAATTTCATTATTTTAAATGAATTCTAATTATGCAAAATTTCTGCTATTTTAATAATGCCAAATAAATATAGCATTAATTAGCAAATGCATCTTTTTAAACAAGAGGTTGAATTTTGTGATGTTTGGCAAAGTAAAAAGTTCCTGATTATATTTATCATATTCCTATTTTGAAGATTCCCAGAAAATGCAGAATGACATTGTTTTCTTGAGCAGTAAAATATTCATAACATCACTTTTGTGTTCATTCTTTGGAATTTTTTCAAGCCACATTCAATTGATAGGATGAAAAATTTTAAGAGAAGGCTATCCCTCACTCTTTGAGGATTCCAGAATGTTGGTGAATCATTATCTGAATTAGCTGAACAAATGACTATTGAAGAAAACAGCAGCAAGGATTATAGTACATATTTGGGATGGAGAAGAGGCTTCTCCCATTTAATTACTTTATAAACAATGTGAATTTACTGTCTAGATTAAGTCATAATAATGTCCTTTTATTTCTCTCTCTCATTCTCTGGTGTTTTAGGAAACACAACATTGTATAACTTTCTCTTGCTTACTTGAATATTCTACTTTCACTCCAACTTTTTTATTATACCTGTCTCAAGTTATAATTAATTATTCCATCCCACATTTCTGTTTTTTACTAGTTTACAAATAATGATATATTTCCTAATATTATCCTAATTTTTAAATAACTATTTTGACATTTAAGTTGACATTTAAATATTTTTGCTAGTCTTATAACCTGAATTAATGCAATTTAAAAATGCATAGAACATTTGTGAAATTTGTGGTTTCAGCATAGTTTTTCAACATGTTATATGCATATTGACTACTAAATTCTAAGGTTCATCATGAATAAATTTTATTGGTTTTTAATTTTATGTTTGTCACAGTCTTTATCTGTAGTACTGACCACATACAGCAGGTAGGCATATAATGTTTCATTCATGTGACAGTCCTTTTTACAAGTCAAAGTAGTAATACACAGATAATGATATAAAATAAAGAGCTTGTTAAAGTGAATGCATTAAAACATAAATTATCACATTTTTAGAACAAGTCTATATATTCAAAATGAAAATAGCCCTAGAAATGTTATAATTACCAGAAAGGAGCTTACATGACTTGCTGCCAGTGTGTCATGACACACAGATTACCTGACAAGCCTTCCCTCACTGTGCCAGAGATTCTGCTGTAGAGATTTGTGGCAGCAGTTAAAACATGGTCACCCTCACCCCTTACATTGCATGTACATGTTTGTGCTGTGAGAGAGGGAAAGGCATAGTGGAAAGGATCTGCATTTTAAGTCAGAAGTCATGGATTGGGATTTGATATACTGAAACACTTGGTTGGATAACTCCAGGAAAGTCATTTATTCTACCAAGGATTCAGATACCATATTTCCTTTTCTCTGAAGGGTCATTATTTCCTCAAGGTACCCAACATGTTGGCAGAATGAATACTTTACAGCCTAATTTTCTTTGCTTCAAAGTCTATAGCATTGTATCTATCATCCCAGACCTCCTAACTTATGCTGAGATTTCACTGAGAGCTGCTGTTTTGTGTTTAGTGTGGGACAGGAGAGATGGACTAGTAGGCAATTTAATAATTTGGATATAGTTACATGGAGGAGGAAAAAATTTGCCTTTGTGTCAAATCCCAACATTTATTTTATAGACTTCTATTTTTCTTGCAAGATATCTCCTAGATACCTGAGACAAAATTCTAATTTTATTTCAGAAACCCATTGAATTCTTTGTATTACTTAAATCCAGTGTGCATGGGGGAATTTTTTGTTTGTTTGTTTTTTGATACCAGAGATTAATCCCAATGGTGCTTCACCACTGAGTCACATCTCTAGCCCTTATTAACACTTTGATATGGTGTCTTGGTAATTTGTTCAGGGTTTTGCTAAATTGCTTTGGACCTTGCTACATCACTAAGGCTACCTTTGAACTTGTGATCCTTGTTAGCATGACCAGCTCAGTGTGTTTATTTTTAAATTAGAAAAGCCTTGCCATTATGTTTGCCAGTGATATTCAGTAATAAAATAAGCACAGTATGCATCTTCATGGGTGATTTATGGGACATATTTGACTGTGGGGGGAGGAGTGGTACTCAGAACTGAACCCAGGACTGGGGTGTATACATAGTTTTTTAGTTTTCATTTTGAAACTGTCTTGGTAAATTGCTGGCTTTTGGTTTGGTGATCCTCCTACTTCAATTATCAAGAGAGCATGAGTAGGACTAAAGAGCTCAGCATGGGAATTTAGTGTGGGATTCACACACATACCTCAGAATGCCAGGTCTAAGTTGTAGATTTTATCAACACAAATTTCCTGAGGTGGAAGATGTAGTGATGGAGAATGTAAGGTCCATTGCTGAAATGGGAGCTTATGTCAGCTTGGTGGAATACAACATTGAAGGCATGATTCTTCTCAGTGAATTATCCAGAAGGCATATCTGTTCTATAAACAAACTCTTCCAAATTGGCAGGAATGAATGAGTGGTTGTTATTAGAGTGGACAAAGAAAAAGAATATATCTATTTGTCAAAAAGAAGAGTTTCTCCAGAGGAAGCAATCAAATGTGAAGACAAATTCACAAAATCCAAAACTGTTTATAGCATTCTTCATCATGCTGCTGAGGTGTTAGAATATACCAAGCATTAGCAACTGGAAAGCCTGTTCCAGAGGACTGCTTGGGTCTTTGATGACAAGTATAAGAGACCTGGATGTGGTGCCTATGATGCATTTAAGCATGCAGTCTCAGATCCATCTATTTTGGATAGTTTAGATTTGAATGAAGATGAACGGGAAGTACTCATTAACAACATTAATAGGCGTTTGACCCCACAGGCTGTCAAAATTCGAGCAGATATTGAAGTGACTTTTTATGGTTATGAAGGTATTGATGCTGTAAAAGAAGCCCTGAGAGCAGGTTTGAATTGTTCTACAGAAACAATGCCCATCAAGATTAATCTAATAGCTCCTCCTCCATATGTGATGACTACCACAACCCTGGAGAGGACAGAAGGGCTCTCGGTCCTCAATCAAGCTATGGCCATTATCAAAGAAAAGATCAAGGAAAAGAGGGGTGTGTTCAATGTTCAAATGGAACCCAAGGTGGTCACAGATACAGATGAGACTGAACTTGCAAGGCAGCTGGAGAGGCTTAAAAGAGAAAATGTAGAAGTGGATGGAGATGATGATACAGGAGAAATTAAGCCAAAGCTGAAGTTTGACTTTGTGGGAAGCATAGTCCAATTTGAGAAACATGAAGCAGCCCTTCTTGGCTATAAACCCTAGACTTGAAAGTATTGAAAACTTCAAAGCTGAATATTTTTTGTTTCCAAGTATTTAAATGTTTCAAAAAAAAAATGTTTCAACACACTAGAACATGAAATGCCCTCCTAAATGTAGCTGTTTTCACACAGTAACTCCCAAAACATTTTTCAAGGGAGTGGCCCGATTCCTCTAGAGAAAATCTTTGAGCCTAGAAAGGTCCTAAAATTGGGCTTATGATTTCCATTTATGATGTCTCCAGATTGGCACTCTTTGTGTTTCAGTGCCTCCTTGAGATTTACCAGGGGCACCCAAAGCAAATAATAACAATCCCAATCTTTCTATAAAAAATGTATTCAAACAAACATCAAATAAATTTCTGGGATATTTAACTATAAAAAAATGATAACATGAGTAACTGTACCTGACTAGGACAATTTTTCTTTTCTTTTTTGGGGGGATACCAGTGATTGAGCCCAATGGTGTTACAACACTGAGAAACATCCCCATCACTTTTAATTTTTTATTTTGAGAAAGGGTTTTCCTGAGTTGCTCAGGGCCTCACTAAGTAGCTGAGGCAGGCTTTGAATTCACAATCCTTCTGTCACAGCCTCCCAAGCATCTTGGATTGTAAGCATGTACCACAACATTTGGCTAGTACATATTTTTTAAAAAAATAGTTATTGATCAACCTTTATTTTATACATTAATTTATATGTGGTTCTGAGAATTGAACCCAGTGTCCTACACATGCAAGGCAAGTACTCTACCACTGAGCCACAAACTCAACCCCAGGACATGTCCTTAATGAGTATTTGAGTACAAGACACACCTCTATCTTATTTTTTAGGGGAGTGCTGGGGATTGAACCCAGGGCCTTGTGCTTACAAGGCAAGCACTCTACCAACTGAGCTATCTCCCCAACCCCGATAACCTCATTTTTGAAAAAGCTATGAATCAAAGAAAATGAATCACTTACTTTTTTAACTAGTTAATACTTTAGACCAATTGCATATTTTCTGAAATGTTTTAATATTATTTATTAAAACATGCATAGTTTGTAACCTAGTGAAATGTTTACAACATCTAATTCTTTTCAAGTAGCATATATTGTTTAATGACATTTTATTTTACAATTGTAAATTTTGACAGGTAGTAGAGAAGAAAAAATAGAAACTGTTGAATGTCTTCTTCAATAGACTTACTTGATATAATACTTGTGGGCATCCTAATAGATAGTGAAGAGATTACAGGTAGCAAGGACTACCACAATCTGTTATCGCATATTCCCTTGCTTTAATTAATAGCTTTTGCAGAAATTCTGCATCTTTTTTGGTCAATGCCTAATAATTTCTTCCATCACATTCTTTCCTTATGGAGTTTAGGCTTGTTGTTGTTAGAATAAAATGTATTATACAATAAAATGTACAATTTTATCCAAAGTACTTGCAAGAATAGAGAATTCTGAGCCCATCAGATTTTTTAAATTTTATTTTAATTTTCAAAAATTAATTCATACAATTTTCCCTAAGGTTTAAATATAAAATTATCATTAAGCAGCAATTCCATTCCTAGGCTTATACTCAAAAATGTTGAAACAAGTTTGCAAATCTTGATCATATTATTTGCCACTTATAACTAAATAACTTTTATTTTTGGTACCAGGGATTGAACTCAGGGGCACTTAAATACTAAACCACATCCTCAGCCTTTTTTGTATTTTATCTAAATACAGGGTTTTATTGAGTTACTTAGAGCCTGAATAGGTTGCTGCAGTTGGCTTTGAACTTGCAATTCTTCTGCCTCAGTCTCTTGAACTACTGGGATTATAGGCATGCACCACTGCACCTGGCCTAAATAATTTTAAAACATTATATTTTAGGAATATTTCTGCTTGGTAATAGACCTGTGATTGTTTAAAAATTCTATATATTAAAATCTAAAATTTGGGACAATAATTTCATAGTCTCTATAAATGATACTTTTTTTGTTTAATTCACTAATTGACACACTTTTCTGGATATCTCTCAATAGTAATATAAGTTGATTTAGGCAAGGATTACATCTTTTACATTCTGTAGAATGCTTCATCATAAAGCACACACTAGGTAGTAAAATCATGAAGGAATGGATGTAAAAAATCTTGAGATAATTAAAGTCAGGAAATGGACAAAATTAATATAAATTGTGATTATCTAATTTTTGTTACATGAGAAAGGGATAGATATTAGCTAAATTAAAATATTTTTATAAATATTTTTTATAAGAAATTATTTTAAATGTACTTCTTTGTATGAATAGTTCTAGACATGAGTTTATATGTAGTGATCTCTGTTACAACTTCAGTTTTCTGCTTTGCTTTCTCAATCATTCCAATGTGATTCTGATTCTTAGGCTGGTGATGGAAAGATTTTCAAATACTGTGAATCACAGAGCCTGTGGTGAAGATGGGCAGACATCCACCATCTCACAGCATGCATCCCTTCCTTCACCAGTACACAGATTCTTTCAAGAAACCTCCATTGGGGAGATCCCATAGTATTACTGAAGGAAGCCTTGGCTCCATCATGGCAATGACCATAAATGGAAGCAGATTGAGTAATTTTGATTATTTGTCTATTTTATCTAACTTTCTGATTGTATAACATGCCTGTTTTTAGGTTTTAGTCTGCCAGCCTTTATTACCTGCTTTCTCTTTGCCAGTTAAAAAAAAAATTAAGAGTAGGAATGACATCAGAAAGATGGAAGGTTCTAGAGAGGGTATTTTTGATACTACAGAGAAGTAATATTTGAATACCTGTCATTCAGAAAGGAACCAAATCTCATAAGAAGGACATGCAGAATTTCAAAATGACTGGTAGTGAAAGAATGGATATTTTTTTAAGCTGTCTATTTTATCTCAACTCCCTAAGATCTCCCTCCCGGTGACGGGAACAAAGCCCTTAAAGCTGTTCCAGGAAACAGCCCCAAGCAGAGTAAAAGAGTAATTGGAGCAAGATAGTATTCAGGCAGTTAAGAAACCAGAATCTACACCCTGTTGTAAAACATTGTGAAACATGTTGTATGTTATCAGCAAACCCAGACCCCCTTTGAATTTTCCCGGCAGCTTTGTTCCCCTTTTCCCTTTCATGTGCGACCCCTCCCGATGTGTGGTCTCTGCCTTTGTAAACCTACAAGATTTTTTGCTTGGGACTCAACTCCTGGACTCCTGCATGAGTCACGAGTTGGATCCCAGTGCGCTGGAATAAACACCTCTTGCAGTTTGCATCAAGTGATGCCTCCTGTGGTTGATTGGGGTTGCCATCAATCCATGGGACAGAGTTGGGGTTTCCTTTTTGGGGTCTTACATTTGGGGGCTTGTCTGGGATAAGACAGCCCCCCCTCATCTGCGGAGTCGACCTTGGAGGTAAGAAGGGGTACCCCAAATTTGTCTGTCTTTGTCTTGTGTTTTGTTAGTTGGTCTGGTGCTGTGAGTGTGCTTTCGGTTTTGGTATGGCAACCATTTGGTGACTCTTGAGAGTGGCCAAACAGTGGTCAGTATAGGTGCCCGGAGGGCCACAAGTTGCAGCCCTGGGGGACGCCCCAAGGGTGGAGGAGAGCCAGGGACGCCTGGTAGTCTCCATCGGTAAGGGCGTTGATCAGGTTGAGATCATGCCTGTCTGATTCTGTTGTGTGTTTGTGGCGGACAAGGTGGAGGAAGGGTTGAAACAACTGCAGGGTTCTCGGCCCGGGCTACTCTTGGGTGGACCCCAAATGTTCCTTCTCTGGACTCCCCCTCCCGACAGCTCTGAAGGGTAACTTAGCACAGTAGCTTCATTCTCAAAAGTAATGGAAAATAAGGTCTCATAATTTTCTTTAACATCCAACCTGTCCTGATGAGATGGCTAAAATGCCCTAGGCAAAAGGTTTCTGTTAAAACCTGTTAGATCCTTCCAGATCTCAGTCAAGGCTTACATTGAAATATAAATAAAGGAAGCCTAAAGGCTCAGTAGGAGACCTGTCTCAAACCCAGGAAAAGAAAAGGTAAAAAGAGTCTTTAAAACTTCAGCAAAGTAAATGCTATGGTACTTTACTAAAGTAATTAACGGCCATATCATTTTTCCAGAACTCTTGTTTTTTTTTAATTATATGTTTTCTGAGCTCATGATTTTTTTGATCAGTTATAAGTTTTATTCAACTGGAGTTCTTGAACATCTGTTACATTGCAATGGAGATTCACCTATAAAGTTACAAGGCCTTGATTTTGTGTTATTTGTACGTTGTGCTGTCTGATGTCATGTTTTGTCTGTATCAAAACTGAGCACTCCTAAAGTTAAAATTTAAAAATGGATCCAGATACTTTTAATTCATGTGATTTAAAAAGGTTCAAATTGGGTAAACTAATAAAAGCAAAATGTCTTTGAAAATAACTCACAAGTCTCTAGGTGGTCAAGCTAATAAAATATTGATGTTAATGAAGTGTCTAATATCTATTGTTTCTAGATCTTTTCTTCAACAGGAAAGAGACAGCAAATACTGTTCAGCACACTTGTTTGATATCTTGGTTTTTACAGAATAAGTGAATTAGAGTTAACATGTATGGGATTACTCTAATGTCTTTGTAGAGACATCTGATTAATTTACAAAGTTAAAATGCTAATTGTTAAATAACATTGAGTACTTTCAACTTCTTAAATTCCATGGGGGTATCATACTTAAACATTATTGGTGTTTTCATAAGTTGGTAAATAAAAGGGTTTAAACTTGCTTTGTGTCATCGCTAAACTAAAAACAAGGTTACTAAGAGTTATGTCCTAACAAGTGCAATTCTATATACAAAGGGTCCCAAAAGATTCAACTGTGTTTCAATTAGCGTACTATAAACAACAGAATATTTAATCTTATTAAAATAGAGTAATTTATCTAAATTCAGAAATTTCATAAGAGTTGTTTCAGAATGTGAACAAAAAGGGGTCAACAAATAGGAAAGAGAAAATAGAAGGTTCTGGATATGGAAATATATTTAGTAAAAGGGAAAAGGAAATGTATCTGGGTAAGAAAGTGCTTGTGTGATGAAATACATGAGGGTCTAAGTAAGTGCTAAGAAAGTCTGTGTAAGTAAAGGGCAAGTTTCAACAAGTTTGTGTGTAACTAAGTTGGTTATATGTATGTGAGACAGCTAAAAATATTTAAGGTTTTTCCTAAGGTGAATTACTAATGTTCTGTTATAAACCAAAGTTTAATCTATATGGTAGAATGACATGGTTAAATGACAAGGATTTGAAACACTAATTTACTCTTAACTTTTTGTCTATTAAGTTTTATTCTTTAGAACAATTAGTCTTAAAAATTGGGGTGTATACAATTATGGTTAAACAACTGTTATAGAGTATTGTACTATGTTACAGAGTCTACATTTTTCTTTAAAAACTAAATTTGGCAAGATAAAAGTGTCAAGGTAATTGTGAAATGGTCACTTTTAGTTGTATATTAAATGTGTTCATATTTTTCAGGTACACAAGTTTTTAAAGCAAGGAATTTATTAAGCTCTGCTATTCTCCAGATTAAACTTGTCTGTAATGGTAATCTTAAACTTATAAAGAGTAAATTGTATTGGATTTATTTCTATCATTTAATATTCTATTATAGGACCTGTTATCAATAGGGTATATGTAAAATTTGTTACTTTTTACACTGAGATAAAGAATTTCAAATATAAATGTATTTATAAAAGTTAGAGCCTGACTGTTTAAAGGTTAATTTTATGAAACAAGAAAATATTTTGCCACTTTATCTCACAAAGGAAAGTTAGAAGCTCTCTCAGCCTTTCTTTGATTCATGTTTTAGATACTATGTTAAATTGTGTTCATTATAAAGTTTATATAGACTCAGGAAAGAGTATATGTAAACTACTTAATGATATTTAAGGAAGAAGCAAAGATCAACATCTCAATTAGAACACTTAAGATCTGTAAAGAGCCACGCCTTACCTGAGATAAGGCTCTGCCTCCCACCTCACTGTGTAGAATAGCTCCAAAATAAGTCAGACTTCAGCTTATTTAAAGTTATAGTCAAAAAAATGGTTTTTGTTGTAAAAGTACTGTGATCTCAAATAGGGGATAGAATGTGGTTCTCAATCAAAATTCAAGATAGCTATTATAGAAGCTGAATATATTTTTACTCTTGCTAATTTCATTTTGTAAAAATGTTACCTGTTAATGTTTTGCAGAAGTAACTGCTTCAAGAACATACAACCTTGTGATAATAAGCCATCACCTATAGAATAGATAGTGGTAACTTCCAGTACTAATACAAACTCCAGTTAGATAAAAGGGTAAATAACTGTAAAGTTATGGACATTAAAGTTAAAGCCCAGTACTATTATTTTATGACTGGTGAGACTGGCTTGCTGGATGATTAAGATCAAACTTAGAGATTGGAGTTAAATACAGAGGTCAAGAAAGGTCCATATTTGGTTCTTGCCGTCAAAGTCAGCCTGAACCCAGCTAATAAGAGGACTTCTCTAAGAATTTTTGCAACTCTGGGTCACACAACCTCCTGATCAAGGATATTGTTGAGACTAGAGGATGAAAAATTACTCAGTGCATCTGCTGCAGAGGAGGGTCATGGAAAAAGGGAAACATCCTTTGATGCTTCCAAGGGAAGTCACCTCATCGAGAGACCCTGCCTAACCAAAGTCACTGGTGGAACTAGGAAGCCGCTCTTAAGTTCTGTACGAGTGACCCCTGTGGGAACTCAGCTGACTCTTTAACAAGACAGGAACCAGGTCAATTTGACCAGCTTGATTTTAGATATCCAGCAAAACAGTTAAAACCAAAATATGGTCATTCTTGGGCATTTAAAGGAAATAATAGTTAAATGTAACTTAAGACGTACACTTGTATTAGCCCACTAGAATAAAGGCTGGAAGCTACAAATGAAAGATTCTTCAGCAAATGTGCCTGATAACTATCAAGAGAAACTGCCAGAGTCAGAAGTTTTTAGTCAGTTTAAGGCCTGCAGACTTTCCTAAGCTACACAGGTAGACTTAATCTATGTTTGCTAGTATGATTATCTATTCCTAAGTAACAGAAGTATAGAGATCACTACTAAACACAGGTTATACCAATAAAGGGATATTTTACAAAATCAGATGACATTAAGTACCTTAACTATATTTTCTGGGGACATCTATGACATTAAGAGTTAAATGTTGTGTTTACATTCCTGATAACCTGGACAATGTTAAAGTCCCCAAATAAAGGCCTTGTCCTCTCCAGCCTTTGCTAGGCCTAGTTATGGGAACAATTTCTCAGTTCTTCCACCTCCTGGTGAGAGATTAACTTCTGTCATTTTCATGATACTCAGTGGCATGTTTCAGATGCTGCAACATTTACTTTGTACTAATCTCATTTCAGTACTCATGTCTTTTTGTTCTTCTATCATAGAAGCACCCACCCCCAGATGACTTTACAACCTGCTCTTCCCCAACCAGGCTTCTTCCTGGGAACCCTCGATTGAGCCAATTTTTTAAAAAGAAGGAACTCCAAACTGCTTTCCCCTCGCTGCCCCCTTTCAGCTTCCAAGGAGCCAGAATGACCGAAGCCCCTTTTCATTTCCTTAACAAGCAATTAGGGGTTCCTGAAGCTAAAGGGGTGAATGAAGCCACAATTGGGAATAGGTAGTTAGTGTAGAAATAGGGGATCAGGTCAAATTGAGAAAATGGAGGCCATAAAGTCATCTGCCTCTGGAAGTTGGAGACTGCCCCTGGAAGAATGGAATGTCAAGGACTTGCAGAGCCCATTGATTACCAAATTTACCTGCCTTTATCAAGGTCTGCTTATCAAGGACTGCAAACAAGGGGCTGCTAATTGGTGCCCCCTTGGCTCTTGCCTGCCTGAAAAGTCCATGGCATCGCCACCTTAATTCAAGCTTTGCATGTCAAGCCTGCACCAACAACCCAACCCAACCCAACCAGACCCAACATGGAAAGTGGAAAAATTGGACAAACCCCTCAAGCTCCGCATCCACCGTGTTCCTGCTCCTGTTCACACACCTCCCACCAATAAGTAGTCCCAACCCTCATGTCCACTCTGATGGTCCCCGTGTTATACTGCTTTTATTCCGCACTTTTGGGCCCTGCATCCTAAATCACCTAGTCACCTTCATCAGGAGAGAGTAAATGCTGTACAGGTACTAATGCTCAGGCAACAATATCAGTCCCTCCGCCAAGGAAATAGCTTTGGAGAAAAGTATATAGAGACAGAAGTTCCATGATTAGAACTTACCAAAAAAGAAAATGGGGAAATGAAAGAATGGACATTTTTTTAAGCCGTCTATTTTATCTCAACTCCCTAAGGTCTCCCTCCCAGTGACAGGAACAAAGCCCTTAAAGCTGTTCCAGAAAACAGCCCCAAACAGAGAGTAAAAGAGTAATAGTGGAGGATGACACATAATGGGGGGGAGGGAAGGGTTAGAGTTAGGGTTAGGGAGGGGGGCAAGTATGGAGGAAGGTACTACTGTATAGAGGGTAAAGAGGGGTGGGAGGGGTGGGGGGAAGGGAAAAAATAACAGAATGAATCAAACAACATTGCTCTATGTAAATTTATGATTACACAAATGGTATGCCTTTTCGCCATGTACAGAGAAACAACATGTATCCCATTTGTTTACAATAAAAAAAAAAAAGAATAATTGGAGCAAGATAGTATTCAGGCAGTTAAGAAACCAGAATCTACACCCTGTTGTAAAACATTGTGAAACATGTTGTATGTTATCAGCAAACCCAGACCCCCTTTGAATTTTTCCGGCAGCTTTGTTCCCCTTTTCCCTTTCATGTGCGACCCCTCCCGATGTGTGGTCTCTGCCTTTGTAAACCTACAAGATTTTTTGCTCGGGACTCAACTCCTGGACTCCTGCATGAGTCACGAGTTGGATCCCAGTGCGCTGGAATAAACACCTCTTGCAGTTTGCATCAAGTGATGCCTCCTGTGGTTGATTGGGGTTGCCGTCGATCCATGGGACAGAGTTGGGGTTTCCTTTTTGGGGGCCTTACAGTAGCTTAGGGTGGTGCTTAATTTAGGATCACACCTCATTAATGCTTGAAATGATCATTATAGACTAGTGATACCGCTCTTTACCGGTGACGAGTCCTGCTTCCTCAGGTGCTGAAGTATAACACCAGAGAAGCACACCGAGGCAAATGTAGAGTGGAAATGCAGATTTATTAAAGAAAAGTAAAAGCAGACTTCTCCCGGGTGGAAGAAGGAAACCCAAAAGCTGAATCCATGGGATGAGAAATATTGTCCTTTTTATGGGTTTTATTCTCCCATTCTTTCCCCCTTATCTCTTTTCTTCCTGCCTATATTACTAGGTCTGGTTTTGCATTAAGTGAGAAGCCATGGGCGGGGGGAGGGTCAGGGTTATTCAGGCAGATAAGGGCCCAGGGGGCACCAATTAGCAGCCTCTTATTTGCAGTCCTTGATAAAGGCAGGTAAATTTGGCAATTAATGGTCTCTGGAGATCCTTGACATTCCATTCTTACAGAGGCAGTCTCCAACTTCCAGAGGCAGATGGTTTTATGGCCTCCATTTCCTTGATCTGACCCGATACCCTATTTCTACACTAACTGCCTGTCCCAAATTCTGGCTTCACTAGTAGAGTAATTAGATTATCACCTTTTATTATTATGTTACTCTTTTATTATTAAGTGCTTTTAAATATCCAGGAAAATACATATCTTAAAATTTCTATTTATTTTAAGTCTACTTTCCTGATTATTTTTGGTAGTGTCTATTTTTAAAATTTTCAAAAACTCTTCATTTGCAGATGGGCACAAGGCCTTTATTTTATTTATTTATTTTTATGTGATACTAAGGAGGGAACCCAAGTGCCTCACATGTGCTGGGTGCACTTTTTACCACTGAGCCTCAATGACAGCCATAGTGGTTTCTTTTTTAAAGTTCATGATTGATTTGACTTTTGGAACATGTTATTTTTTAAACATAACAATTCAAATTTTCTTGAAATTTTTTGGGGTACCCGGATTGAATTCAGGGTCAATTGACCACTGAGCCACATCCCAGCCCTATTGTATATTTTATTTAGAGATAGGGTCTCAATGAGTTGCTTAGTGCCTCTCTTTTGCTGAGACTGGCTTTACACTCACCATCCTCCTGCCTCAGCATTACAGGTGTGTGCCACCACACCCAGCTAAACATAACAATTTTATTGTTTTGTTAGATAATTATATTTGCTGAAGTTTCTGAGCATTTTTGTACTGCTTGCATTCTTTCTTGCCATGACAGATTATTTCCTGATGTGTTTCATAAAATTTGGGAATATAAACTCATGCAGTTTTTATCTGTGGGTAATGTGTGTAGCCTTTACCTGTTTAGGTGTGACCTTACAGAATGGTGTGCTGCAGTCAGCTCACACTTGGAGATGATTCTTAAATTTTTAGCAACTTTGCCTGTTAAACATGGCTATTATTTATTTTTAATCATATGAGCTTATAATTAAGGTGAATTCAGAAACAAAAGTAATGAATATGCAAGAGTAATTATTTCTGATTTTTGTAGTGATTTTTACTATTTTTATTTATACAGTAAGAGTTACTTCTGTGGTATATTTATTGCAAAGTACCATGTAATGGTGTGCTACTGCATATCTTCCCATTGTTACACATTCAGTGTTGTGTTGGTAGTGTGAAGTGAACTATGGAAGACTGTTGCTGATGGAAATCAGAAAAAACTACAGGTAAGGGCTTGGATGACTGTTGATTGTCTAAACCAGGGACTTGTTAGTACCTTTTTAGGTTTTGTGGACTATAGTCTCTGTTGCATATTCTTTTGATTAGTAACATTTAAAATGCAAAAACAAAACAAAACAAACAAAAAAACCAAAAACATTTTTAGTTCAGGAACCATACAAGAACAGCTATTCTTGTATTGGAATCTTGGTCTAGGTTTAAGAAAGCAATGTTGAAAGTGTTAGGGAATGAGGTGAAATTTAAATTTACTGTATCTCTAGCTACTATGTAGTAAATGGCACAAAAATTGAGAAAGTAAGTGTTCTTCTGTTTCTCAAAAACTACTACAGCAAAGAAACCTCTTACCCCACTGACAGATTAGTAAAGTTCTGACATAAACCTGCATTGTTTTCATTTTTCTTCATGGGATCAAAACTACCAAAGAGCAGTTGTGTTTGAATCATATTTGTTTGTTAATAACATAATAACTTGGCTGTGTCAGGTAGCATTCAAGTTTTTATTCATAGTCTGAGACTATCAATCTTACCTCATAATAATTTTACCAGAGACTGGTCTTTCTGTTACGGTTTATACACCCAATTCTTCACCTTTTATCCCACTGTGTACCTAAACCCAAGCACTTTCCTGCCAGTATCAGCAACCCCCACCAAGAAATTGACAGTCTGTTTATGCTTAAGAGCTCTTCACTCTTGATTCTCTCTTTGTTAAATTTGCTTCCTGGGTATTGCCTATACAATTTTGCTACCACCTTTACATATTTAAGCATTATATTTTGATCTACATTTTATTGAGGTAGGAAAATTTTCAAATGTTGCTAGAAATATATGGCATGTTTAAATTCTTTAACATTTTTTAACAGAAAATAAATTTGTGACTGTAGATGTATCTGATATCAAATTTTAAGAGATTAGGAATCAATCACCAATACAATCATTTTTGCTGGCAAGTTAAATTTTTGTCTAGATGTCAACATAAAATTTCTCCAGAATCTCTTTATAAAAGAAGTGTATTCCATTATCATTTGCAACTGCTTATGAATATGAATTGGACTTTTTTTTACAATTGCTTACCAAGAGAAAAATATAGAAATAAGGTAAAATTTAATATTGATTTGTTAAGAAACACTTGAGTTTAATTTTTAGAGTACTATTCTTAAGTAACTATTATTCATTAAAAGTTTAAATGTATATTTCCAGGCTGTAATTTTTATTCAACTCTGGATAATGACTTGAGTGCAAGTTCTTTCATACTATTTTATAATCCAAGAGTGTAAAAGAATTTTTTAGTACTTCTTATTTGAAGACATTTGAGTTAATGTTTTGATCTCTTAACTGCACACATATGCACCTGACTATAAAAGATTCTTATAATCTGATTTTTGTATGTTGGTTATCTGCATTTTACCTGCAATGATAATTACATAGTAGGATAAAATAAATATTTATTAAATTAAACATTGTCTCATTTTCCAATACAGATATTCTTCACAAATATGTAAAATTGGGATCAGATGTTGAGAGTGACCAAGGTTCTGGGAAGTCATTTGATGAAGTCCAGTCACCTACAGGTATTTGTCTCAGAAATCATAAACATACATGGATCTCAATGGAGGCAACACTTTAAAAATATATAAATATACATTTATATGTGTGTTTTGTGTATAAATAAACACATACGCATATGTATACATACATACATATATATATATATATATATATATATCAAGCAAATAAAGCAATTTGAAAATTTTCATGAAGAGGGCTGTTATAATTATATCAGTGAGTTGTATTCTTAATATTTCCTTTTTCCTAATTACTATTCCAAGGCAAGTACACATTAATCATAGTATTCTATATTCACAGAATAAAGAATATTCATTTTTAGTTCAACTGTGTAAATATTTACACAGTTCCTTTATTTATCTCTTTTGATTTTTATAATTTTATTTTAAAAGGATTTCTTTTTATAGAATATACATTTCTTGATGTGATGATAGACCCAAGTTTCTCCTTGAAGTTTGTCTCAGCTCACATTCTATAGTTATGCTACTGCCGGTTACCGGCAGTGAATCCTGCTTCCTCTAATGTTAAAGTTTGAACACTAGAGAAGCACGTCAAGAAAAGCATATTAAGCAGGTTTTATTTAAAGGTAATAATACAGAGTTCTCCTTGGAGGTAGAAGGGGACTATGGCTGATGTTCTGAAGTCCCAAGAAGTGAGTGCACACTATGTCTTCTATAGATGAAGGTTTCTTTTGTTCTCCAGTTCTCTCCACTCTTATCTCTCCTTCCTGCCTGTATGCCTAGGTCTGATTTTGCAGGTGAGATAAATAAAATGAGAAGCAGATGGGGCAGGGGTAGGGCCAAAGTGATTCAGCCATGCAAGGGCCCAGGAGGCATTAATCAGCAGCTCCTTGCTTGCCTTCCTTTATAACAGCAGGTAAATTTGTTAATCAATGGACTCCAGAGATCATTGACATTCCATTCTCCTTGGGGCAGTCTCCAACTTCCAAAGGCAGATGGCTTTTATGGCTTCCATTTCCTGGATTTGACCCCATACCCTATTTCTACACTAACTACCTGTCCCCAATTCTGGCTTCAGTTAAATGAAATAGAACAACTTTTACTTCTAGTAACAGCAAAAAGAAAATATTTTAATTTTGTTTCACATGTTGTATTCAAAATAATATCTACTTGTTTAATTATTTATATTGATCATATGTTGTATATGCACGTTCCTACCATATGGTGTAATAATTTTAAAGTAAATCCAAGATAAATTTACTAATGCAATGACACCAAAATAACTGAGTTTCATTTGTCTTAAATCATTTTTGTAAAACTGCACCATATAACTTTGCTTATAAATGTTTACTAGCAAACATTTACTTTGCTAGTAAATGTTGTGCCTTCAATATATTATATATAATCAATGTGGCTGTAAGACCCCCAAAAAGGAGACCCTAACTCTGTCCCATGGATTGACGGCAACCCCAATAAACCGCAGGAGACATCACTTAATGCAAACCACAAGAGGCTTTTATTCCAGCGAGCTGGGACCCAACTCGTGACTCATGCAGGAGTCGAGGTGTCGAGTCCCTTGCAGAAAATCTTACAAGTTTATAAAGGCAGAAACCACACATCAGGATGGGTCACACACAGAAGGGAAAAGGGGAACAAAGCCACTGGGAAATTCCAAAGTGGGTCTGGGTTTGCTGATAACATACAACATGTTTCACAATGTTTTACATCAGGGCATAGATTCTGGTCAACAGTTTCTGGTAATCTCATATCCTATATATCTTAACTGTCTGAGCACTATCTTGCTCAATTTACCCTTTTATTCTCTGTTTGGGGCTCTTTCCTGGAACAGCTTTAAGGGCTTTGTTCCCATCACTGGGAGGGAGACCTTAGGGAGTTGAGATAAAACAGACAGCTTAAAAAAATGTCCATTCTTTCATAGGTAACTTTTAAACTGCAGTTAACTTCAGCTAATATTTGCTAAAAAAATAATACTCTAACATATATGAATCAAAAGTCAAATGCCCTTTTTTGTTTTGGTTACTGTTTTCTTTTTGTAGGATTTTAAGAAATGATTATCCCTACCTGCAGATATCAGAATACCTGTTGGATATCTGGAAAAGTTGCAGATCACCAACAGTCTACCATTTCATCAACCATTAGCTAGAGGTCTCATAGAGCTTTCTTAGTAAGTTTTTGTATCCTACCTGCATCATCACATCTGCTTCTTCTATTAACTGAATATAAACCTTTAACTTTTTGGAAGTTATGGGAATTGAACCCCAAAATTTGCACAAGCTAGGCAAGCTATGTCAATGAGCTAAAATGCCAGCCCTTAACTTAATATTATGTAAAACTTCTGGGTTTTATCATTTTTCATTCTTTAGGGTTTATTGGAACCCTTAACATGCATGCATATTAGAATGGGATTTAAGCTGTATTGTATTTCATTTTTGGTAATTTTTATTGACATATGCTAGATATTGAAGGATATTTACCACATATATCTTCTTAGATGTTCTGTACTAGATACAATGAACATTTGTTAATATAAATGAATTATCTAGTGAAGTACCCAAACCATAACCCTACAACTCAATGAGTATCTGCAGTGTTAACCTACCTTTATGAGCAGTATGCAGTTGAATAAAATTTAAAAAATCCCAGAAAGACCTTTCTATTACCTTTCATTTCATTTAATACCCCTCACCTGTAGTCATGATTCCTGTCTCTTTTATACCAAAGATTAGTTTTACCTGCATGCATATATACTATTTTGACCATATTATTTTAGAGTATGTTTTAATACCTGGAACTTTCTTATTCTCATAAATACACATTCTTAATTACTTTTAAAATACTTAATACTTCTTTTCTGATTATTATTTAAACCACTGATCTTTTTGCAATTTAGTATAGAAATATGTTTTCAAAAATTTCCATAGGCATGGAAATGTACATTATTTATACAGTTTGTATGCATGTACATACACATATGTACTAAATGCTTTGTATCTTGAGATTATGAAAGTTTACAGTATGCATTTTTTGTGGTTGGTTTCTTTTGCTGTGTTAAGTTTGTGAGTTTTATCTATAGTGATGCATATAGTGATAATTCATTTGTTTTTTTGCATGCTGGTTTACTGTATAAATATATTGTATTTTTTAGTGTATTACACTTTTTCAATTCCGTTAATGATCATGTTGCTTCTAGTCAGTTTTTTAATCTTATCAGATAGTGCTAAAACCATTCCTGTGAATGTTTTTGGTTTTTGCTTAACATATGTAACACTTTATAGCTAGGAGTGGAATATTGGATTATATTATATAAATGTATATATACATGTTCAGACTTCCTAGAAAATATAAAAAGTTTTCCAAAGTAGTTGTACTAATTTATACTTCCAACATCAGTGTATGATAGTTCTCTTTGGTCTTCTTGCCCATTTTTGAGGCTGTCTTCTTTTTTAATTTTAACTTTTCTGTTAAAATAGTGGTCTCATTGTGACTTTATTTTGCATTTCATTGTCTAAGTTAAACACTTTTAAGTATGTTTGTTGGTCATTTAGGTGTCCTCTTTTGTAGAATAATTGCCCATGTCTGTTGCCTATTTCCTACTGGTTTTTGTACCTTTTTCTTACTGATTTATAGGAATTCTTACATAAAGGAACTTTGTCAGTTTTATGGTTTACAAACATCTCCTAGAATGTAGCAATTGTCCTAGCGCTTGTTATTGAAAGGACAGCTTTTCCTGGTGCACTTGATCTTTGACATAAGTTCAGATCATTGCATATTTTATCTTTTGGATGACTACAGTTCTCTACTAAGGATACATATAAAGCATCATAATAAGTAAAATGGGCAAAAAGTAAGTGGTCGGCAAATCATAAGTCTTCAGAGAAGGAAGCACTTGAGATGGTCTTTGAAAGATGGGAAGGAATTTGTCAATTTGAAAATAGGTCTGTGAGTGAAGAGCATTCTAAGCAGAGGCAATTTCATGCAGTAAACTCAGAGATCAGAATGTGTATGTTATGTTAGAAAAATTGTAACAGATGAGAAGGATAAATATGTAATAATTTATTTTAAAATAGGATTTGAAAGGATAGGATAAACCAGAGTATAAAAAGCATGAGGTATCCATTCAAGGAGTCTGACCATCCCACATAATAAAAAGTGTTTATTTAAACAAGGACTGACAAGATTACATTTTTTTTCAAATAATAGCTTCAGGAAAAGTAGAGATGATGAAATATAGGGAGAGATAGATAAGAGGCATGTAGATAAATTAGGAATTTATGCCAAATTAGGAATGGTGTGACCATCATATGGAAATAGAAAGTAGAACACAGACCCTAGATGTCATGCTAAGAGAAGATAGACAGGACATGGTACCCAGCTGAAATTTGTTTCTGAGGGACGAACTATTGATGATGACTTCTAAGGTTCAAACAGCTATTTATCTCCTTTCAACATATTATATCATGGGATATTTATTATTCACAAAAGCTTCTGTTTTGATTAGATATTCTAAAGTGTATAATTACTTTATTCTGCATACATTCTGAGCACATTGACAAAGTGTAACCAACTTGATTTTGGAACATATCTGTGATTATCATAGTTTTTGCACATCACTGCTTAAAACAATTTAAAATATATTTTGTCACTTAATTTTCTGGTCAAAACATTTTTCGACTATCAATTTTTATAAAATATTTGTACTTTGATGAATTCTAAATTATATTTGTTCTGATTTGGAGGGAAAGAGTGAATTAATACCATGTGAAAGCTTTTTAGGGGTATTATCAAACCCAAGGTCTCCAACATACTAAGTAAGTGCTCTATCGATGAGCTCCATCCCCAACACTTACCATGCAGTTCTCAAATCTGTCATTTAAAAATAGTTGTCTCTTCCAGTCTATGTGAAACCCTATTATGAATGCTTAATGATTAGGGTTTTTATTATTGTTGTCTGTTCCTATCGATTTCCCATGCTTTTTGATTTTGAAATGGCTTATAAGTTTCAGATTAATCATGCCAGCTATATTTTGGTTTCTATCCATGCATCCCTTTTGTTACCATTTACATTACTAAGCAGATTTTTTAAAATATATAATCAAAAATTATTCTTCAAAATGAAAGATCTTTACCTTGTATTTATATTTGAAGGTGGGAAGTAGGCAAATGAATGGGATAGTGGAAAAGCAGTGGGAAAGGAAAAAACATTTTTTACACTTCGAATTCAAATTTACATGGATGTCATATTCATCATGTATCTAAAATTAGATTTTTTTCTTCAGTGAGGTCTATTCTGCAATATATCAATCTGAATCTTAGACTTTATGTTTGAAAAACAAGGGTGAGGTTAGGATTGGATGGAAAGCAGTTGTGTAAGAACAAATATTCTTCACAGATATTTTTAAAAGTTCAGTTTTTCATGGATAACATACACTTCATCTTAGATGGGAATTAAGAAATTGAATCGCAGAATTCATTTTTGCTGGAGGAAGTGACAAGGAAGGATGATGGATCTATAAATCCATGGTCATCTACCTCAAATGGACCCTCAGTTTTGCACATTTCACTGTCTTATTCTAGGCAAACATTTTATCTCTTCTGTATAATAAAACAAATGCTGTAAACATGAAACTACCCCACTTTCTGAATAACAATCATGCAAATCTGTCTACACTTACTGTCTTTTCAATCATGTTGCCCTTTTGTCCCATCTCACCTGCTCAGGGTTATTGGAATATCTGTTATACCTATAAAACTTTTTTATATTCAGTCTCCCTTTCTTATCTTCATCCTTCCCACTGACTTTCTATTTAAATAAATTTTTAATTTTAGATAAGCATAGAAATTAGAAAGTAAATACAGTAATTTTACCATATACACAGTTATTCCTATTATTTGTAGAATGTTACTTTAATACATTTTGTACATTACTTCTCTTTTCTGTCCCAACATGTCCAGGAATAAAATCCATTGCTGTCAAATAGAGCAATTCAGTAATTCTCACAGGGAGGGAAATGGTTGTTTGAAATAACCTCCTGCTGTTCACAGTGTTTTCCAATACATACTCACCTTTAACATGGCACCTGTAGAACCTCAGCATATTCTTCACCTGTTCTAAAGCTAAATTGGAAATGCATCTCCAGCTTAATACAGTCTGATGACTGTGATTCATGAATTATGTTAGTAGAAACAAAGCCACCTAGAAGTCTCTTGTTGCACTTACTACTGCCTACAAAGTATGCTGAATTATAGGAAGATCGATTACAAGTTGTAATATGTCTTATGTATGTATTTTTTAGTGTTTATATGCTTTTCCTGTAAGAGCTATCTGAATAGGAATTTGCATGGGCTGTCAAAAAGTGAATTATTTTCTTAGAAAAATGAAATATGAAAAAAATAATCATCTTTTGTCTGGAAAGCAGAATTAAGGGAGTTTTTAGGCACTGAGGTCAGCACCATCACTGGTCGGTCACAGTCGCTGAGCAAGCTGACGGGTGAGTCAGGCCGCCTGCAGTGTGGAGGTTGCAGGAGGGCACCCAATCTACCTGCCTTGTGGAGCTAGACAGTGGGCAGCCAACCTGCCCAACCACCAGGCCAAAGGCAGATGTCATCATTGAGTGACACCGCCTGACCCTTGCACCAAGGTCAGCACCATCACTGGTTGGTCACAGTCGTGGAGTGAACTGGCGGGTGAGTCAGGCCACCTGCATTCTGGAGGTAGCAGGTGGGCACCAAACCCACCTGCCTTGCAGAGCTAGGTGATGAATAGCCAGCCCACCCAAACACCAGGCCAAAGACAGATGCCATCACTGAGTGACCCCGCCAAACCACCACTCTGAGGTCTGTCACCATAGCAGAGCAAGCCGGCAGATGAGACAGCCCTTATGCATCACAGAGCCAGCCAGAGGCTTCTTTATAGGCTGGCGCAGGGATTTTGAATTATTCCTGAGGGTGTGGCCATCATCATTGAAGTGCAGCTCCTTTCCTGAGACACCTACAGGAAGCTAGAGGAAACTTGACAAGAACCAGAAGTCAAGAAGAGGAGGTATTGAGAGACTTGGGACCAACTCACAGCCACCAGATGAGTCTCTCCCACTGGTCAGTCTCCCCAGATGGGTAGTAGTCCCAAAATGCAGGGAACTTCATGGAGTAGAGTGGACCAGTGAGACTCCACTGCTGGAGACAAGAACCCAGTCAAACAGGAGCAAAGTAGAGGAGGGCCGCACAGCAAGAAGCTTCAACACAGAGTGAGGGTCTGAGGCCCAGGTGGTAGGTCTGGTCCCCAGGAAACATAGCAGAGGAGGGAGCTCAGCAATGAAGTCCCTAGATGGCCAGGCTCCTCAGCCCAGGCAGTAGGTTGGGACCTCTGGGAATATCGCAGAGGAGGGCTTCCCAGTCCAGGTGGTATTTCTGGACCCAAGGGAAATTCTCAGAGGAGAGCTTGGCAATGAAACTTCCCCACTGGATGAGTCTTCCTTCCTAGGTGAGGCTTTCCCACCAGGACAGTAGAACCACAGACAGAGGCCCAGATCAGATATGCCCCAGTCTGCAGTCTAGTCCCCATTTGAATGACCATCAGTCAATGCGTGGAGGCACCTCTGCTCAATGACAGGGAATATACCTCACCTGAAGGCCACCACCCCTAGAGTGGCAGCTTCCTAGTGGAGCACCACATTATCAAGGTCCCACAAGACTTCAGGCTACTGAAGGCTAAGAGGTGAATTATTGGAAATCTACAGAGACAATATTAGTCAATAGAGGAAATCTGAAATATCCCAGAGTTTCATTACTAGAGGGGTAGATACCTGAGCAATATGAGAAAACAAGAGAAGAAAATGTCCCAAACAAACCTAGATGCTACAACAATAAAATCCAATGACAGCATGGCAGAAGATATTTCAAAAAGGGAGCTCAGAATGTACATAATTAAAATGAACAGGAAAGCAAACAAGAAGATGAAAGAGCAAATGCAACATTGAATAACAGGATGAAAGAAGAAATGCAGGCATTGAATAATTGTATCAATCAAGAGTTAAAAGAGCAAATACAGAAAGCAAAAGATCATTTCAATAAAGAGTTAGAGATATTGAAAAAAAAACAAAGAGAAATCCTTGAAATGAAGGAAAAATGAATTAAATTAAAAACTCTGTAGACAGCATAACAAATAGGATAGAACACCTGGAAGACAGAAACTCATATATTGAAGACAAAATATTTAATCTTGAAAACATAGTTGACCAAACAGAGAAGATGGTAAGAAATCATGAACAGAATCTACAAGACCTATGGAATATCCTAAAAAAGGCCAAACTTAAGAATTATTAGGATTGAGGAAAGCTTAGAGAAACAAACCAAAGGAGTGAACAATCTTCAATAAAATAATATCAGAAAATTTCCCACATCTGAAGAATGAAGTGGAAAATCAAGTACAAGAGGCTTACAGGACTCAAAGTACAGAAAATTACCACAAACCCACACCAAGGCACATTACAATGAAAATACCTAACATACAAAATAAAGACAGAATTTTAAAGGGTGCGATATGAAAGAATCAAATTACATTCAGGGGGAAACCAATACAGATATCAGCAGATTTTTCAATCCAGACCCTAGAAGCTAGCAAGGCCTGGAACAACATTTTTCAAGCCCTGAAAGAAAACGGATGCCAACCAAGTATCTTATACCCAGCAAAACTTACCTTCAGACTTGACGACAAAATAAAATTCTCCTGTGATAAACAAAAGCTAAAAGAATTTACAAAAAGAAAGCTGGCACTGCAGAACATTCTCAGTAAAATATAACATGAGGAACAGATGAAAAACAATGATGTAAATCAGTAAAGGGAAGAACTACCCTAAAGGAACAACCAAGTCATGTCAAAAAAAAAAAAAACAAAAAAAATGAGTCAAATGCCTGGGAATACAAATCATATCTCAATAACAACCCTGAATGTTAATGGTCTGAACTCATCAAACAAAAGACAGACTGGCAGAGTGGATTAAAAAAAAGATCCAACAATTTGCTGCCTGCAAGAAACTCATCTCATAGAAAAAGATACCCACACACTAAAGGTGAAAGGATGGGAAAAATATACCATGCACATGGACACAGCAAAAAAGCTGGAGTATCCATCCTCATATCAGATAATGTGGACTTCAAGCCAGAGTTAGTTAAAAGGGATAAAGAAGGACATTTCATACAGCTTAAGGGAAGAATAAATCAACAAGATAAAACAATTATACATATCTATGCCCCAAACAGTGGCTCATCAATATACATCAAACAAATCCTTCTCAAAACCAGAATTCAAATAGACCACAACAAAATAATGCTAGGAGATTTTAACACACCTCTCTCACCACTGGACAGATCCTCCAAACACAAAATTGAACAAAGAAACCATACATCTAAATAACACAATCAATAATTTAGACTTCATGGATATTTATAGAATATACCTTCCAACAAAGAGCGAATACACTTTCTTCTCAGCAGCATATGGATCCTTCTCTGAAATAGATCATATTTAATGCCACAAAGTTAATGTTAGCAAATACAGGAAGATAGAGATGCTACCTTGTATTCTATCAGATCATAATGGATTGAAATTAGAAATAAATGATAGAGTAAAAAACAGAAACTACCCCAACATCTGGAGAATAAATAATATATTGTTGTATGATGAATAGATTGCACAAGATATCAGGAATGAAATTTAAAAAAATTCTTACAGGTAAATGTGATTAAAGACACATCATATCAAAATCACTGGGACACTATGAAAGCAGTACTTAGAGAAAAATTTATTTCATAGAGTACATTCAATAATAGAAGAAAACAAATCAACAAATAAATGACCTAACACTACAGCTCAAAGCCCTAGAAAAAGAAGAACAGAGCAACACCCAAAATAATAGAAGACAGGAAGTGGTTAAAATCAGACCTGAAATCAACGAAGTTGAGACAAAAGAAACAATAGAAAAAAATTGACAAAATAAATAGTTGTTTCTTTGAAAAAATAAACAAAATTGATAAATCCTTAGTCACACTAACAAAGAGAAGGAGAGAGGTAACTCAAATTACTAAAATTAGGAATGAACAAGGAAATATCACAACAGACATGATTGAAATACAAAACATAATCAGAAGCTATTTTGAAAATATATACAACAAAATAGAAATTCTCGAATGCATTGACAGGTTTCTAGAGACATATAAATTATCTAAACAGAATGAGGAGGACATACACAATTTAAATATATCAATTTCAAGTATGAAATAGAAGTCATCAAAAGCCTAACAACAAAGAAAAGTCCAGGACCAGATGGGTTCTCAGCTGAGTTCTACAAAACCTTTAAAGAAGAGCTCATTCAATAATTCTCGAAGTATTTCATGAAATAGAAGTATTTCATTCTATAAAGCCAGTATCACCCTGATACCTAAAGCAGACAGATACACATCAAGGAAAGAAAATTTCAGACCAATATTCTTAACATTGATGCAAAAATTCTAAACAAAATTTTAGCAAATTGCATACAAAAATATATTAGATAGTGCACCATGATCAAGTGGGTTTTATCCCAGGGATGCAAGGTTGGTTCAACATTCGGAAATCAATAATTGTCATTCATCATTTCAACAGACTTAAGGTCAAGACTCACACGATTGTTTCAATAGAGGCAGAAAAAGCATTTGATGAAATACAGCATCCCTTTATACACAAAACACTAGAAAAAATAGGGACAGTGGGAACATTCCTTAACACTGTAAAGGTCATGTATGTTAAACCCATGGCCAATATCATTCTAAAATGTGAAAAACTGAAAGCATTCCCCCTAAAAACTGAAACAAAGCAGAGATGCCCTCTTTCACTACTTCTATTTAACATTGTCCTCGAAACTCTAGCCAGAGAAAGTAGACAGACCAAGAAAATTAAAGGAATATGAATAGAAAAAAGAAGAACTCAAACTATCCCTATATGCTGATGACATGATTATATATTTAGAGGAATCAGAAAATTGCACCAGAAAACTTTTAGAACTCATAAGTGAATTCAGTAATGTAGCAGGATATAAGGTCAATGCCCATGAATCCAGTGCATTTTTATACATAAGTGATGAATCTTCAGAAAGAGAAGTTAGGAAAACAACCCCATTCACAATAGCTTTGAAAACAATAAAATACTTGGGAATCAATCTAACAAAAAGGTGAAAGACCCCTACAATGAGAACTGCAGAATACTAAAGAAAGAAATTAAAGAGAACCTTAGAAGAAGGAAAGATCTCCCATGTTCTTGGGTAGGCAGAACTAATATTGTCAAAATGGCCATACCACCAAAAGTGCTATACAGATTCAATGCAATTCCAATTAATATCCTAATGATATACCTTACATAAATAGATCAAGCAATCATGAAATTTATCTGGAAGAGTAAGAAACCCAGAGTACCTAAAGCAATTCTTGGCAGGAAGAGTGAAGCAGGGTGTACCACAATACCAGAACTAAAATTATGCTACAAAGCAATATTAACAAAAATGGCATGGTATTGTTACCAAATTAGACAGGTAGATCAAAGGCATAGAATACAGCACATGAACACAAACCCAAATAAATACAATTTTTCTCATACTAGAAAAAGGTGCCAAAAATATGCAATAGAGAAAAGATAGCCTCTTCAACAAATGGTGCTGGGAAAACTGGAAATCCATATGCAACAGAATGAAATTAAACCCCTATCTCTCACCCTGCACAAAACTCAACTCAAAACGGATCAAGGACCTCGGAATCAGAGCAGAGACCCTGCATCTTATAGAAGAAAAAGTAGGTCCAAACCTTCAACTTGTTGGCTTAGGATCAGACTTCCTTAACAGGACTCACATAGCACAAGAAATGAAAGCAAGAATCAATAACTGGGATAGATTCAAACTAAATAGCTTTCTCTCAGCAAAGGAAACTATCAGCAATGCAAAGACAGAACCAACAAATTGGGAGAAAATCTTTGTCACTCATACTTCAGATAGAGCACTAATATCCAGAAAAACAAAGAACTCAAAAAACTCTACACAAAGAATACAAATAACCCAATCAACAAGTGGTCTAAGAAAATGAACAGACACTTCACAGAAGAAGATCTACAAGCAATTAATAAACATATGAAAAATGTTCACCATCTTTAGAAATAAGAGAAATGCAAATCAAAACTACACTAAGATTCCATCTCACCCCAATTAGAATGGCAATTATCAAAAATACTAGCAACAATAGTTGTTGGCGAGGATGTGGGGAAAAGGGTACACTCATATATTGCTGGTGGGTCTGCAAATTAGTGCAGCCACTCTGAAAAGTAGTGTGGAGATTCCTTAGAAAACTTGGAATGGAACCACCATTTGACCCAGCTATCCCACTCCTTGGCCTATACCCAAAGGACTTAAAATCAGCATACTACAGAGATACAGCCACATCAATGTTCACAATAGCCAGATTGTGGAACCAAACTAGATGTCCTTCAATTGATGAATGGATAAAGAAACTGTAGTATATATATATATATATATTACTCTGGAATATTACTCAGCCATTAAAAATAATAAAATTATGGCGATTGCTGGCAAAGGTATAAAATTGGAAAATATCATGCTAAGTGAGGTAAACCAATCTCAAAAAACCAAAGGATGAATGATATTACTGATAAGCAAATGATGACACATATGGGGGGTGGGAGGGGGGCAAGAATGGAGTAAGGAGGGACTGTAATGAGAGATAAGAGGGGTTGAAGGGGTGTGGGGGAAGAAAAAAATAACGGGACCAATCAAAAACTATTACCCTATATAAATGCATGAATACACAAATGGTATGCCTCTACTTCTTTTACAGAGAAACGAGATATATCTCATTTGTTTACGATAAAAATGAATTTTAAAAAGGTAGTTTTTATATTACATTAAAATATAAATTTCATTGTTATTTTTAGTTACTATTTCTATTTTTATGCAACTTTCTAAGTTTCAAAATATTCAAAATAAGGTGCAATTCATTCTAGATTTTGAATTCATGAGAGCGGGGATCATGTCTGCCTTCTTCATTGTATGCTCAGCACCTAACATTATGTTTTGTAGGTGTTAAATAAATGAATTTTGTCTTCTGTCCTCTGAATAATTTCTACTGGAGAGCACGTAAAGAAGCTAGTGATTATATCTATTGCTAATCTTGTGTTCAACAGATATAAATGCAAGCAAATTTTTCTAAAAATTCCATTTAAAGATTCATTAATTATAGTAATTACTATTCGGGTGTGATCATTAAATCCTTAAGGTTGGAAATTATTAAAATGGGTATTGCTGTATGCTTTACTCTTTGCATTAGGATGATAGTTCTCTAATGAATCTGCCTTTTGTTTGAATTCTCCACTTTCTTGCATGGGTGGAATTCAGTGGTGCTGTTTATATTAGAGACTGATTATTCAAATTTAACTGCATAATTACAGTACGATAATTGTTTTTCTTTATGTATAATTTTATTTTTAATTGGCACATCATTTTATATATTTATTGGGTATACTAACTTTTAATACATTTATATATGTGGGCTGAACAGATGAGTGTAACTGGCATATCTATCACCTTAAATATTCATTATTTCTTTGTGTTGGGAACATTCACAATCCCCTCCACTAGCTGAAATACAGTTAATTATTACCAACTTGTTACTCTTTAAAAAAAAAAAACAGATTTTTAGCATATTCAAATGTCATTACATTTTATTCTCTGAAGAGTGGTTCTTGTAGTCTTAAATTTTTTATGTATACTTTACATGTCATTGCTTACACTGTATAGTAACTTTTCACCTTTAAAATGATTAATTTATAGTCAGTACACTTACATAATCTATTTTTTTTCTTTTTATTTTTTTTATTGTAAACAAATGGGATACATGTTGTTTCTCTGTTTGTACATGGCGTAAGGCATACCATTTGTGTGATCATAAATTTACATACAGTAATGTTGTTTGATTCATTCTGTTACTTTTTCCCTTCCCCCCACCCCTCCCACCCCTCTTTACCCTCGATACAGTACTTTCTTCCTCCATACTTGCCCCCTCCCTAACCCTAACTCTAACCCTAACATTAACCCTTCCCTCCCCCCCATTATGTGTCATCCTCCACTTATTAGCGATATCATTCGTCCTTTGGCTTTTTGAGATTGGCTTATCTCACTTAGCATGATATTCTCCAATTTCATCCATTTGCCTGCAAATGCCATAATTTTGCCATTCTTTATGGCTGAGTAATATTCCATTGTATATATATACCACAGTTTCTTTATCCACTCATCAATTGAAGGGCATCTAGGTTGGTTCCATAGTCTGGCTATTGTGAATTGAGCAGCTATGAACATTGATGTGGCTGTATCTCTGTAGTATGCTGATTTTAAGTCTTTTGGGTATAGGCCAAGGAGTGGGATAGCTGGGTCAAATGGAGGGTCCATTCCAAGGTTTCTAAGGAATCTCCACACTGCTTTCCAGAGTGGCTGCACTAATTTGCAGCCCCACCAACAATGTATGAGTGTACCTTTCTCCCCACATCCTCGCCAACACCTGTTGCTTGTATTTTTAATAATCGCCATTCTAATTGGGGTGAGATGGAATCTTAGGGTGGTTTTGATTTGCATTTCTCTTATTACTAGAGATGTTGAACATTTTTTCATATGTTTCTTGATTGCTTGTACATCTTCTTCTGTGAAGTGTCTGTTCATTTCTTTAGACCATTTGTCGATTGGATTATTTGTATTGTTGGTGTAGAGTTTTCTGAGTTCTTTATAGATTCTGGAGATTAGTGCTCTATCTGAAGTATGATTGGCAAAGATATTCTCCCACTCTGTAGGCTCTTTCTTCACTTTACTGATAGTTTCCTTTGCTGAGAGAAAGCTTTCTAGTTTGAATCTATCCCAGTTGTTGATTCTTGCTTTTATTTCTTGTGCTATGGGTGTCCTGTTGAGGAAGTCTGGTCCTAGACCAACAAGGTGAAGATCGGGACCTACTTTTTCTTCTATAATCTGCAGAGTCTCTGGTCTGATTCCAAGGTCCTTGATCCGTTTTGAGTTGAGTTTTGTGCAGGGTGAGAGATATGGGTTTAGTTTCATTCTGTTGCATATGCATTTCCAATTCTCCCAGCACCATTTGTTGAAGAGGCTATCTTTTCTCCATTGCATATTTTTGGGGCCTTTGTCTAGTATTAGAAAGTTGTATTTATTTGGGTTTGTGTCCGTGTCCTCTATTCTGTACCATTGATCTACCTGTCTATTTTGGTACCAGTACCATGCCATTTTTGTTACTATTGCTTTGTAGTAGAGTTGAAGATCTGGTATTGCAATACCCCCTGTTTCACTCTTCCTGCTAAGGATTGCTTTAGTTATTCTGGGTTTCTTATTCTTCCAGATGAATTTCATGATTGCTTGCTCTATTTCTGTAACGTACGTCATTGAGATTTTAATTGGGATTGCATTGAATCTGTATAGCACTTTTGGTAGTATGGCCATTTTGACAATATTAATTCGGCCTATCCAAGAACATGGGAGATCTTTCCATCTTCTAAGGTTTTCTTTAATATCTTTCTTTAGTGTTCTGTAGTTCTCATTGTAGAGGTCTTTCACCTCTTTTGTGAGATTGATTCCCAAGTATTTTATTTTTTTTCGATGCTATCGTGAATGGGGTAGTTTTCCTAATTTCTCTTTCTGAGGATTCATCACTTATGTATAAAAATGCATTGGATTTATGAGCATTGATCTTGTAACCTGCCACTTTACTGAATTCACTTATGAGTTCTAACAGTTTTCTGGTGGAATTTCCTGGTTCCTCTAAGTATATAATCATATCATCCGCAAATAGGGATAGTTTGAGTTCTTCTTTTTCTATTTGTATTCTTTAATTTCCTTGGTCTATCTAATTGCTCTGTCTAGAGTCTCAAGAATGATATTGAATAGGAATGGTGAAAGAGGGCATCCCTGTCTTGTTCCAGTTTTTAGGGGGAATGCTTTCAGTTTTTCACCATTTAGAATGATATTAGCCATGGGCTTAGCATAGATGGCCTTTAAAATGTTAAGGAATGTTCCCACTATCCCTATTTTTTCTAGTGTTTTGAGCATGAAGGGGTGCTCTATTTTATCAAATGCTTTTTCTGCATCTATTGAAATAATCATGTGATTCTTGACTTTAAGTCTATTGATATGGTGAATTACATTTATTGATTTCCGGATGTTGAACCAACTTTGCATCCCTGGAATAAAACCCACTTGATCGTGGTGCACTATCTTTTTAATATATTTTTGTATGGGATTTGCTAAAATTTTATTGAGAATTTTTACATCAATGTTCATTAATGATATCAGTTTGAAATTTTCTTTCCTCGATTTGTCTCTGTCTGGCTTGGGTATCAGGGTAATATTGGTTTCATAGAATGAGTTTGGGAGGGTACCCTCCTCTTCTATTTCATGGAATACTTTGAGAAGTATTGGAATGAGCTCTTCTTTAAAGATTTTGTGGAACTCGGCTGAGAACCCATCTGGTCCTGGACTTTTCTTTGTTGGTAGGCTTTTGATGACCTCTTCTACTTCATTACTGGAAATTGTTCTATTTAAATTATGTATGTCCTCCTCATTCAATTTAGGCAATTCATATGTCTCTAGAAACCTGTTGATGTCTTCGAAATTTTCTATTTTGTTGGAATATAGATTTTCAAAATAGCTTCTAATTATGTTTTGTATTTCAATCGTGTCTGTTGTGATATTTCCTTGTTCATTCCGAATTTTAGTGATTTGGGTTTTCTCTCGTTTTCTCTTTGTTAGAGTGGCTAAGGGTTTATCAATTTTGTTTATTTTTTCAAAGAACCAACTATTTATTTTGTCAATTTTTTTGTATTGTTTCTTTTGTTTCAATTTCGTTGATTTAAGCTCTGAGTTTAACTATTTCCTGTCTTCTACTACTTTTGGTGTTGGTCTGTTCTTTTTCTAGGGCTTTGAGCTGTAGTGTTAGGTTGTTTATTTGTTGATTTTTACTTCTTTTATTGAATGCGCTCCATGAAATAAATTTTCCTCTAAGTACTGCTTTCATAGTGTCCCAAAGATTTTGATATGATGTTTCTTTGTTCTCATTTACCTCTAAGAATTTTTTAATTTCCTTCCTAATATCTTCTGTTATCCATTCATCATGTAATAGCATATTGTTTAATCTCCAGGTGTTGGAGTAGCTTCTGTTTTTTACTCTTTCATTTATTTCTAACTTCAATCCATTATGATCTGATAGAATACAAGGTAGTGTCTCTATCTTCTTGCATTTGCTTACATTAGCTTTGTCGCATAATATATGGTCTATTTTAGAGAAGGATCCATGTGCTACTGAGAAGAAAGTGTATTCGCTCTTGGTTGGATGGTATATTCTCTAAATGTCCGTTAAGTCTAAATTATTGATTGTGTTATTGAGATCTATGGTTTCTTTGTTCAATTTTTGTTTGGAAGATCTGTCCAGTGGTGAGAGAGGCGTGTTAAAATCACCTAGTATTATTGTGTTATGGTCTATTTGGTTTCTGAAATTGAGAAGGATTTGTTTGATATACATGGATGAGCCACGGTTTGAGGCATAGATGTTTATGATCGTTATGTCTTGCTAATTTATGGTTCCCTTAAGCAGTATGTAATGTCCTTCTTTATCCCTTCTGACTAGTTTTGACTTGAAGTCCACATTATCTGAAATGAGGATGGATACTCCAGCTTTTTTGCTGAGTCCATGTCCATGGTATGTTTTCCCCCATCCTTTCACCTTTAGTCTGTGGGTATCTCTTTCTACGAGGTGAGACTCTTGCAGGCAACATATTTTTGGATCTTTCATTTTGATCCAATCTGCCGGCCTATGTCTTTTGATTGATGAGTTCAGGCCATTAATATTCAGGGTTATTATTGAGATATGATTAGTATTCCCGGTCATTTGGTTCATTTTATTTATTTATTTATTTATTTATTTATTTTGAGACGACTTGGTTCTTCCTTTATTTGACAATTCCTTTAGGATAGTTCCTCCCATTGCTGATTTATTTCTTTGTTTTTCATCTCTTCCTCGTGGAATATTTTGCTGAGAATGTTCTGTAATGCTGGCTTTCTTTTTGTAAATTCTTTTAGCTTTTGTTTATCATGGAAGGTTTTTATTTCATCGTCAAATTTGAAGGTACGTTTTGCTGGGTATAAGATTCTTGGTTGGCATCCATTTTCTTTCAGGGCTTGAAAAATGTTGTTCCAGGCCCTTCTAGCTTTTAGGGTCTGGATTGAAAAACCTGCTGATATCCGTATTGGTTTCCCCCTGAATGTAATTTGATTCCTCTCTCTTGCGGCCTTTAAAATTCTGTCTTTATTTTGTATGTTAGGTATTTTCATTATAATGTGCCTTGGTGTGGGTCTGCTGTAATTTTGTATATTTGGAGTCCTATAAGCCTCTTGTACTTGATCTTCCAATTCATTCTTCAGATTTGGGAAATTTCTGATAGTATTTCATTGAATAGATTGTTCATTCCTTTGGTCTGTTTCTCTAAGTTTTCCTCAATCCCAATAATTCTTAAATTTGGCCTTTTCATGATATCCCATAGTTCTTGGAGATTCTGTTCATGATTTCTTACCATCTTCTCTGTTTGTTCAACTTTGTTTTCAAGGTTAAATATTTTATCTTCAATGTCTGATGTTCTGTCTTCCAGGTGTTCTATTCTATTGGTTATGCTTTCTATGGAGTTCTTAATTTGGTTTATTGTTTCCTTCATTTCAAGGATTTCTGTTTGTTTTTTTTTTCAATATCTCTAACTCTTTATTGAAAAGATCTTTTGCTTCCTGTATTTGCTCTTTTAACTGTCGATTGGTGTGATCATTCAGTGCCTGCATTTGCTCTTGCATCTCGTCATTTGCTTCCCTGATCATTTTAATTATGTACATTCTGAACTCCCTTTCTGTCATTTCTTCTGCCATGCTGTCGTTGGGTTTCATTGATGTAACATCTAGATTTGTTTGCAGCATTTTCTTTCCTTGTTTTCTCATATTGTTCAGGTATCAGTTGACTGCTGTGATATTGCAGATTTCCTCTATTGTCTTATAATATCCCTGAAGCTTTCTAGTATATCCCCTCTTAGCCTTCAGTAGCCTGAAGTCTTGGAGGAAGTTGATAATGCGGTGCTCCACAAGGAAGGTGACTCCCTAGGGGAGGTGGCCTTCCGGTGGGGTGTATTCCCTGCTAGTGAGCAGAGGTACCTTCACTTGCTGATGAATGGTCATCCAAAGGGGAAGTAGGATGTGGGCTGATGCAAGGCCAGTTTGGGTCTGTGTCTCTGATTTTACAATCCTTTTGGGAGAACCTCACCCAACAGGGAGGACTCACCCAGTGGGGAGGTCTCGCTGGTCGGTTTCCCTCCCAGAGGTTCTGTTCAATTCACAACTACCGCCTGGGCTGGGCAGCCTTCTTCTGCAATGTTCCCAGGGACCCGGACCTACCTCCTGGGCCTGGAAGCCTCGCCCTTCGCAGATGAATCTCCTTAGGCTGCCTCTCCTCAGAGAAGCTGCCTGCAGTCCTGGAGCCTTCGCTCCACCCCTCAGTTTGTCTGTGGGGCTCTTCCACCAAGAAGCCACCTAGGCCCTGGGACCCTGCTCTGCACTTTTTGCCTGACTATGTGGCCCCTCCTCTGAGCAGCCACCTGGAGCCCCTTACAATCGCTCCGAGTCCCAGTGACCCACCACATGCCTTTTCCTCTGGCAGCCACCTGGTGTTCCGTGCGGTCGCTCTAAGTCCAAGTGACCCACCACGCACCTCCTTCTCCACCAGGCAGTCACCCAGAGATCTGGTGCATCACGAGTCCCAGGAACTCACTGTGCACCTTCTCATCCCGACTGCCACCCATAGCCCTGGTGCAGTCACTTCGAGCCCAAGCACCCCGCCGCGCTCCTCCTCCTTCTCCAGACAACACCCTGTGTTCAGGAGCGGATGCTCTGGGACCAAACCACTCACCACGCTGTTCCACTGGATAGCCACCCAGAACCCTGGCGCAGCTGCTCCAAGTCCAAGTGACGTGCCAAGCCCGTATTTCTCCTTCTTCTCTGGGCAGCCCCCTGTGTTCAGGGGTGGTCGCTTTCAGTCCAAACAGCTCACCAAGCACTTTCTCCTTTGGGCAGCCTCCCAGAGCCCGGGTGGGTTGCGCCGAGTCCAAGTGCTGTGGTGAACAGCCACCTCTCCAATGCTCCCAGTTGCCCGCGTTCACTGCTCCAGCGGGGGGAGGGGCATCTTGCCGGCAGCTCTACTTCACAAAGTTCCCTGCTTTTAGGGCTACCGCCCCGTCCGGGACACCTCCCCAATGGGAGACACTCACCCGGCTGCTTTGAGTTGGTCCCGAGTCTTTCTATATCTCCTCTTCTTGAGTCCTGAGTCCTGGAGCAACACGAAACGCAACCACCCTCTAGTCTGCCATCTTGAATCCCCCCATAATCTATTTTTTCACTAACATAATCTTTAAAGCAAACTCCATTGTTTTTGTCAAGATCAACAATAGACCAATGTGTAATTCATGTTAAGGACATTCTCATATTCACCAAAGATACACACATGAGTAAGAAAATTTCCCCACTACTGAGAAGAAAAGGTTTCTAGATCACAGTAATGTCTTCTCATGTACTGTCATCGTTATAGACAATGACTTTATATAACTTTTTCATGGATATTCATTGTTTTTTTTCATATTGTCTTATGTGTGTTTTCAAAGTAGTGTTATTATCTCTCAGTAAAAGATGACACAAAACTTAAAATTCAAGTTGAATTTGAAGTAGTTTCATGTTTGTAAATTTAAACATCTGAATTTCACAGATAGATATAAGAAAATAATGTCATTTTATCATAGTTTTGTTAACCTTGTAAACATCACTTTTTTATATAAAGTGCAAAATTATTGGAATCAGACTGTCATGTACCAAAGAGTGGGCTGTTGGCCTCATTATCCATAATGAGGTAAAAACATCTTTATTTATTTCTGAAAAGTGTTGTATCTTGTACTTTTGCTTCATTATACTGCACAGCTATTGGTAGTAGAAAACAAGAACTTATTAAGTAATTAGTTACATAGAAGACAGTACCTGGGTAGGTAGTATATGATGATTCTAGAACTTCATTTCTCTAATTTAATGTTTTTTTTTTTGAAAAACATATATATGAAGAGAAAAGGTAACAAAAAAACACAAAGAAGCTCTTCTTCAGTCACATAGTAATAAACTATCAGTGAGTAGAGTTTTAGTTTATCAGAATTGAATTAAGCACTTCTTAGTTGGACCTGCAGTTTTCTATATCATTTTAACTTGGTGTATGTCATTGTAGCAAAAGGATTAAAACAATTTCTTTTCAGGACTTTTCCTACTTTTGGCCATTCAAGTTTGGAAAGTTTATTGTTTTGTCTAAAGTGGTAAGTGATGCCAAGTCTAATCACCAAGTATCAGTTTTATTTTATTTGACAACTCCAGAAAAAATGTATATTTGATTCTCTAGGATTAGAGTACAATGCAATATTTTAAGAATTTAATATGATTTATATACCTATGAAAACTGAAGTTCTGCATAATATCCTTTTAGTAGATTTTTATTTAAAGACATTAACATCATCTATGCAAGAAGTAAGTCATTTTTAGATTATTATTGTATCTTCTACTATTAAAAATGGATTCTAGAAAACAATTTTTAAGAAAATTCTTATTTTTCTGTTTACTATTTTTTTTTTAATTTTGTTCTCTCAGTTTCTATTTTCCACCTGTTTGTACTGTTGTTTTCAAAACTTTGGTGTTAAGTTTGCTTACTTTTTAAAATTTTCTTTTAAAATACACATTGGATATATTGGGTTTCTGTGACATATTTTGATATATGCCATGTACTTCATTTATTGACTCAATGCAAAATAAGCAGTAAGTTTAAGGTTTAAAAGAAAGGGTTTGGGAACTCAATTTTAAAGATTTTAAGGAAGAAATAATAAGACTTACATTACTGGTTTTGTGTTTGCATGTTTTCTGATCTATAGTAGAATGTAAATTGGTTTTCTTTTTAATTGTATTTTGATTGGAGAACCTGAAAACAAATAGCATCTTGTTGGTTTCAAGTCTCCATAGGAATTAAAAGATCAGTCTGAAAGTTGTTTTATGATTTAGTTAAAAGGAAAATCAAATAGTAATTTTTACAAATTCTTTAGTATCGTAAAATGTAAATCTGTGGTAGTTTAAAATTTGGGGTCTTGAAATAAAACAAGGAACTCACTGCAGACCATTATCCAATCCATACGTAAGGTAGGTTGACTATTTCAATTATAAACTGATGCTTTTGACCTTTTTAATATTCCAATATCAAGTATATTTTAAAACTTGATCAATGTTCAACAATTTGATTGTAACCAACTCTTTCTATTCTTAAACATTGTAGAATTGGAGAGTTTTAGAAGTTGAGGAAGGGATAAAATTTTAAGAATAAGTACTGAATTTATCATAGTTTTACTTGCAGTCATAAATTGGGCTTGGGAAAATGGAAACCTACATAAAATTGGAAAAGTTTGGAAAGGTAAGTAAATTCTTTTTTTAAAAATGTAAGACTCTCTTGTTCATCATCTCAGTGTATGGTTTTGTCAACCATACAAAATTGTGAGCATTATTGTCTAAACAATTATATCTTGCTCTGAAAATGTAACAAAATTAGGAGGATTGAAACTTTCAATTCTTGAAAGTATTCTATCAGTTTGAGAGAAAATGAGTATTTTTTAAAGGCTTAAAATCTTTTATTAAGACACAAAATATTTTGCTTTCTTGGTAACACAACATACATCTGTTTTTTTAGCCTCCTAGCAGTCTTCTGTCTGTGCTATCATGGGAAATTGCATGAGTTAAAATTTCTGAAAAATAACTTTAGAAATAAAAACATTTCATTGAAGGTTAATAATTCTTAAAATGTGACTTTTTCTTGAACTTGTCACTACCTGTAATGCTACTAATTTTGAAACATTCCATCTTCCACAGAAAAAAAAATGCAAGAAAATAAGTAAAAAATAATAAATAAACAGTAAGAAATAAAAAAAGATAGAAGTAATAAATAATAAATAGGAAAATAATAATAAGCAGTTGATAGGGAATCTTCTTTTCTTTTTAAAAGAGTTAATGCATAAAGATTTTGAAAATTTTGGAAACCTGAAAACAATGTTTTTGATTTAACAGTATAATTATTATTTCATTTAATGTGCTTAGTGTCATTCAGTATTCATATACCATTACAGGGAAAGCACCTTTGATTTTAATACTATTGATCCAAATCTTAATTTGAAATAAAGCACAAAAAGTAAATTAAATTCTTGTTTTATACCTTTGAGACACTGTTTGGTCTTATAAAATCATGGAAGCTACGTGTATGTAATTGAAAGTCATTTTTGCCATAAGAAAATCTAATACTGGACGTTGTGGAGTTTTCTTTGCAAGATGGAATTCAGCATGCTTAGAAATTAGAAATTCAGTTAGGGCTCTTTATTGTTCTTCATTGTTCTTCCAAAATATGTTTTATAAGGTACATATGCAACAGTTTATAAAGGAAGAAGTAAGCTGACAGAGAATTTGGTGGCATTAAAAGAGATCTGTTTGGAACACAAAGAAGGCACACCCAGTACAGCTATAAGAGAAAGTATATTTATTTAGACTGTTTTAAAACCAATTCTCTATAATGGTAATTATAAAAAATAAAGCAGAGAGAAATAATAAGTGACTGGAAGATATAATTAGACCATTTAAATTTATTTCTAAAACTAACATATTCAGTAGAAAGAAATTAATATTCTTAATGTACATTGAAATATTATGAAGTCATTAAAAGTAGTGACATAGATAAATATCTGATAGGGAAATTTTACATATTGGTACATGGGAAGCATGGTAACTGTAAATTAGCTGCATATATTAAATATAAGAAATAAATGAACTATTTAAAAACATGTCATGATACCATTTTATTCAAAAAGTGAATTATTCAAAATTGGTTTGATTCAGACATAGTGGTAAATGCCTTCATTTCCAGTGGTTCAGGATGCAGAGGCAGGATGGCATGTTTGAAGTCAGCCTCAGCAACTTAGTGAATACCTAAGCAACTTAGCTAGACCCTGCCTTAAAATAAAAACTAAAGAAAAAGCAGAGGGGCTAGGTATGTGACTCGGGTTCAATCCCTGGTACCAAAACAAATAAATAAATAATAATATTTGAAGTAACTGATTAGCAGTATAGCAGAAGAAATCCTCCCTTGAATTGTATATAAATTAAACCCAGAGGCTCAAACAGTTAACATTAAAGAAAAAAAAAAAAAGAAGATGGTGAGTTGTAACACTAGAGATGACCTTAGGTACCATACTGTCAAACTCAAAATCATAAAAATGGTAAAAGTTGATGCCTTCAGTTTTTCTGCCACTCATCCTCTTGGCAAATTGCTGTTTTTAACTTGAGAATACTATAACACTTGGTTTATATGCTAAACTTACTTCAAGTTTTTTTAAAAATTTGGCCCTCCACAGACTGAACAATTGGTTTTCATTTCTGTTTTACAATTTCACTCTTAAAGGATTTAAAACATGTAAACATAGTAACCTTGCATGAGATTGTTCCCCCAGATAAACCTTTGATTCTGGTCCTTGAGTATCTGGTAAGCATTTAAAAAATACTCAGAATTTCATTTTTCCTTAGTAATAGAAAGTCAGACATTTTTAACAGCCCCAGAGCCACTATGTTTATTTATTGGGTATTTAAATATATTAGGTGGTGCATTCTGTATCTTTTTTTGACAAACAATTTTTTTTAAAAAAGTTAATTATTATTAAGTTAATCAGTCATGCATTCTGAAAACTGTTATCATGTGGTAAAATGCTGTGCTTTTTCATGGTAAGGAAATAAAACAGTACATGGATTAGTGTGGGATCATCATGAGTATGCACAATGTAAAGGTATGTTTATTGTGTAATGTTAAAGTGTAAAGAAAATGAGCTAGGTTGCACAGTGAAATATACCAACCTCATAATCAATCTTTGGAATTTTCTGATTGGCTTATTTACTCAACTTCTGTTTATTATCCTATAGCTTTCCTGGGTTCATACCTTTTTGTAAAACTGCTTTATTTTAAAAGTCTTCTAAAATATTTTTGATATTTTATTTCACATTATAACTGATTGTCCAAAATGTGTAGAATAAATCTGCAGGTATATTTTACTTTCTGAAAAAATCCAAATGATCAGTACATTTTACAAAAGGCCACCTTTAAATGGTGAACTGTCCTGGTATATTTAAAACCATATTAAATTATATAATAACAGTGACTTTCCGGGGTTATCAATTATGAATGAAGATTATGAGTAAGGCCAGAAACATGTAGGTGTTGTGATTTATTTGTTTGATGTAACTATCTGTAATGTCAGATGGAATAGTAATATAATTGTGTTTTTGTAGTACATCTAAGAATTCAAACAATGCTAAAGAAGTTTGCTATAATAACCAGATACAGAAGAAACCCTGAAGTTATTAGATAAATAAAAGCACTTGACATACTTGTATTCTTATGGACTTCATTGTTCTAAGTGGTATATTTTACATTTTCAAAGATTTTATTTGTACAAATTTCAACAGTTTATAGAAACCTGTTTTGAAAATAGACTGTCCCATCTTGTGTGTTTGAGACCTTTATAATTCTGTAGATGATAAATTAGTAACTTCAAACCTACATTTTTTTTAATAGTGAACTTGGTAAATATAAAGGGAATTCAGTTTCTGTTATTGAGAGGTCTGAACATATGGCTAGCACATTGCTAAGAATTTTAGAACAAGGATTTAAAAATATTTTCATATACATTTCATGAGGATTGTTTTCATCATAGCTTATATTGTCCTTTGCAAGGTGTTGTGAAGCTATTTGTAGATCTCAGTTTTTAAAATTCTGGTTCTTTCTGCTTTTATATTAGCACTAATTTGGAATGTAAATAGTCTTTTTAATTATCAAAATTCGACAGAGGTTTGGGAAGTCTTTTAGGTTAGGTCTAAATAGTTGGAAAATATTTTATTGTTTGTTAAAATCACTTTTAGTGTTTTCCAAATGTAAAATTTAACATAAATATACTGAAAGGTAGCTGTGTTCAACACTGAAATCCCAAAGCAACCCAACAGAAATATATTAAAATAGTAACTTCAGAGTTTTCAAAACAAATAAATATGTGAAGTCTGAAGACTTCACAGTCTACAATTTATTCAGACCAGGTATGGTGGTGCAAACCCACAAACCAGCTACTTGGGAAACTGAGGTAGGCAAACCACAAACTTGAGGCCAGCCTGAGCAATTTAATGAGACCCTGTCTCAGAATTAAAATGCAAAAGATTTGGGGGCATAGCTTCTGGTATACAGTGCTCTCGAGTTCAATCCCTACTACACTCCCCAAAAATACCACCAGAGTCATTCCTGCCATTCATCACCAGCTGCCTTGGCTTATTTTCGGTATTAAGATGTCAGTTTTCATCTACAAGTAAATTGAAGGTAATTCTTGAGTCTTCAGTACTTTAGGTTATTTTTGGTAACCCCAGAAAATCAAGATGTGTTCCACATCTCCCTTTTCATCACAATACACAAAATACCTCTATCATTAGCCTTATAGAAATTGCTTTTTTCAGAGCACTAGAGTGCATTACCCCTTTTTGATTCACAGCTGATTTTGAAATTGAGTAGGAATTGCTAAAATTACACTATCCAGGAGGTAGATGTTAAAAGATGATTGAGTTATTTTTATAACCAGTAATTTGTCAGGGTATGCAGCCCTATTCTCTCTGATACCTGAGACTTTACATAAAGCCACCAAGTCCAATGCCATATTTAAAGGTATTAGCCCAGATCACTTTGTTTTTTAAGGGAATAAATGCCTGTGTTTGGTTGACATACTGGAATTTTATAATCAAACTATGAGCTTTAGTAATATAGAGGATATGTCTGTTTAAGCTGTTTTCTCTAATAAATGAACTGTTACTATGAAAACAAAATATTGTTATGTTTATAATACTTATTTTTATGACACTGATGACACAAATGATAGATGTTTCAAATTGAACAATATAAACTAAAATTGAGAAAACAACTCAAAATGGTAAAGGCATAGTCCTTAAAATAATATAATGTCTGTAAGTAACCTATGAAAAACACGCTGGACATGGAAATTGACATAAGAGTGTTTATTAAGCAAACAGAGTGTCTCCCTGCAGGGTAATAAAGAAAATGAAAGGAAAAGAGAAAGGGCACATGCATGAGAGAGTGTAAAAAGCCAGGAGGATACAGAAAGAAAGTGAGTAGGAGAAAGAAAGCATGAGAAAAGATGGTGGGGAAGCTATCTTTAAGCAGATGAATTCCACCAGGCTAACAGGGGACCAATAATGGAGAAGGATACTTGCAAGCTGACTGATGAACCAATAGCTAGCTAGGATGTTCACAGACTGACAAGTAGTTGGGAGGTGGAAAAATGGCTGCAGCATAAGGGACAGGGGAGCAGCTCTATATTACATTCCCTTGCTTCTGTTTTTATAAGAAAATCTTTTGTTCTTCAGTTCTTTCCCACCTTTTCTATCCTTCCTGCCTACTTGACTAGGCCCAGTTTTGCAGGTGAGAGGTAAATAGTCCATTCTCCCAGGGACAGTCTTCAACTTCTAGACTTCCAGAGGCATATGGCTTTCATGGACTTCATTTCCTCAATTTGAATGATCCCAAGTTTCTGCATCAACTGCCTATCCACAGTTCTGGCTTTACTCCCCCCTCTAATTTTAGGAACTGCTTTACTACTGTAGGGAAAGGAGAGTGATGACTGCTCTGGCTTCTTTGAGCTGGAAGGGGGCAGTGTGGGGCAAGCAGTTTGGAGTTCCCTTTTTAGAAATCAGGTCAACCAAGGGGTCCATGGTAGAAGTCTGGTTGGGGAAGAGCAGTTTGTAAAGGAATCTGGGGATGTATACTTCTATGAGAGGAGAACAAAAGGACATAAGTACTGAAATGAGATTAGTATTTGATAAATGTTGCAGAATCTGGAACATGCCAATGAATATCCTCACTAGGGGGTGGAAGAACTGAGAAGTTGTTTCCATAATAAGGCCTAGCAAAGACTGGAAAAGACAAGGCCTTTATTTGGGAACTTTAACATTGTCCAGGTTATCAGGAATATAAACACAACATTTAGAAGAGATATCTATAGATTAAGCCTACCTGTGTCTATAGGCCTTAAACTGACTAAAAATTTCTGATTCTGGCAGTTTCTCTCAATAGTTATCAGGCACATTTGCCTAAGAATCTCTATTTTGTAGCTTTCAGTCTTTATTTTAGTGGGCTAACACAAGTGTACATCTTAAGTTGTCTATAACTGTACAGTTATTTACCCCCTTTTATCTAATTGGAGTCTACATTATCTGTCCTGTATGATTTCAAGTTAATTTATAGTGTTTTCTCTTGAAGCAGTACTTCAGCAAAATAATAATCAGGTAGCCATTAGAGTTTACAAGGAAAATACAAAATGGAATCACCAAGAGTAAAACATTCAGTTTGTGCAATAGCTATCTTGAATTTTGGCTGAGTTATTCATTATATACCCTGTTTGAGATAACAGTAATCTTTACAACAATCATCAAACTTTTGAGCACAACTTCAAATGAGTTAAAGTCTGACTTACTTTGGAGCCATTCAAACATGAAGCAGGGTGAGGCAGAGCCTTATCTGAGGTAAGGCAGGGTTCTTCACAAATCTTAGGTAAAATGTTCTAATCCTGGAGCTAATTTTTTCCTCTTTTGCCATGACCAGCATGATGAAATTCTCAAGTTCAGTGAGGGGCAAAGGAGAATTAGAAAATAAAGGTTTATAAATACAGATTTTTGAAGATTAAGTTGAGATTAGATGGAGCTCTTTTCTCTGATGGAAATGCAGATCTAAAGAGTTACGTCAGCAATTATTATATATGTATGTAAGCATTATTCTTCGTTTTCAGGAAAGTTACAGAGAATAGGACATCTACGTAACTTTTTTTCACAACTGCAAAGTGCAATGTCAGGAATTCTGTGTAGCTCTCAAGGAAGTCCACTGTTCAAAGTTATTGTAAGGTGGACAGGAACCAGAGAAGGGAGCTCATGAAACACTGGTTATCTAGCAAAAGAATTCCTTCCTTCCCAAGAGCTGTGTGCCTGATATCAATGTCAGAGCTGATAGGACTCCTGTATAGAGCCTCCACAGGAAGGGTACTGCCACAACAGGTAAGCATATTTTGCCCCTGCACAGGAACACTCCCAGGCACCAGGCATGCCACAGTCATGAGGTCAGAGACACCAATCTCAGTCACTCCTATTCCATTTCTGCTACTGTGCATTATACTCTTTCTTAAATGTCATATTAAGAAGTTTACATATATTGACTCCTGAGTCTATGTGAACACTACTTAACAAAATTTAACATTATATCTAAAATATGAATTAAAGAAAGTCTGAGAGAGCTTTTATACCTGGAAAATATGAACACACTTAATATACAAAGAATAATGTTTAAGTATGTTACTCCATGGAATAACTTTGTAAATTAATCAGATGTCTCTAACAAACATGTTTGAGTAATCCCATACATGTCAACGCTAATTCACTCATCTTATTGTAGAAAATCCAAGATATCAGACAAATTTACCAACAGTATTTGCAGTCTCTTTCCTGTTGGAGAAAAGTCCTAGAAAAATTGATGTTAGACATTTTATAAACATCAACATTCTATTAGTTTGACCACCTAGAGACTTGTGAGTTAATGTTAAAGACATTAAAATACTTCTATTATTTTACCCAATTTAAATTGAACCTTTTTAAATCACATGAATTTAAAGTATTTGGATCCATTTTTTAAAATTTTAATTTTATGTGTTCTTATATTTAACACAAAAGCAAAGGACTTGTAATGTTTATCTCCATTGCAATGTAACAGACATTCAAAAATAAATTTAGAGTTGGATTAAAAAGAACTGATCAAAAAATCATTAACCTAAGTATGTAGGATCAAAATTGTGAGCTCAAAAATATAGCATTTAAGAAAAACAAAAGTTCTAGAAGAAAAATGATAATGGTCATTAATTATACCATGAGAGATTGAGAAGGAGAAGGGCAGAGAAAAGAGGTAAAAGGGAGAAATAAAGTATTCTGTGTTGCAGCCCAGGAGAAATTTTAAATGGACTTTTTTTCCTTGAGTTCTAGACTGGTCTCCCACTGAGCATTCTGGCTTCCTCCATTTACATTTAAATGTAAGCCTTGACTGAAATCTGAAAGGAGATAATAGTCTCACAGAAACTTGATACCTAGGGCATTTTAACCCCTTTTCCTGGTTAGTAATCAATTCAGGATTGAATGCAGAAAATTTTGAAATATTTTCTCCCACTATTCTTGAGGAATGGGGCTGCTATATCATACTCCTTACTGGAACATGCCACTGATTGTTGGGCTGGTTACTCCCTCCACACTGCCATATGCAGGACCTTGTGGCAGGAGGACTAGGTTGGCTGGGCTGGGGAATGGAAGCAGAAACAGAACTGAGTGGAACTCAGAGGAAGAGGAGGGGTTAAGAGGGGGAGAAGAATCCAAAAGGAAATGTTTGAGTTTTCAGGAAGAGCCAAGAAGCAAGAAATAAGAGACTTGAAGATAAGGAATCCCTTTCAATGGCTCACAGAAGCTGTGTGCCATTATGTGGCCATTTTTGATTGATTATCTAAAGGGTACTGTGGCCAAATATTATTAAGTTTTGATGGCTTAAAGCCGGGGGTCAGGTGAAGGGTTCTAAAGTTTTCTAACAGACATCCCAGGGGTGAATCTGCTGGAATAGAGGACCCAGATCCCATGGTGGAGACTGATACAGCCAAGTCTGTGGCCAGAGCATCCTGAGGCCAGAGTAGTCAACTGAAGATGAGGAGGCAGCACATCAATGGTGGTGTCACACAAGCATCAATGTGGGGCCAGACAAAAGCCAAGGAGGGTTGAGAACCTGACATCAGGGTTTTTAAGGGAGAGTACAAGTGTGAGCACAAAGTTGAGCCTCAAACCTGAGAGAGAATCTTCCATCATAAAATTAGGTACCCACCCAGCAGATAAGACTGACTAAGGGGGCCAGCCAAAACTATAAAAGTCTTGACTGGGTGTGCCACCAACCTTCAGCCACCTTGAGGGTCCCAGATACTCAATGGTCCCTTCTCAGGTTCATAGAGGAGTGTTGAAGTTGGCCTAGGGGAACCCACCTAGGGGACTTACCAATCTGAAGTCCGGTGATGGATGCAGAGCAGAGTATCGAGGCAGAATGAAAGGTGAGGCTGTGTCTGGGGGGCACTGGGGCATCAGATGGGGTTCCACTTGCTTAAGAGTCAGTGGAAGAGCCCATCCAAATCACAGCACCAATGTAAGAAACCCACAAAAACCACACTGGACATGGGAATTGACATAAGAGGGTTTATTAAGCAAACAGAGTGTCTCCCTGTAGGGTAAGAGAGAAAATGGAAGGAAAAGAGAAAGCGTATGTTCAAGAGAGAGTATGAAAAGTGAGGAGGAGAGAGAAGGAAAGGGTAGGAGAGAGAAAGCATGAGAAAAGATGGCGGGGAAGCTATCCTTAAGTGGTTGAATTCCGCCAGTCTAACAGGGACCAATAATGGAGAAGAATACTTGCAAGCTGACTGATGAACAAATAGCTAGCTAGGATGTTCACAGACTGACGAGTAGTTGGGAGGTGAGAAAATGGCTGCAGTGGAAAGGGTGGGGAGAGTGACAAGAAATTGGGAGGCGGGGAAATAAATGCAACATAAGAATGAGGGAGCAGCTTTATATTACAAGATCTGTTTTTTTCTTTTATTATTCTAAGTCAGTTGCTTTTCTACTCACCATAGATTATGCTAATACCAAAGTATATCTTCATATCTGTAAGACTAATTTTTGCTTTTTTGCTTTTGTAGCTGTTTCTATACTAAATTCTACATGGGTTAACTTATTTCTACAGAAGAATGGTGTTGCATTGATACTTGAAACCACAAAGCCTTCTCATTAATGAAAAACAGGATTTAAAGCTAGCAGATTTTGGTATGGAATGATTAAATATTTATAAATTCCTCCAGGTGGTTAGGTATAAAAGAAAAACCATTGTCACAATATGTTATCACTTTCATGTGAGTTTGGAAATTTTCTCTGAGCCCACTGAACAATAATTGACAGAATTTTGTGGATGGTTTATGTTGGTTGTTAGTAACAAATACTAAAAGACATGGGTTCCCAGGTGTGGCCCATGGACTCCAGGTTTCTGATACCCTTTCAGGAAGTGTCCTGAGGTAAAAATATATTTTCAGAAGTGCACTAAATAATATTTGCCTTTTTCCCTGTGTTAATATTTGCACTGTTGATCCATAAGCAATAAGGATAAAACTGCTCTTTCTTGGTATATGTTCAGGCAGTGCCACCAAATTATATCATGGTATTCTTCACCACTGCACATTGTTAGAGACAAAGTATCAGTTACACTTAAGGTATTTTTACAAGCAGTAAAATGCATTAATTTTATTAAATTTTCATCCTTGAGTAAATGTCTAGTACTTTTGTGTTTATATGTATAATGAAATGGGAATTATATAAAAGCACATTGACTGCACACAGAAATACAACAGTTAAGGAAAAGATTTTGGGTGATTATTTGACTACAAGCTTAACTAGCCCCGTATTTTATTCACAGAACATCATTTTTTTCTACAAAAAATTGACCAACAAACTGTGTTTATTCAGATTTAGATATTTGACTGATTTTTCTTGAAATTAATGAATTAATCTTGTCACTTCAAGGAAATGAACTGCAGGTATTTCTTGCCAATACTAAAATTCAGGCTTAAAAATACAAATTATATTTTGAATTTTTTGATCTGCTGCTTTGAGCTTAATATGTTCCCACTACTTAGAAACATTTCTGATGAGATCAATTGTGATATTAAAAAATAGAGGTTTTTATAAATTTTGAATAAATATTAAAAATTTCAATCTATAATTCAAGAATAAATATTTTTCCAGTTATCAGCACCTCATATTATAGAATCATGCCTGGTAAAAGATTTATTTAAAGTACAAGATGAATTTTAACAAAAGTATGAATAGCTTATGTATTATAATTTAAGTTACCATATAACCTTGAAGAAATAACTTAATCTAATAATAATATATCAAAGAATATTATCTGAAGTAATTAGAAAATACTGTTAAAATGTTTCTCCTCTTTTGCCTCTTCATATCTGTGAGATGTGATTATCTTCATATAGCTATATATATTATAATATGTTATTATATGGAGTAAAGCAACATATTACAATAGATAGTAAGCAAAAGCAAATACAGAATACAGATGTCTTCTATCAAAATAGACTCTAAACAATTTATTGGAATGTTTAAAAAGATCATTTGTAATTAAATTTTTGGAAAAAAGTTTCTTAAAAATGTTATTCATGCTAATATGAGAGGTGTTTTTAATGCATAACTATGTTTTATTTTTTCTCATATTTTATGGCAAACATCAGCAGTAATCTATATAAGTAAAAATACTTTGGGTCCTTAATTTTTAAGAACTTCAAATGAGTTCCAAGACCCAAGAATTTAAAATCCACCTCTGAAAGGGGATCCCTTTATATGCTTGAAACCAAGACTGCATTTAGTATGTGCTTAGTAATTTAATTGTTAGTTATTTACATTTTAGGCAATCTGATTTTAAGGAACTTCAGAGTAAAACAAAATTATATGTTCTTTTTGCTTTGAGTAAATTGTTTCTACTAGAAGAAGAGAAAACTTTGTAGATTAGCTTTGAAATTTATTTACTCTAGAATACTTTTGTAGAACATAGTTTTTAAAACCCCATGCAGTTTTCCAAAGTTGCATTTTTAATTTTTCACAAATTATTCCAATAGTTTCACTTTTGGAAAATTTCACTAAATTTTACAAGTATGAGTAGTTCAGGTTATTATAAAAATTTACTTTTTAAATGATGAATATGTCTTTAGCAATTTGTATACATCTACCCACTTAGTATTTTGCTATTTGTTTGAAGCATAAATTCCTATTTTTATTTCCTTCCTTAAAACGGAAATGAGTGGGTCAACGATGTTTAAACAAAAAAAGATATTATTTACATATGCTTGCATAGATTATACAGTCTTTTTTAAATAGTTTGTCATTATTTCCCTTTTAATTGTCCCCACCCCTCCTTCTGTCTTTGTCAAAATGCATTTACTATTCTTTGACATAATCAAAAAATGAATGGCTGTGAGAGAGAAATATTCATGAGTATTTGAAATGCAAAAGAAATGTCAAGGACCATCAAAAATCCACTTTTATCTGGGAATTCTCTGAGTGCTTTAAATTTTGCCTCTAACTTCTTTAAAAGAAGCAAAGCAAATTTTATCTTCTCACAGGTCAGTAAGAAATTCTAATTACTGCCAGGTGCATTGATGCATGCCTGCAAACCCAGTGGTTTGGGAGACAGAGACAGAATAATTGCAAATCAAGAACAGCCTCACAGAGTTAGCAAAGCCCTTAAACAATTTAGCAAGACCCTGACTCAAAATAATAGCTCAGTTGTAAAGTGGCCGTGGGTTAAATCTCAAGTAATAATAAAAGAAGAAAAGAAAAAAACAAAAGAGAGAAAAAAAATTCTGATTTTTCCATGAGATAATATAATCAACTTTCTTGCTTTTGTTATTTATTTATTTTATTGCATAGTAAATACACTTGGGGTTATAAGTAAGTGAGGGACAATTCAGTTTGATTCTTTATACTGTTGTTCTTGATCCTTCTGAAAATTCTACCCTTTTTTCATGACCAATGAAAATCAGAGGTCTAGGAATTACAATATAGTCATTTGCATTAATGATAAAAATTGACTTGTGTAGAATCATGTGACAGTTAGTTGAGTTTGAGAGATTATTTATTTTATTTCATACCAATACTAAAATTCTGGTTTTAGACCAGAAACCTATTTGGACAAGCATGCTAGATCACTATCTTCTCAGAAGCAGGAGAGTAAATTGAGGCAACTACCACTGGAAACTTGCAAACCTGTAGGATAAGCAAATTTATAGCTCTGTTCTTTTCCTCCATATAACTCAGTCTTACCATCTGAAAGATAAATCAGAAAGCTATCTTGCATCATATTAATTATCAAATATTATAGAAAATAATTTGTTATACTTGTTTCTCAAAACTGAGATATAAACAGTAAAGTTGATAATAAATAAAATGGTGTTGGCATCGTTCCACTTACCATTAGACATGATTTAACTTTCTGGTGTTCCTTATGCAATTTCTATCCCATGTAATAAAGTATAGACTTAAGTTTTTGATATTTTTCATATTTTAATCAGATATATAAATTTATGTGTCATATAAAATTACATGTAGTAGTAATCTCAGCCTTAAAAAAATTCTCATTTGAATTAAAATGTATGGTAAAAATAAATTTATTTTCTTAATCTACCTTTCAAAATTGCACCTTCTTCAAGAGATCAGGATTTAGAAGTTTAGAGATGATAATAACACTAGTACAAATGATGGATAAAATTGAGAACTCTAGTATTCATTTCTGGATAATTAGCATATTCCATATTAAATTGACAAAAGAATAGAAAATGTTTTGCATTATTTACAGCAATTAGTAATACTCAAAAGCAATGAAGTCTCTCTTAGCCTAAAATTATCCATGTAACAAAAAGAGTACACAATACATTGTAATTTCTATTCCATGGAAACCTTTTATGAATGGATTTCTGCAAGGAAATTGTAAGTAAAACTCAACTGGATTGTAGATTTGAAAAAATGGACATTTTTTTAAGCTGTCTATTTTATCTCAACTCCCTAAGGTTTCCCTCCCAGTGACGGGAACAAAGCCCTTAAAGCTGTTCCAGGAAACAGCCCCAAACAGAGAGTAAAAGAGTAATTGGAGCAAGATAGTATTCAGGCAGTTAAGACACCAGAATCTACGCCCTGTTGTACAACATTGTGAAACATGTTGTATGTTATCAGCAAACCCAGACCCCCTTTGAAATTTCCTGGCAGCTTTGTTCCCCTTTTTTCTTTCATGTGTGACCCCTCTGGATGTGTGGTCTCTCCCTTTATAAACCTACAAGATTTTCTACTAGGGACTCGACTCCTGGACTCCTGCATGAGTCATGAGTCAGGTCACAGCGCGCTGGAATAAACACCTCTTGGGGTTTGCATCAAGTGAAGCCTCCTGCGGTTGATTGGAGTTGCCGTCGATCCATGGGGCAGAGTTGTGGTTTCCTTTTTGGGGGCCTTACATTTGGGGGCTGGTCCGGGATAAGACGGCCACCCCTCATCCACGGAGTCGACCTTGGAGGTAAGAAGGGGTACCCCAAAGTTGTCTGTTTTTGTCTTGTGTTTTGTTAGTTGGTCTGGTTCTGTGAGCGCACTTTCGGTTTCAGTGGCAACCATTCGGTGACTCCTGAGAGTGGCCGAACAGTGGTCGGTAGACGTGCCTGGGGGCCACAGGTTGCAGCCCTGGGGGACGCCCTAAGGGTGGAGGAGAGCCAGGGATGCCTGGTAGTCTCCGTCAGTAAGAACGCTGATTGGGTTCAATTGGTGGATCAGAGGTTGGTGCCCGTCTGTATCTAGTTCTGTTGTGTGTTTGTGGCGGAGGTGGAGGAAGGTTTGGGACAACTGCGGGGTTCTCTGCCCAGACTAACTCTCGGGTGGACCCCAAAGATTCCTTCTCTGGACTCCCCCTCCCGACAGCCCTGAAGGGTAACTTAGCAAAGTAGCTTCAGTCTCAAAAGTAATGAAAAATAAGGTCTCATAATTTTAACATCCAACCTGTCCGGATGAGATGGCTAAAATGCCTTAGACACAGAGTTTCTGTTAAAACCTGTTAGATCCTTCCAGATCTCAGTCAAGACTTACACTGAAATATAAATAAAAGAAGCCTAAAAGCTCAGTAGGAGACCTGTCTCAAACCCAGGGAAAGAAAAGGTAAAAAGAGTCTTTAAAACTCCAGCAAAGAAAATGCTATATTTTTAATTATATGTTTTTTTGAGCTCATGATTTTTTGATCAGTTCTATTTTTTATTCAACTAGAGTTTTTGAACATCTGTTACATTGCAATGGAGATTCACCTATAAAGTTACAAGGCCTTGATTTTGTGTTATTTGTATGTCGTGCTGTCTCATGTCATGTTTTGTCTGTATCAAAACTGAGTGCTCCTAAAATTAAGATTTAAACATGGATCCAGATACTTTTAATTCACGTGATTTAAAAAGGTTCAAATTGGGTAAACTAATAAAAGCAAAATGTCTTTGAAAATAACTCACAAGTCTCTAGGTAGTCTAATAAAATATTGATGTTAATAAAGTGTCTAATATCAATTGTTTCTAAGTCTTTTCTTCAACAGGAAAGAGACAGCAAATACTGTACAGGACACTTGTCTGATATCTTGGTTTTTACAGAATAAGTGAATTAGAGTTAAAATGTATGGGACTACTCTAATGTGTTTGTAGAGACCTCTGATTAATTTACAAAGTTAAAATGCTAATTGTTAAATAATGTCGAATACTTTTAACTCCTTAAATTCCATGGGGTATCATACTTAAACATTATTGGTGTTTTCATAAGTTGGTAAATAAAAGGGTTTAAACTTGCTTTGTGTCATCAATAAACTAAAAACAAGGTTACTAAGAGTTATGTCCTAACAAGTGCAATTCTATATACAAAGGGTCCCAAAAGTTTCAACTGTGTTTCAATTAGAGTACTATAAACAACATAATATTTAAACTTATTAAAATAGAGTAATTTATCTAAATTCAGAAATTTCATAAGAGTTGTTTCAGAATGTGAACAAAAAGGGGTCAACAAATAGGAAAGAGAAAATAAAAGGTTCTGGGTATAGAAATATATTTAGTAAAAGGAAAAAGGAATTGTTTCTGGGTAAGAAAGTGCTTGTGTGATGAAATACATGAGGGTCTAAGTAAGTGCTAAGAAAGTCTGTGTAAGTAAAGGGCAAGTTTCAACAAGTTTGTGTTTAACTTAGTTGGTTATATGTATGTGAGACAGTTAAAATATTTCAGGTTTTTCCTAAGGTGAAATACTAATGTTCTGATATAAACCAAAGTTTAATCTATATGATAAAATGACAAGGATGTGAAACACTAATTTACTCTTAACTTTGTGTCTATTAAGTTTTTTCTTTAGAACAATTAGTCTTAAAAATTGGGGTGTATACAATTATGGTTAAACAACTGTTATAGAATATTGTACTATGTTACAGAGTCTACATTTTTCTTTAAAAACTAAATTTGGTAAGATAAAAGTGTCAAAGTAATTGTGAAATGGTCACTAGTTGTATATTAAATGTGTTCATATGTTTCAGGACCACAAGTTTTTAAAGCAGGGAATTTATCAAGCTCTGCTATTCTCCAGATTAAACTTGTCTGTAATGGTAATCTTAAACTTATAAAGAGTAAATTTTAATTGGGGATTTATTTCTATCATTTGATGTTCTATTATAGGACATGCTATCAATAGGGTATGTGTAAAATTTGTTACTTTTTACACTGAGATAAAGAATTTCAAATGTAAATGTATTTCTAAACATTAGAGTCTGATTTGTTTAAAGGTTAATATTGTGCAATATGAAAGAAACATGAAAACATTTTGCCACTTAAGCACACAAAAGGAAAGTTAAAAGCTCTCTCAGCCTTTCTTTGATTCATGTTTTAGATACTGTTAAATTGTGTTAATTATAAAGTTTATATAGACTCAGGAAACAGTATATATAAACTACTTAAGGATATTTGAGGAAGAAGCAAAGATCAACATCAGAATTAGAACACTTAAGATCTGTAAAGAGACACGCCTTACCTGTGATAAGGCTCTGCCTCCCACCTCACTGTGTAGAATAGCTCCAAAATAAGTCAGACTTCAGCTTATTTAAAGTTATAGTCAAAAAATTGGTTCTTGTTGTAAAAGTACTGTGATCTCAAATAGGGGATAGAATGTAGTTCTCAATCAAAATTCAAGATAGCTATTATACAAGCTGAATATATTTTTACTCTTGCTAATTTCATTTTGTAAAAATGTTACCTGTTAATGTTTTGTGGAAGTAGCTGCTTCAAGAACACACAACCTAGGTAACTTGTGATAATAAGCCATCACCTATAGAATAGATAGTGGTAACTTCCAGTACTAATACAGACTCCAGTTAGATAAAAAGGTAAATAACTGTAAATTTATGGACATTAAAGTTAAAGCCCAGTACTATTACTTTATGACTGGTGAGATTGGCTTGCTGGATAATTAAGATCAAACTTAGAGATTGGAGTTAAATACAGAGGTCAAGAAAAGCCCATATTTGGTTCTTGCCGTCAAAGTCAGCCTGAACCCAGGGAATAAGAGAACTTCTCTAAGGAGTATTGCAACTCTGGGTCACACAACCTCCTGATCAAGGATATTGTTGAGACTAGAGGATGAAAAATCACCCAGTGCATCTGCTGCAGAGGAGTGTCATGGAAAAAGGGAAACATCCCTTGATGCATCTAAAGGAAGTCACCTCATCAAGAGACCTTGCCTAATCAAAGTCACTGGTGGAGCTAAGGAGCCGTTCTTAAGTTCTGTACGAGTGACCCCTGTGGGAATTCAGCTGACTCTTTAACAAGACAGGAACCAGGTCAATTTGACCAGCTTGATTTTAGATACCCAGCAAAACAGTTAAAACCAAAATATAGCCATTCTTGGGCATTTAAAGGAAATAATAGTTAAATGTAACTTAAGATGTACACTTGTATTAGCCCACTAGAATAAAGGCTGGAAGTTACAAATGAAAAAAAGATTCTTCAGCAAATGTGCCTGATAACTATCAAGAGAAACTGCCAGAGTCAGAAGTTTTTAGTCAGTTTAAGGCCTGCAGACTTTCCTAAGCTACACAGGTAGACTTAATCTATGTTTGCTAGTATGATTATCTATTCCTAAGTAACAGAAGTATAGAGATCACTACTAAACACAGGTTATACCAATAAAGGGATATTTTACAAAATCAGATGACATTAAGTACCTTAACTATATTTTCTGGGGACATCTATGACATTAAGAGTTAAATGTTGTGTTTACATTCCTGATAACCTGGACAATGTTAAAGTCCCCAAATAAAGGCCTTGTCCTCTCCAGCCTTTGCTAGGCCTAGTTATGGGAACAATTTCTCAGTTCTTCCACCTCCTGGTGAGAGATTAACTTCTGTCATTTTCATGATACTCAGTGGCATGTTTCAGATGCTGCAACATTTACTTTGTACTAATCTCATTTCAGTACTCATGTCTTTTTGTTCTTCTATCATAGAAGCACCCACCCCCAGATGACTTTACAACCTGCTCTTCCCCAACCAGGCTTCTTCCTGGGAACCCTCGATTGAGCCAATTTTTTAAAAAGAAGGAACTCCAAACTGCTTGCCCCTCGCTGCCCCCATTCAGCTTCGAAGCAGCCAGAATGACCGAAGCCCCTTTTCATTTCCTTAACAAGAAGTTATGGGTCCCTAAAGCTAAAGGGGGGAATGAAGCCAGAATTGGGAATAAGTAGTTAGTGTAGAAATAGGGGATTGGGTCAAATCGAGGTAATGAAGCCATAAAGTCATCTGCCCCTGCAAGTTGGAGACTGCCCCTGGAAGAACGGAATGTCAAGGATCTCCGGAGGCCATTGATTACCAAATTTACCTGCCTTTATCAAGGACTGTTTATCAAGGACTGCAAACAAGGGGCTGCTAATTGGTGGCCCGCCCCCTGGGCTCTTGCCTGCCTGAAATCACCTAGTCACCTTCATCAGGGAAAGAGTAAGTGCTCTACAGGTACTAATGCTCAGGCAACAATACCAGTCCCTCCGCCAAGGAAATAGCTTTGGAGAAGAGTATATAGAGACAGATGTTCCATGATTAGAATTTACCAGAAAAGAAAATGGGGAAATGAAAGAATGGACATTTTTTAAGCTGTCTGTTTTATCTCAACTCCGTAAGCTTTCCCTCCCAGTAATGGGAACAAAGCCCTTAAAGCTGTTCCAGGAAACAGCCCCAAACAGAGAGTAAAAGAGTAATTGGAGCAAGATAGTATTCAGGCATTTAAGACACCAGAATCTACTCCCTGTTGTAAAACATTGTGAAACATGTTGTATGTTATCAGCAAACCCAGACCCCCTTTGAAATTTCCTGGCAGCTTTGTTCCCCTTTTCCCTTTCATGTGTGACCCCTCCCGATGTGTGGTCTCTGCCTTTATAAACCTACAAGATTTTCTGCTAGGGACTCGACTCCTGGACTCCTGCATGAGTCATGAGTCGGGTCCCAGCGCGCTGGAATAAACACCTCTTGCGGTTTGCATCAAGTGAAGCCTCCTGCGGTTGATTGGGGTTGCTGTCGATCCATGGGACAGAGTTGGGCTTTCCTTTTTGGTTGCCTTACAGATTAATGACTTCAGGATATTTAATAAAAAATAGTATAGCAAGTAAATGTTAGAATTAGGTTAGAGATGATAAGAGCTTATAAGTGTGGCAAGTAAAATTCTGTATCTCAGTGTCAGTGACCTATTTTGGATTAATTTAATTTCAGCTAGAAAATAATTTTGGCACTTTGACTTATGGACAAAAGGAAAACATTTTAAGCTTTGATTAAGAAAAACTAAACATCTACACCTTATATCAGGTACATTCAGCACATAAAAGTAAGTAAAAATTTGTGGTCTCAGAATTATTGTATTTAGTTTAATTATATAATGATATGCTGGCCCAAGAACACAGGTGCTCAGTAGAATTCATAAAATCAATTTTGTTGAAACGTCAGGAAGCCATTGAGTAGCCATCTCAGTATCCCTGTGAATGAAGTCATGATGAGGATAGGAAATAAGAAATTTTCTATATTTTTAATGGATTTCAGTATATTTAATTTTTTGTTTTCTTTTCCCTATTAATGACTAGCCAGATCCGTGTCAGTTTCCACAAGACCTATTCAAGTGATATTGTCATACTATGGTATCAGTCATCTGATGCACTTCTTGGTTCTGCAGAGTACTCAACACAGATTGACAAGTGGTACATATATACAGATACAAAATTACTATATTTATAAGTTTGAAATCGTGTAGCTGATAACACAGGACATACTAATAGTGACCTTAAAAGAGTTGTAATTTTAAAGAGCCACAGAATAAGCAGTGAATAAGAGTTCTGGGATGGTATCAAGATTATCTATGTTTAAATATCAATTTCATTATCTAAATCACTGGCCTGTGCCTTAGATTCCACATTTAAGTAAATGTAAATATTTAACAATAACTACTTTAATGTTCTGTACATAATGTTAAAGCCAAATTAATTAACATGTAAAAAAACTCAGAAAAGTATTGATTGACACAGTATTTAAATGCAAAATTATTTTATCATTATTTAATATTCACCAAAATCTACCAGTTTTAAGTTGTTCTAAAAACAATAATCAAAATACTGTAACCATCTTTCTCAAACATCACGTTGATATCGGTATTCCCCTATTTAAATACCTCTGTAGCCAGTGCACTCATGCTATAAAGTGCATTTCTTAATCCAGAACTTAGAGATTTCCATAAAATGTCTGTGAATACTTTTTCCAACAATTTCAAACTATTTCTCAATGCAAATATCTGCTTTTAGCTAAGTGGCCTATTCACTGTACTTCAGAAAAACCTGGGTTTTCCCACCTTTGCTTTTTGTGTTCATATTAATATCCCAATTGCCTGGTCTGCTGCTCTGACTGGGGTCTGTGCCTCGTAAACTTCAAAACAAAGCCTTTCATAAATCCTCTCCTGAATACAACCTATCTTTGGGGTGAAATTTCTTCCTCTGACTGGTGGTTGCATTTATTTTCTGTATTTATGTACTAAGTCATATACTTCTCTCATTGTCTTGAACAATTTTATAAAATCTTGTTTTGTGTAACATTTTTCTCTTTATAAAATTCCAATAATATGTACATAAAATAAAATTTTCCATTTTAACAAGTTTCATGTGTAGTTTTCAGACCTTAAATAAGTTCACTTCATTGTCCACCTACCTCTGTCTTCAGAACTTTTATCTTTCTGGCAAAACTGAAACTCTGTACACATTAAACAACTTCCTATTCCACTCATTTCTGCAGTCCCTGAAAATTACCATTCTTTTTTGTCTCTGAAATTTACTGAGTACCTTACAGGAATGGAATTACACAATATTTTTTGTAACTTACTTATTTCAGTTATTTTCCTTAGTATGTCTTCAGGGTTCATCCATGTTGTAGAATGTGTCATGAGGACTTTCTTTTCAGACATTTACATACATGCTACAGTTTGTTTATCAATTCATCTGTCAAAGGGCATTGGAGTTGTTTCTGTATTTTAACTTCTGTAAACAATGCTACTGTGAATGTGAGGATACAAATATCTGTTCAAGACTGTGCTTTCACTAATTCTGTATATAGATCTGGGGGTGGAATTGTTGAATCACATAATAATTTTGTTTTTAACTTTTAGAGGAACCACTGTACAGTTTTCCATTTCAATCATACCATTTTACTTTCTGTATAATATTTTAATATTTAAAATTAGATTTTACATAATTTTTAAATATTTGCTAGATTAGAAGATTTTAATGGAAGGACTATCTTAAATTCCTGTATATTCACAAAACTCCTAGATGATAGTGTCTCTACATTGAGCCTCCTTCTTTTTCTTCTCTTACATACACACACACACACACACACACACACACACACAAACACACACCACCCTGTATCTGAATATTGTCTCTGCTTCATGCATTAGAAATTGTTGAATTATTTTTCCCTATATCCCTGTTACCTTATGCTTTAGCTCATGCCACCAGCATCTCCCAAATTACCACAACAATCTCCTTATTTGTTGGTCTTCTTTCCTGTCTTGCCCCTTTCAATGCATAAGTATTTATAATTTCCATCATTTTAATTTCAGTTGAAATAAAATATCTAATAAGTGTAAAATGTTCTCTAAGGCACTTTCTCAGTAATGCCTATATATATGTGCATAAGGATAATTTACATGAATATGTATAAATTTCTATGTATATATATATATTTTTTGATTCAGGAACTCCATCTCAAGAAACTTGGCCAGGTGTTTCTACAAATGATGAATTCAAGAACTTCAACTTTCCAAATAAAAAAAAAAAAAAAAAGAACTTCAACTTTCCAAACTTTAAACCACGGCTGCTAATTAAACATGTACCCAAGTATTTTTTAAAGTGAAAAGGGGAGATATTATATGATTCTTTTTAATTTCTTAAAGTATTTGCCACAATAAAAATTCCATACAAATAATAATACACAATGTTCTTAAATATTTTGGAACCTAATATAATTGAATTTCTCCTTTTCTTTTTCATATTAATTTTATAATTCAGTAAGGAAAAATTAGTAAAGTATGTATGAAGTAGCATTGAGTTGTAAATAAAATGACTGTAGAACTTAGGTGTTAGAATTTTACAGTTTATCTCGGTAGCTCCTTTTCCCAGAAAGAACGCATTGATTATTGCCTTATTTGGTACCTTAAAGATCAGGATACATTTTTGTTTTGCTTTCTGCAGAATTGTTCTCTATTTACTCACAAAATACCGAAATGTTATAAGTAAGCTTTTGACTCTGATGCTTACATTAGATGATGTATATGTATTTTGTTCAGCTTTACTGACATAATTTGTACTTGAAGAATATAAACTATAATTCAACAACAAAATGTAATGTCCTGAATGTCAGCAGTTCAGTTGAAGTTTCTTCTCACAGCTACATCCAGGTCAGTCTAAAACTTCCAGTAAAATTGGCCTGAATATTTTGACTTGTGGAATGCATTATATTTGCAGTAACATAGAATAATCCCTTGACTTTATTTTCCATGAAAAATTTTGAGTCACCAAAATATCAAATTAAGGACATTGTCTATTTTAATTAAAAACTTTGCATTGCTTACAACATAACACACTTCTTGTACTTTCATTTCTTCTCAAACTAGGGAAGTAATAGCAAAACATATCTGATACCAGAAATATTTTAAAATAATTGTATGTGCTTAAAGTCTTATTGTTAGTATAATACCTGATATTCTCAGCTAGACATTCTTAGGAAGAATAGTCATGTATGCTGTCATTTTTTGGTCTCTCCATAGTAGTATAATTCCTATTTTCCTATATTTTATGTATATACACACATACTGTTCAGTGTAGAAGGCTGAAGGCCTGTGAAACAGATTGACCATGAACTTAGCTTCAATCTTGTCAGTGCCTATGGTCCTCTGGATATGTGCCAGAATGGCAAAGTGCTGAAGAATGGAAGAGTCTGGAGAATGTCTAGGTTTTCAGGATCCCTAGGACCTACTTAGAACACTCAGGGGAGAATATTTATCTACTTATAATGGTACTTTTGTCAGTGAAAGGCAGTGAAAGATAGAACCTCTGATTTGTCAACCAGAGATAATACCATTAAAATAATTCCTACCTCCACTATTCCAAGTTACGTTAATTTCATAACTACAATTAGAATTCTTTATTAACTATTGGCTTGGTGGTCTTGGTTAGTGAAGTTTTATGAAGTTATGCACATTTAAATTGAGCTTAGCACCTTCTAGTACCCATTGCTATAAAAATTTATTGAATATTTTGTCTCTGTGTTTATCTTGAAAGACACTAATATATTTTGGGGACACTTTTCTGTGTTTTTACCCATATGATAGGAAAATAATGCTTTTTTTTCATTTCAATACTGTGAAAATTGATGTAGTCATTAAGCTCTCATTATGGAGGTCATTGATTTTGAGAAAGAATGATGACTCAAATTCAATAGCTTTAATATTTTTCTTGAACATTGAAAATTTGAATTGATGCTATTTATGATCTCTTCCTAAGACAATGACAGGTTTAGCCTCTTTAGACTAAAATAGTTTTGAGTCTATTTGAACTCAACAGGAGTATCTCTTTTAGGGAATTTAAATTTAGCAAACAAAAACATTTAGAAAATAGTTTTAGCTGAAAAGTTTCTATCAGCTAAGATGAAAAGTGCCAAATTTTTGTTATATTTATGTTAGACTGTGAAGGAATTGAGTTGTTCACAAAATTTCTACAGGTAAGTCACATCTTATTTTTTAATTCTGGAATGTCATTAAGCCTCAGTTTTCTCATATGTACAATGATAATGATTATTTATGGGAGTATCCAGAATATTTCAGGAACATGCTTAAATTAAACATTTATATATATGCATATATAATATAAAATACATACTACAATATATATAATATAAAATACATAATACAATATATATTATATTTATTACATAGTTTCTTTAATGATCTGGATCTCTCATTGTGACCAAGAACAGTGGTTGGCATTTATCAACTATGTCAAGGCCATGTCCTCCAAATTTTTGATCTCTTATATTCTCTTTTTCTTTATGGTTAACTGCCTTTCAGGTTGCTGCAGCTCCAAATACCACTCACATTTCCTCCAAAGCATGAAGAAGTGGGAGAAAAAGGATGGTACCAGCCACATTTATTCTCTTATATTTTGAAAGCTAGGCTTTCATAGAAACCCCTGAAAGGCTTCTTCCAAAGTTTCATTGGCCAGCACATTAATTGTTAGAGAGACTCGAAATTGGGAGCATGACTGTTGTAATTAGCCTAAACTTAGAAACAGTCCTGATTTATAATCCATCTGTCAATTAACAAGGAAAAGAGATAGTGGGTTTTGATAGGTTACTAAGAACATCTGCCATAAGGACATTGACTGTATTGCACCCAGTTCTTGGTGATTCGTGAAGAAAAGTAAAAGCAAAAGTTGAATATTTTAATTTTTATCACTTCTGAAAATAGAGGAATCTAAAGTTTTACCTAAGGTCCATAATAATCTTGAAATTGTGAAACTGAGATATAATTATTAATGTATAATTTCAATAGCAATTCAAATTCAAGTGTATCTGGAATATTCCAAATCAGTACTTGAAAATAGTCCTTATATTAAACAACCAAGATTTTTTTAAAATGCTCTAAATACTGATTTGTCCTTTTCTTTTATAGTAACTGAGAGTAAAAGTTAATGAAGCAGTAATTTGCTTTTTTACAGTTTGAATCTAAGAAAAGGATTTCAGCAGAAGAGGCCATGAAGCATACATAATTTCAAAGTCTTTGCCCAAGAATACCTGCTTTACCATAAAGTAAGAAAATCCAAAGATTTCCCCCTTTATGCTAATTTGTCTAGTGTTGAAGAATGAAATGGATTAGAGGTTTAGAAAGAGATGGTTTCTGATTTTAAATCTGAAACATTGGTCATTTTCAAAAGTCAATCAAAATTTCTTAAGGAAAGGAGCCCCCACTGTAGTTTTTCAAATCAGTCATAATTTTTTATTCTGTAAAATTTTTAAATATATATATTATCACTACTCTAAGAAACTGTAAGAAACCAATAATACTTAAGTATGGGTCATCAAACTTACTGCATTTAATTTGAAACATACCATCTGTGATGGCATCTATAGGCCTAATATAGCTTCAATTCATTAGTGGAAAAACCTTACCTTAATATATAAAGATGATTTTCCTTTCTGGGCATCTCTATGACTTTACCATCCCTATGACAGGGGTCAGTGTATTATCAGAGCCATTAAAATAATACATTTCCCATGCAGGAGGTAACTCTTAAATTTCACTTCTGATATTCATTTATGTAAATTAGCCCAGTGACTTACTTTAAAATGGAGTAAGATAAGTCAGGGATTAGGAGAATATTTGAAAATTGAGCTATGAAAAGCTTTCATTTATTTCCAATTCTCGTTTACTAGAGAATAGAGATTCATTGAGATTTATATAGCAATCAGCAACAAGCAAATTGAATAAGAAATCCTTTAGACATTTACTCAGCCTTTACAGGATATTTTTAAATTTAAGACTACCTTCTGACAGAGGTTGGAAATGAGAAATGAATTACAGGTGCTTTTTTTCAAAAAGTTTATATTGCATTGTTAATACCAAATTTCAGTTTAAGGTAGTAGAACCAATCTCTTCCATGTTCTTCACTAAAAATCTGAAGATAGTTTGAGGACCTGATACCTTTATGCCATCATGAAATAACAATAAAGAACAGAGAGAATAAGAACTTGGTAATGCATTTTATGAGGTCTCCCAACCCAGTAATATCTGGAACATATACCATGTGTTTTTTGTTCTTTTCTTTTTTTGATTTTTATTTTCAGAGATACACCTGCTTGCATGACGCTTTAAAGCAGAATTTGGGGAAGGGTTCTGAAAAGGGATTACTTCCTTTGGTTTCCTCCTGAAAATGGACAAAAAAAGACAAAACTTTGAGCAGGGCTATATGGACATATAAGTGCAGTATGTTTATGTTGGATCTCTATAAACTTTTTAAATGCTTCTTTGTAGTTGGATCATATATGTTTGTAATAATTTTGACCTTCACCTAATGACTTTTCTCTGTGCATTTTAGATGTGTCAGTAATCAGTTTGAAAGAGATTCAGTTGCAAAAAACTTGTTTGTTTAAATTTATTTTTATTGTAAATAAATGGGATACATCTTGTCTCTCTGCACATGTAATAGAGGCATACCATTTGTATAATCATACATATACATAGGGTAATAGTTTTTGACTCATTCTGTTTATTCCCTTCCCCCCACCCCTCTTTTTCCTCTATACAGACAGTCCTTCCTCCATTCTTGCCCCCTCCAAAACCCATTATGTGTCATCACCCCCTTATCAGCCAGCTAATTCATCCTTTGGTATTTTGAGATTGGCTTATCTCACTTAGCATGATATTCTCCAATTTCATCCATTTTTCTGCAAAGGCCATAATTTTATTATTCTTATGGCTGAGTAATATTTCATTATATATATATATATATATATATATATATATATATATATATATATAATAGTTTCTTTATCCACTCACCAATTGAGGAGCATCTAGGTTGGTTCCACATTCTGTCTATTGTGATTGTGAATTGAGCAGCTATAAATATTGATGTGGATGTATCTCTGTAGTACGCTGATTTTAAGTCCTTTGGGTATAGGCAAAGGAGTGAGATAGCTGGGTCAAATGGGGTTCCATTCCAAAATGTCTAAGGAATCCCCACACTGCTTTCCAGAGTGCATGCACTAATTTGCAGACCCACCAGCAATGTATGAGTGTACATTTTCCCCCACATCCTCACCAACACCTCTTTTTGCTTGTATTCTTGATAATCACCATTCTAATTGGGGTAAGATGGAATTTTAGGGTAGTTTTTATTTGCATTTCTCTTATTATTAGAGATGTTGAACATTTTTTTCATATATCTGTTGATTGCTTGTAGACCTTCTTCTGTGAAGTGTCTGTTCATTTTGTTAGCTCATTTGTTGATTGGGTTATTTGTATTCTAGGTGTAGAGATTTTTGAGTTCTTTATTTTTCTGGAAATTAGTGCTCTGTCTGAAGTATGAGTAGCAAAGATTTTCTCCCACTCTGTAGGCTGTTTCTTCATATTGCTAGTAGTTTTCTTTGCTGAGGGAAAGCTTTTTAATTTGAATCTATCCTAGTTGTTGATTCTTGCTTTTATTTCTTGTGCTATGGGTGTCCTGTTAAGGAAGTCTGATCCTAAGCCAACATGTTGAAGATTTGGACCTACTTTTTCTTCTATAAGATGCAGGGTTCTGTTCTGATTCCAAGGTCCTTGCTCCATTTTGAGTTGAGTTTTGTGCAGGATGAGAGATAGGGTTTAGTTTCATTCTGTTGCATATGGATTTCCAGTTATTCCAGCACCATTTATTGAAGAGGCTATCTTTTCTCCATTGCATATTTTTGTCACATTTGTCTAGTATGAGAAAATTGTATTTATTTGGGTTTGTGTTCATGTGCTCTATTCTGTACCACTGATCTACCTGTCTACTTTGGTAATAATACCATGCCATTTTTGTTACTATTGCTTTGTAATAGAGTTGAAGTTCAGATACTGCGATACGCCCTGCTTCACTCTTCCTGCTAAGAATAGCTTTAGCTATTCTGGGTTTCTTATTCTTCCAGATGAATTTCATGACTGTTTGCTCTATTCTGAGAAGTACATCATTGGGATTTTAATTGGAATTGCATTGAATCTGTATAGAACTTTTGGTAGTATGGTCATTCTGATGATATTAATCCTGCCTATCCAAGAACATGGGTGATCTTTCCATCTTCTAACGTTTTCTTTAATTTCTTTCTTTAGTGTTCTGTAGTTCTTATTGTAGAGGTCTTTCACCTCTTTTGTTAGATTGATTCCCAAATATTTTATTTTTTTCAAGGCTATTGTGAATGGGGTAATCTTCCTAACTTCTCCTTCTGAGGATTCTTCACTTATGAATAAAAATGCATTAGATATATGAGTATTGATCTTATATCCTGCTAATTTACTAAATTCATTTATGAGTTCTAAAAGTTTTCTGGTGGAATTTTCCAGTTTTTCCATGTCATCAGCAAATAGGAATAATTTTAGTTCTTCTTTTCCTGTTCATATCCATTTAATTTTTTTGGTCTGTCTAATTGCTCTGGCTAGAGTTTCAAAAACAATGTGAAATAGAAGTAGTGAAAGAGGGCATCTTTGCCGTGTTCCAGTTGCTAAGCAGAATGCTTTCAGTTTTTCACCATTTAGAATGATACTGGCCATGGTCTTAGCATAGATAGCTTTTGCAGTGTTAAGGAATGTTCCCACTATCCCTATTTTTTCTAGTGTTTTGAGCATAAAGGGATGCTGTATTTTATTAAATGATTTTCCTGCATCTATTGAAATATCCATGTGATTCTTTACTTTAAGCCAGTTAATATGGTGAATTATATTTATTGATTTCCAGATGTTGAACCAAGCTTTCATCCCTGGGGTAAGACCCACTTGATCGTGTGGCACTATCTTTTTAATATATTTTTGTGTGCGATTTGCCAAATTTTTGTTGAGAATTTTTACATCAATGTTCATTAAGGATATTGGTCTGTAATTTTCTTTCCTGGGTATGTCTCTGTCTGGTTTAGGTATCACGGTGATATTGGCTTCATAGAATGAGTTTGGGAGGGTCCCCTCCTCTTATATTTTATGAAATACTTTGAGAAGTCCTGGAATAAACTCTTCTTTAAAGGTTTTGTATAACTCAGCTGAGGACCCATCTGGTCCCAGACTTTTCTTTCATGGTAGACTTTTGATGACTTCTTCTATTTCATTACTTGAAATTGATCTATTTAAATTGTGTATGCCCTCCTCGTAAAGTTTAGATACTTCATAGGTCTCTAAAAACCTGTTAATGCATTCAAGAATTTCTATTTTGTTGTATATAATTTCAAAAGAGCTTCTGATTATGTTTTGTATTTCAATCATGTCTGTTGTGATATTTCCTTGTTCATTCCGAATTTTAGTAATTTGGGTTATCTCTCTCCTTTTCTTTGTTATCATGAATAAGGATTTATCAATTTTGTTTATTTTTTCAAAGAACCAACTATTTATTTTGTCAATTTTTCTATTGTTTATTTTTATTGTTTATTTTTCTATTGTTTATTCTATTGTCTACTTTTCTATTGTTTAAATTTTGTTAATTTCAGCACTGATATTTTTATATACTTCATATTTTTTTAAATAAAAATCATAAAGTTACATAGGGCAATGTTGTTTGATTCATTCTGTTATTTTTTCCCTTCCCCCTACCCCTCCCGCCCCTCTTTCTGTCTATACAGTCCTTCCTTCCACCATTCTTACTACCCTCCTTATCCCTAAACCCAAACCTAACCCTACTCCTAACGCTAATCCCTAATACCCCCCATTATATGTCCTCATCCGCTTATAAGCAAGATCATTCGTCCTTTAATTTTTTGAGATTGGCTTATCTCACTTAGCATGATATCCTCCAATTTCATCCATTTGCCTGCAAATGCCATAATTTCATCATTCTTCATGACAGAGTAATATTCCATTGTATATATATGCCACAGTTTCCTTATCCATTCATCAACTGAAGGGCATCTAGTTGGTTCCACACTCTGGCTATGGTGAATTGAGCAGCTATGAACATTGATGTGGCTGTATCTCTGTAGTATGCTGATTTTAAGTCCTTTGGGTATAAGCCAAGTAGTGGGATAGATGGTTCAAATGGTGCTTCCATTCCAAGCTTTTCTTAGGAATCTCCATACTGCTTTCCAGAGTGGCTGCACTTATTTGCAACCCCACCAGCAATGTATGAGTGTACCTTTTTCCCCACATCCTTGCCAACACCTGTTGTTGCTTATGTTCTTGATAATCGCCATTCTCATTGGGGTGAGATGAAACCTTAGGGTAGTTTTGATTTGCATTTCTCTTATTACTAGAGATGGTGAACATTTTTTTCATATATCTGATGATTGCTTGTACATCATCTTCTTTGAACTGTCTGTTCATTTCCTTAGCCCATTTGTTGATTGGATTATTTGTATTCTTGGTGTAGAGGTTTTTGAGTTCTTTATAGATTCTGGAAATTAGCGCTCTATCTGAAGTATGAGTGGCAAAGATATTCTCCCACTCTGTAGGCTCTCTCGTCACATTACTGATAGTTTCCTTTGCTGAGAGAAAGCTTTTTAGTTTGAATCTATCCCAGTTGTTGATTCTTACTTTTATTTCTTGTGCTATGGGAGTCCTGTTAAGGAAGTCTGATCCTAAGGCAACAAGTTGAAGGTTTGGACATACTTTTTCTTCTATAAGATGCAGGGTCTCTGGTCTGATTCCGAGGTCCTTGATCCGTTTTGAGTTGAGTTTTGTGCAGGGTGAGAGATAGGGGTTTAGTTTCATTCTGTTGCATATGGATTTCCAGTTTTCCCAGCACCATTTGTTGAAGAGGCTATCTTTTCTCCATTGCATATTTTTGGCAACTTTGTCTAGTATGAGAAAATTGTATTTATTTGGGTTTGTGTCCATGTCCTCTATTCTGAAACATTGATCTAAATGTCTATTTTGGTACCAATACCATGCCTTTTTTGTTACTATTGCTTTGTAATAGAGTGGAAGATCTGGTATTACCATACCCCCTGCTTCGCTCCTTCTACTGAGGATTGTTTTAGCTATTGTGGGTTTCTTATTCTTCCAGATGAATTTCATAATTCCTTGCTCTATTTCTGTCAGGTACATCATTAGGATTTTAATTGGAATTGCATTGAATCTGTATAACACTTCGGTAGTATGGCCATTTTGACAATATTAATTCTTCCTATCCATGAACATGGGAGATCTTTCCATCTTCTAAGGTTTTCTTTAATTTCTTTCTTTAGTGTTCTGTAGTTCTCATTGTAGAGGTCTTTCACCTTTTTTGTGAGATTGATTCCCAAGTATTTTATTTTTTTTTTGATGCTATTGTGAATGGGGTAGTTTTCCTAATTTCTCTTTCTGAAGATTCATCATTATGTATAAAAATGCATTGGATTTATGAGCATTGATCTTGTAACCTGCTACTTTACTGAATTCACTTGTGAGTTCTAAGAGTTTTCTAGTGGGATTTCCAGGTTCCTCTAAATGTATAATCATATCATCAATGAACAGGAATAGTTTGAGTTCCTCTTTTCCAATTCATATCCCTTTAATCTTTGGTTTTTCTAATTGCTCTGGCTAGAGTCTCAAGAACAATGTGGAATAGAAATAGTGAAAGAGGTCATCCTTGGCTTGTTCCAATTTTTAGTGGGAATGCTGTCAGTTTTTCACCATTTAGAATGATATTGGCCATGGTCTTAGCATAGATGGCCTTCACAATGTTAAGGAATTATCCCACTACCCCATTTTTTTCTAGTGTTTTGAGCATGAAGGGATGCTGTATTTTATCGAATGCTTTTTCTGCATCTATTGAAGTAATCATGTGATTCTTAACTTTTAGTCTGTTGATATGGTGAATGACACTTATTGATTTCTGGATGTTGAACCAAGCTTGCATCCCTGGGATAAAACCCACTTGATTGTTGTGCACTATCTTTTTAATATATTTTTGTATGCGATTTGCTAAAATTTTTGAGAATTTTTGCGTCGATGTTCATTAAGGATATTGGTCTGAAATTTTCTTTCCTCGATGTATCTCTGTCTGGTTTACGTATCAGGGTGATATTGGCTTCGTAGAATGAGTTTGGGAGGGTTCCCTCCTCTTCTATTTCATGGAATACTTTAAGAAGTATTGGAATGAGCTCTTCTTTAAAGGTTTTGTAGAACTCGACTGAGAACCTATCTGGTCCCGGACTTTTCTTTGTCGGTAGGCTTTGATGACCTCCTCTACTTCATTGCTTGAAATTGATTTATTTAAGTTGTGTATGTCTTCCTCGTTCAGTTTAGGTAATTCACATGTCCCTAGAAACTTGTTTTTGTCTTCGAGGTTTTCTGTTTTGTTGGAGTACAGATTTTCAAAATAGCTTCTAATTATGTTTTGTATTTCACTCGTGTCTGTTGTGATATTACCTTGTTCATTCTGAATTTTAGTAATTTGAGTTTTCTCCCTCTCTCTCTTTGTTAGTGTGGCTAAGGGTTTATCAATTTTGTTTATTTTTTCAAAGAACCAACTATTTATTTTGTTAATTTTTCTGATTGTTTCTTTTGTTTCAATTTTGTTGATTTCTGCTCTGATTTTAACTATTTCCTGTCTTCTACTACTTTTGGTGTTGGTCTGCTCTTCTTTTTCTAGGGCTTTGAGCTGTAATGTTAAGGCATTTATTTGTTGATTCCTACTTCTTTTGTTGAATGCACCCCATGCAATAAATCTTCCTCTAAGTACTGGTTTCATAGTGTCCCACAGATTTTGATATGATGTGTCTTTGTTCTCATTTACTTCTAAGAATTTTTTATTTTCCCTCCTAATGTCTTCTGTTATCCATTCATCATATAATAGTGTATTATTTAATCTCCAAATATTGGAGAATTTTCTGTTTTTTATTCTGTCATTCATTTCTATTTTCAGTCCATTATGATCTGATAGAGTACAAGGTAGTATCTCTATCTTCTTGTATTTGCTAACAGTAGCTTTGTGGCATAAGACATGGTCTATTTTAGAGAAGGATCCATGTGCTGCTGAGAAGAAAGTGTATTCGTTCTTTGTTGGATGGCATATTCTATATAAGTCATTTAAGTCTAAATGTTGATTGTGTTATTGAGATCTATGTTTTCTTTATTCAATTTATGTTTAGATGATCTATCCAGCGGTGAGAGAGGTGTGTTAAAATCACCTAGTATTATTGTGTTGTGGTCTATTTGATATCTGGAATTGAGAAGGATTTGTTTGACGTACATGGATGAGCCAATGTTCGGGTCATAGATATTTATGATTGTTATGTCTTGCTGATTTATGCTTCCCTTAAGCCGTATGTAATGTCCTTCTTTAGCCCTTCTGTCTAGTTTTTTCTTGAAGTCCACATTATCTGAAATGAGGATGGATACTCCAGCTTTTTTGCCGTGTCCCTGTGCATGGTATGTTTTTTCTCATCTTTCGCCTTTAGTCTATCGGTATCTCTTTCTATGAGATGAGTCTCTTGCAGGCAGCATATTGTTGGATTTTTCTTTTTAATCCAATCTGCCAGTCTATGTCTTTTGATTGATGAGTTCAGGCTATTATCATTCACGGTTATTATTGTGATATGATTTGTATTCCCAGTCATTTGACTCATTTTTATTTTTTGACATGATTTGGTTTCTCCTTTATTTGGCTATTCCTTTAGGCTACTTCCTCACATTCCTGATTTACATCATTGTTTTTCATCTCTTGCTCATGGAATATATTGCTGAGAATGTTCTGCAATGCTGGCTTTCTTTTTGTAAATTTTTTTAGCTTTTGTTAATGATGGAAGGATCTTATTTCATCTTCAAATTGAAAGTAAGTTTTGCTGGTTATAAAATTCTTGGTTGGCATCCATTTTCTTTCAGGGCTTGGTAAATGTTGTTCCAGGCCCTTCTAGCTTTAGGGTCTGGATTGAAAAATCTGCTGCTATTCTTATTGGTTTCCCCCTGAATGTAATCTGATTCTTTTCTCTCACGGCCTTTAAATTTTGTCTTTTTTTTTTGTATGTTAGGTATTTTGATAATAATGTGCCTTTGTGTGCTTCTGTTGTAATTTTGTATATTTGGAGTCCTATAAGCCTCTTGTACTTGGATTTCCATTTCATTCTTCAGATTTGGGAAATTTTCTGATATTATTTCATTGAATAGATTGTTCATTCCTTTGGTTTGTTTCTCTAAGCCTTCCTCAATCCCAATAATTTTAAATTTGGCCTCTTCATGATATCCCATAATTCTTGTAGATTCTGTTCATGATTTCTTACCATCTTTTCTGTTTGGTCAACCTTGTTTTCAAGATTAAATATTTTTCCTTCAGTATCTGAGGTTCTGTCTTCCCTGTGATCTATCCTATTGGTTATGCTTTCTATGGAGTTTTTAACTTGGTTTATTGTTTCCGTCATTTCAAGGATTTCTGTTTGTTTGTTTTTTTCAGTTTCTCTAACTGTTTATTGAAATGCTCTTTTGCTTCTCATATTTTCTCTTTTAACTGTTGATTCATGCGTTCATTTAGTGCCTGCATTTGTTCTTTCATCTCCTCGTTTGCTTCCCTGATTGTTTTAATTATGTACATCCTGAACTCCCTTTCTGACATTTCTTCTTCTGTGCTGTCATTGGGTTTTATTGATATAGTATCTAGGTTTGTTTCGAACATTTTCTTTCCTTGTTTTCTCCTGCTGGTCAGATGTCAGTGGGACTCTGTGATATTGTAGATTTCTTCTATTGGCTTATAGTGTCCCTGTACATTTCCAGTGTATCACCTACCAGCCTTCAGTAGCCTGAAGTCTTGGATTAAGTTGATAATGTAGTGCTTCCGAAGAACACTGCCCCTAGCCTTGTACTGGTTCCAGGGAGACAGACCAGGAGAGGTCTCTTGCTGCCCAGCCCTGGTCCCAGAGGTTGCTTGCAGGTCTATTTTAGAGAAGGATCCATGTGTTGCTAAGAAGAAAATGTATTTGCTCTATGTTGGATGGTATATTCTACATATGTTCCTTTAGTCTATATTACTAATTGTGTAATTGAGACTTATGGTTTCTTTGTTCAATTTTTGTTTGGAAGATCAATCAAGTGGTGAGAAAGGTGTGTTAAAATAACTTAGTATTATTGTGTTATGGTCTATTTCAATTCTGGAATTGAGAAGGATTTGTTTGATGTATTTGGATGAGTCAAAATTTGGGGCATAGATATTTATGATTATTATGTCTTGCTGATTTATGCTTCCCTTAAACAGTATGTAATGTCCTACTTTATCCCTTCTGACTAACTTTGGCTTGAAGTAAACATCATCTGATATGAGGATGGATACTCCAGCTTTTCTACTCAGTCCATGTGCATGGTATATTTTTACCAATCTCTCACCTTTAGTGTGTGGGTATCTTTTTTCTATGAGATGAGTCTCTTGCAGGGAGCATATTGTTAGATCTTTCTTTTTAATCCAATCTGCCAGCCTATGTCTTTTGATTGATGAATTCAGGCCACTAACATTCACGGATATTATTGAGATATGATTTGTATTCCCAGTCATTTGACTCATTTTTGTTTTTTGACATGACTTGGTTTCCCTTTTATTTGGTTATTCCTTTAGGGTAGTTTCTCCCTTTACTGATTTACATCATTATTTTTCATCTCTTCTTCATGGAATATTTTGATGATAATTTTCTGTAGTGCCAGCTCTCTTTTTGTAATTTCTTTTAGCTTTTGTTTATCATGGAAGGATTTTATTTCATCATCAAATTTGAAGATAAGTTTTGCTGGGTATAAGATTCTTGGTTGGCATCCATTTTCTTTCAGAGCTTGAAAAATGTTGTTCCAGGCCCTTCTAGCTTTTGGGGTCTGGGTGGAAAAATCTGCTGATATCCATATTGGTTTCTTCTGAATGTAACTTGATTCTTTTCTCTCACAGTCCTTAAAATTTTGTCTTTATTTTGTATGTTAGGTATTTTCATTATAATATGCTTTGGTGCGAGTCTATTCTAATTTTGTATATTTGGAGTACTATAAGCCTCTTGTACTTGATTTTCCATTTCATTCTTCAGATGTGGGAAATTTTCTGATGTTATTTCATTGAATAGGTTGTTCATTCCTTAGGTTTGTTTCTCTAAGCTTTCCTCAGTCCCACTAATTCTTAAATCCGACCTTTTTATGATATCTCATAATTCCTGTAGATTCTGTTCATGATTTCTTACCATCTTCTCTGTTTGGTCGACTTTGTTTTCAAGATTAAATATTTTGTCTTCAATGTCTGAGGTTCTGTCTTCCAGGTGTTCTATCCTTTTGGTTATGGTTTCTGTGGAGTTTTTTCCTTCATTTCAAGAATTTCTGTCTGTTTTTTTTTGTTTTCATTATCTAACTCTTTACTGAAATGATCTTTTGCTTCCTGTATTTGCCCTTTTAACTGTTGAGTTGTGTGATCATTCAAAGCCTGCATTTGCTCTTTCAACTCATCATTTGCTTCTCTGATCCTTTTAATTATGTACATTCTGAACTCCCTTTCTGACATTTCTTCTGCAATGCTGTCATTGGATTATATTGATGTAGCATCTAGTTTGTTTAGGACATTTTCTTCCCTTTTTTTCCTCATATTGGTCAGGTATCTACTACCCCTCTAGTCAAGAAACTCTATTGACCTATAGTATCCCCATAGATTTCCAACAATTCGCCTCCTAGCCTTCAGTATCCTGAAGACTTGGAGGAACTTGATAATGCTGTGATACACAAGGAATCTGCCCCTCTAGGGATGGTGGCTTTCAGGTGGGGTATATTTTCTGCTGGTGGGAAGAGGCACCTCCACTTGTTGACTGATGGTCAGTCAAAAGGGGGACTAAACTGCAGGCTGGGGCATGGCTGGTCTGGGCCTGTGTCTCTGGTTCTACCACCCTGGTGGGAAAGTCTTACCCGGCAGGGAAGACTCACCCCATGGGTACATCTCGCTCTGTAGCTCTCCTCCGAGAAGTTCCTTTCAGTCCACAACTACTCCCTGGGCTGGACAACCTTCCTCTGTGATGTTCCCAGGGGTCTGGACCTACCTCCTGGGCCAGGAAGCCTCGCCCTGTTATTCAGACTCTCGATGGTTAGCCCTCCTCTGTGACATTCCCTTGGGTTTGGAACTACCACCTCGTCTGGAGTCCTGGCCCTGCAAGGGACTCTCTCTATGAGCAGCCCTCCTGTACAATGTTCCCTGGGGACTGGACCTACTGCCCAGGCCTGGGACCCTTGCTCTGTGCTGCAGCCTCTTCCTGGGCAGTGCTCCACTACAATGCTCCACGTTGTCTGGATTCATGGCTCCAGTGGGGGAGTCTCACTCAGCAACTCTACTCCATGAAGTTCACTGCATTCCAGGATTACTGACCCATCCAGGAAGTCTTGCCCAGTGGGAGAGACTCACCTGGCTGCTCTGAATTGGTCCAGAGTCTATCAATACCTCTGCTTTTTGAATCCCTAGTCCTGTCAAAGGACCTCCAGTCTCCTGTAGGTATTTCAGGAAGGGAGTTGCACTTCCAATGATGGTGGCCATGCCCTCAGGAATAATTCAAAATGCCTGCACCGGCCTCCAAAGAAGCTGGGAAACCCCAGCAAGGGTGTACTGAGTCAGCACAGATGCAAGTGCAGTTTCCCTTAGCAGGGAGTGCAGGAGGGCAGGCTCTGTGATGGCGTCCAAACTCAATGTGGGGGTCAGGCAGGCCAGCTACCTCCACGATGGTGTCCTACCTTGGCTTGGGGTTAGGTGGGCCAGTTAGCTCTGCCCAATGGTTTCTGACCTTGGCGTGGGCATCAGGGGACCCAAACTTTATTTCTTTACATGTGCCACATGGAACAGAACTTGATGTGCCACATCCAAGGCAGGGCGGGATGCCTGGCTGAGGTTTCCATCTGGGGGCCAGCTCCTCTTGCTCTTGAACTGAGCCTGGGATGAACAGGGTTGAAGGAAGTGGGGGGCTGTGGGAGTTTGTTCAGGACCTGGGATTTAAAATTCTTTTTACCCAGAGACAGGTGTGTGTGTCATAAGCCATTTCACATGTTGATTATGAATTTTTGTGTGGAACCAAGCTTTTGGTTTATAAGTTTATGAGTGAAATTATTGATGTAAAAGCCAATGTACAGGGCTGGGTTTGTGGCTCAGTAGTAGAGTACTTGCCTATCATGTGTGAGGCACCAGGTTCAATTCTTAGCACCACATATCAATAAATAAAATAAAGGTCCAGGAACAACTAAAATATATCTAAAAACCCAAGGTACAGTGCATTCCACAACTGTGTGTGTTCAGCATTGCACATAGTATAGTCACTTTTCTATATGATATGGGCAGCTCAGTAAACCTTGAGAGAGAAATTTGACTCAGTCACATCAGGGATCCTGAAAGCTGCAGATGGCACAAGATCTTTTACAAGTGACCTGTCTTGATCACTGCACATGCTGTCCCTGGTACCTGAGGCAGAAGACACATAATGTGCTTCCCCAGTCATCAGTGTCATCACTTCGAAGCATAAGAGTTGCAGACTGACCCCATTACCAAAAGGGTCATTTAACATAGTGCTGATCACTCTTACTGTGGAATATGAGCTTTGCTGGTGGGAACATTATCTTCCTAGAGTCTCTAAATACTGTATGTAGGATAAAACTGAATGTTGAACTGCCTTCATAAAATGAATTTGTATTTTAGGACATGGGAAGAACAGAAGACAGCATACTGTCTGATAACATGGTCAAGCCCATCCCCCAGTCTTTCTTACTAATCAAGGACTCAGATCTGGAGGCAAATTTTTTTTTTTTGGTGGACTTGGGATCTCCATTTGTCTACACTGTCCTCTTCACAGTGGACTGTTTTTATTTTAGAGCTACAGTAGATTGTGTTTCTATTTGTCATGGTGTGATGCTTTCTTGTGCAGTCATCTTTAAGCTCTTCTCTGCCATTAGAGACAGTAGGTTACAGCTATCAATGTAACTGTAGCTGCAATTTTTTGTGCAGGACTGAGAAACAGTGCATTACATATTGTGGAATCATTGTTGCTAAGTAATTATTGCCTGTTTATTTACACAAAAGTTAAATGCCTGAAGAAGTTGCAGTGGCTGTATCATGTCTGAAAGCATCCATTTCTCCTCACAGGTAGTCTTTCTACTGCATATTTTGTTTGTTTTAAAAATTAAACTACAATGTTTCCTGGAAGGTATATTTAGTTTGCTTAACAGTAAAATAAGTGAGCCATGTTGAACACTCTAATTAACATAATTTCTTACTGAACACTGGCAAGTAGGGTAGCTGAGATTAATAAGTACATTATGTTTAGGAGATCATGTGACAAGTTGATTCAATCAAGTGAATATCTGCCATTTTTGGATTGTCACATTAAACACCAATAAATTACAGCCCCCAAATTATTTATTTTCACCTATTTCTCATTTTAGAAATGTCCACTTCATGTTACTTGATATGTGTATATGAATACATTTACCTACTTTAGGTTGTGCTTCAGTTTAGTTCAAACTTAACCATATGAGTCCATTTAAAGATGAAAAGTCCTGCTTGTCTTAAATACTTTTTTATAAACAAGGATGATACTTCATTGGGGAACTGTTTGTTTCATTTGGGGGCTGTTTCAGTAACATTCACTGGAACATTCAATATCATTCACCTAAAAATCATGTCTTTTGAAATAAGCCATGAGAAACTAAAATTAGAGAAATGAAAACTTAAGAGGATTTTGTGTTAAAAGTATTACGAGGAATTAACTATTTATCAGAGTTGCTAAATATTACAGTTTTAATTATGCTTCTCCTTGAACATCATAAAAACACTTTGGTGTTGGCAAAAGTGTTTTTAAAACTTTGTGTTTACTTGTAAGGAATATTGTTTAGTGCATATTACAAACTAAGTCTTAATTGGTATATTTTGAAATGGTCATATAAAGTTTTGCCTTATATATCATGAAAATAGTCATAGCTTAATTATTTCCTGACATTTACTGTAAAACATTCAGGGGTCCTACCATTTCTGTTCAGGAAATCTTGTAGTTTATTGTCATTAACAATATTAGGTGAATTTCAAATATTTTATTTTAACTTAGTTTGTGAATAGTGATTGTGGCATATTTGGGGTTATTATTTTAATATTTTATGATATTGAAATTTTCATTTCAAAAATTATGAAAGAAACAGATTCATGTGCAATGGTGAATATTAGACCACTACTGTTTATCATAGTTGTAAATTGGTTTTATATTAAACCCTATAGCCTAATAAACTGCTGTTATTTCTAACAGACAGGTATTAATATTGTACTTTGCTAGCTACAAATATTATTTGGAAATTGCTCCATTTTGTTTTTAAATTTGCAATAACAGAATCTCCATGTTGTATAAAATGAGATTTTGTTGGGTCATACTTTTTTTGGGTGGAAGATGACTAGGCAAAGTGGGATAATTTTCTTTTATGATTCCTCAGTAAGACCATGAAGTCACCATATCAAAATTCAGAGCTGCTTTATATTAGTGCTAAACAATTATTTAGTAATCTCTACTGTCATTTTATATAGCAGCACTCTTAAGTTTGCCATTCCATGTGGTATATAATTGGTTTGTTGCAATTTTGGTCTATTGTTATCTGTAAGTTTAATTCTTACATACAAATAGTGAAGAAATACATCCAGTTGCTACTTAAAATTCTTTTTCCTAGGATGTTCTGGGGATATTTCTTCATTTCATTGAGAGATTTGGCAATAAAACAAATGTTTGTTGGGGTTGTTTTTATTTGTTTATTGATACTTCAACATCATTCATGTCCTGAAAACTACAGTGAAGATAATTTAAACTCAAAAATACTTGAACCTGGAATACTTACAAATCCTCTTAAACTAACAAGGTTCTTAAAGGTAAGAGAAAATGTCTCCCCAAGCAGTGTTGGTAATACACACAGAATGTCACTATGGGTGTCACTATAGGTGAAGAGTGGTTGTTTTCTGAGGCTTTATCAAATTAGGTTTGAAATACTACTTATTATGTTATAATTATCTATTAGAATTGGAACAAATCATATGGATATTTTTCTTTACTTGTCTATGATGTTTAAGTGGCAACATTTTAACAGTTAGTGTACAGTTCAGTGGCATTAGTGAAATTCAAAAAGTTTTACATCATTTGCCACTATTTCCATAGATTTCATCATTCCAAAGAGAAGTTGAAGTCATTTTTAAAAATACATTTTCCCTTTGAGTTGAGTTTTGTGCAGGGTGAGTGATAGGGGTTTAATTTAATTCTGTTGCACATGGTTTTCCAATTTTCCTAGCACCATTTGTTGAACAGGCTATCTTTTCTCCATTGCATATTTTTGGCAACTTTGTCTAGTATGAGAAAATTGTATTTATGTGGGTTTGTGTCCATGTCCTCTATTCTGTACCATTGATCTACCTGTCTATTTTGGTACCAATACCATGCCGTTTTTGTTACTATTGCTTTGTAATAGAGTGGAAGATCTGGTATTGCGATACCCCCTGCTTCGATCTTTCTACTGAGGATTGCTTCAGCTATTCTGGGTTTCTTATTCTTCCAGATGAATTTCATAATTGCTTGCTCTATTTCTGTCAGGTACATCATTGGGATTTTAATTGGAATTGCATTGAATCTGTATAGCACTTTAGGTAGTATGGCCATTTTGACAATATTAATTCTGCCTATCCAAGAACATGGGAGATCTTTCCATCTTCTATGGTTTCCTTAAATTTCTTTCTTTAGTGTTCTGTAGTTCTCATTGTAGAGGTCTTTCACCTCTTTTGTGAGATTGACTCTCAAGTATTTTATTTTTTTCAATGCTATTGTGAATGGGGTAGTTTTCCTAATTTCTCTTTCTGAAGATTCATCACTTATGTATAAAAATGCATTGGATTTATGAGCATTGATCTTGTAACCTGCTACTTTACTGAATTCACTTATGAGTTCTAAGAGTTTTCTGGTGGAATTTCCAGGTTCCTCTAAATATATAATCATGTCATCAGTGAACAGGGATAATTTGAGTTCTTCTTTTCCAATTTGTATCCCTTTAATTTCTTTGGTTTTTCTAATTGCTCTGGTTAGAGTCTCAAGAAAACTGTTGAATAGAGTGGTGAAAGAGGGCATCCCTGCCTCATTCCAGTTTTTAGGGGGAATTCTTTCAGTTTTTCACCATTTAGAATGATATTGGCCATGGGCTTAGCATAGATGGCCTTTAAATATTAAGGAATGTTCCCACTACCCCAATTTTTTCTAGTGTTTTGAGCATGAAGGGATGCTGTATTTTATCGAATGCTTTTTCTGCATCTATTGAAATAATCATGTGATTCTTAACTTTTAGTCTGTTTATATGGACCTTGGAATCAGACGAGAGACCCTGCATCTTATAGAAGAAAAAGTATGTCCAAATCTTCAACTTGTTGCCTTAGGATCAGACTTCCTTAACAGGACTCCCATAGCACAAGAAATAAAAGCAAGAATCAACAACTGGGATAGATTCAAATTTAAAAGCTTTCTCTCAGCAAAGGAAACTATCAGTAATGTGAAGAGAGTGCCTACAGAGTGGGAGAATATCTTTGCCACTCATACTTCAGATAGAGCGCTAATTTCCAGAATCTATAAAGAACTCAAAAACCTCTACACCAAGAATACAAATAATCCAATCAACAAATGGGCTAAAGAAATGAACAGACACTTAACAGAAGAAGACCTACAAGCAATCAACAGATATGTGAAAAAATGTTCAACATCTCTAGTAATAAGAGAAATGCAAATGAAAACTACCCTAAGATTTCATCTCACCCCAATTAGAATGGCGATTATCAAGAACACAAGCAACAATAGGTGTTGGCGAGGATGTGGGGAAAAAGGTACACTCATACATTGCAGTTGGGGGTTGCAAATTAGTGCAGCCACTCTGGAAAGCAGTATGGAGATTCCTAAGAAAAGCTTGGAATGGAAGCACCATTTGAACCATCTATCCCACTACTTGGCTTATACCCAAAGGACTTAAATTCAGCATACTACAGAGAAACAGCCACATCAATATTCATAGCTGCTCAATTCACCATAGCCAGTGTGTGGAACCAACCTAGATGCCCTTCAGTTGATGAATGGATAAGGAAACTGTGGCATATATATACAATGGAATATTACTCTGCCATGAAGAATGATAAAATTATGGCATTTGCAGGCAAATGGATGAAATTGGAGGATATCATGCTAAGTGAGATAAGCCAATCTCAACAAACTAAAGGACGAATGATCTCACTGGTAAGTGGGTGAGGATATATAATGGTGGGTAGAAGGGGCTAGCATTAGGGTTAGGGTTAGGTTTAGAGTTGGGGATAAGGAGGGTGGTAAGAATGGAGGATGGAAGGACGGTATAGAGGGAAAAGAGGAGTGGGAGGTGTGGGGGGAAAGGAAAAAAATAACAGAATGAATTAAACAACATTGCCCTATGTAAATTTATGATTTTTAATAAAAAATAAATAAAATAAAATACATTTTCCCTGCTCTCCCCAGTCCTGGTAACTTTAATGTACTCTCTATTTCTATGACTTTGCTTTTTCTGGATAGTTCATGTAAGAGGAGTCATAATGTATTTTTCTATCATATCTGGCTTATTTCATTTGGCATATTTTTGTGACTTCTTCATGTTTAGCATAAATGCAAACTTCATTTATTTGTGACTGAATAATTCTCTATTATGAATATATGCATTTTCTTTATCCATTCATCTATAGATTTACACTGGGTCATTTCTACCTTTAAACTGTTGTGCATAATGCTTACATGAAATGTTGATGTACAAATATGTATATAATTCTCTGTTTTAAATTCTTTGGGGTACAACATACACCCAGAAGTGGAATACAATTCCTTTTAACTTCATGTGGAGTCAGCAAATGTTTTCTATAGAAATTTTACTTTTTTACATTCCCAGTAGAAATGCACAAGGATTTCAGTTTTTCATCCTCACTAATACTTATTATTGTCCCTTATTTATAAATTTCATCCTAATAGGGGTGAGGTTGTATCACAGTGTAAATTTAATATACGTTTACCTAAAGTTTACTAATGTTGTGCATCTTTTCATGTGTATTTTGGCCATTTGTATATCTGCTTTAAGGAAGTATCTTTATGTACTTTGCATATTTTAAAAGTAGGGTTGTCTTTTGGTTGTTGCGTTGTTAGAATTCTTTATGGATCCTGTATATCATTCCATTATATGGTATGTTGTTTGTAATGATTTCCTCTTATTCTGTGGGTTTTCTTTCACTTTCTTGAAGGTACACTTGTGATGCACAAATATTATTAATTTTAAAGAAGTCTAACTTATCTTTTTTTTAAATTTTTTTTGCCTGTGGCTTTGGTGTCATATATAAGAAATTATTGCCAGTTTCTCCAGATCATAATAAATATTTACCCCTACATTTTCTTTTAAGATGTTTATAATTTTAGCTCTTACATTTAATGCCATCATCCATTTTGAGTTAATTTTTTTTGTGGTATAAAATTAGGGTCCAACTTCATTTATTTTTTTGTTACTAGGATTTGAACCCAGGGGTTCTTTACCACTGAGCCTCATTCCAGCCCGAGCCATCTTTTATATTTTATTTAGAGACAGACTCTCACTGAGTTGCTTAGAGCTTTGCTAAGCTGCTGATGCTGGCTTTAAACTTGAAATCCTCCTGTTCCAGCTTCCCAATCTGCAGGAATTACAGACATGCACTACTGTACCCAACCCAAAATCATTCTTTTGTATATGAATATCCATTTTTCCATAACCATTTGCTTCAACCATGTGTTGAAAAGACTGTCCTTTTCCATTGAATGATATTAATATCCTTGTCAAAAATAGTTGACCATGGCTGTAAGTCAGTTATTTGTCAAAAAAGTTTAACCAGTTGTAAGGGTTTCTTTATGGGCTTTTAGTTCTATTCCATTAGTCTTGTGTGTCTGTATGTCTGTCCATACAGATAGTACCAGTGTGTTGATTACAACAGCTTTATAGAAGCTTTGAAATCAGGAAGTATGGGTTCTCCAAATTTGCTCTATTTCAAAGTTGTTATATTTATTCTGTGTCCCTTGATATTCCCTTTGAATATTGGAGTAAAATTTTCTATCCCTCAAAATGTAAAAATGACAGAAAATACCATTGGAACTTTGATAAGAATTGCACTGAATTTGAATCTGTAGATCACTTTAGGTAATATAATTATCTTAACAATATTAAGTTTTCCAGGCTCTGAACATAATCTGTCTTTCCATATATTTAGTGTGATTTCTTTGAGCAACACTTTACATTTTCAGTGAACAGGTCTTCTACCTCATTGATTAAATTTATTCCTAAGTATTTTACTGATTTTGATGTTATTGTAGGTGGAATTGTTTTCTTAATTTGGTTTGGGAATTTTTCATTTCCTGCATATGGAAATGCAAATTGTCTTGTGTTTTGTCCCATGCTGCTATATTTGTTTATTAGGTTTAAAAGACTTTTTGTGAATTCTTTAGGATTTGGTACATTGAAGATTATGTCTTCTGCAAGGAGAGATAGTTAATTTCTTACTTTCTACTATGGATTGCTTTTCTTTTTCTTGCCTAATTTTGCTCTGTCTAGAACTTATAAACAAGGATATCCTTGACTTGTTTCTGATCTTAGGGAAACAACTTTCACTCTTTATCATTGATTATGCCATTAGCTGTGGCTTTCTTTTTTAACATGTTGATTAAATTTCCTTCTGTTCCTAGTGTACTGGATATTTTTATTGTGAAAGAGTATTGGGCTTTTTCAAATGCTTTTATTCATCAGTAGTAATGGTCATGTTTTCTTAACTGTTGATGTGTATTATCTTGAATTGATTTCCATGTTAAACCACTCTCACATTCATGAAGAAAATCCCATTTGGTTGTGATATATATAGGTTGAATATCCCTTATCAAAATGCTCAGAATGGCAGTTTTTCTGATTTCAATGCTGTTTGAATTTTACAATATTTGTGCATGCTTTACTAGTTGGCCAACCTTCTCCAAAAATATATATGAAATATGCTATAATCCAAAATATTTGTAGCATCATTTGCTCAAAAAATTTCAGATTTCAAATTATTTCATATTTTTTTATTGGGGATTTAATGTGATTGGACCTGACTTCTTTGGACATACTGATAAATTCAATCTGCTATGATTTTGTTGAAGATTTTGGCCTTTCTTTATAAGGGTTATGAACTGTAGTTCTATTCTTGTACAGTCTGTCTAGGTTTGGTATAAGGGTATTGCTGACATTGTAGAATGAATTAGAAAATATTTTCTCCAATTCGTTTGGAATATTTTGGGGGTGGATGTTCATTCTTCTTTAAATGTTTGTTAGAATATCAGTAGAGTAATCTGGTCCTAGGCATTCTTTGTTGGGTCATTCTGTTAATGGTATATTCCCCTTTCTTGTAATAATTCTTTTCAGATTTTTATTACTTCTTGAATCAGTTTTGGCAGTCTGTTTTTCTAGGAATTTCTCCATTTTGTTTTTGTTAAGCAGTTTGTTGGCATACAGTTGCTCATGCTCTTCTCCTCTAATTCTTTTGTTTCTGTACATTCAGTACTAATGTTTCTCTTTCATTTCTTATTTTAGTAATTCAAATCTCTTTTTCCCATCAATCCAACAAAGTGTGTTCAGGAGATTATTTCACATGTACTTCAGAATATTTTGTGTTTACTTCTCATTCTGTGAAGAATGCTATTAATCTAATCAATAGAACCAACTTTTGGTTTTCCTGAGTCTCTCTTCTTTATCAGTAAGCTTTATTATTTTCTTTCTTCTCCTAGGTGTGTTTGTTTGTTTATTTATTTATTTATTTATTTCCTGAAATGTAGAGTTACATATTTGATTTGACATCTTTCCTTTTCAGTGTAAGCATTTGAAGCTATAATTCTCTCTCCCACCACTGTTTTCAGACTATTCCATATGTGTAAATATATTGTTTTTTTTTTCTTTTGATTCAAAGAATTTTCTAATGCCTGCTATGATTTCTTCTGTAACTCTTGGTTAAGAGCATGTTGTAGCTGGGTAAGGTGGTGCATACCTGTAATTCCAATGTCTTGGAGGGCTGAGACAGAGAATCAAGAGTTTAAAGTAGCCTCATCAAAAGTGAGGCACAGGCAACTCAGTGAGACTTTGTCTAAGTAAAATACAAATTAGGACTGGGGATGAGGCTCAGTGTTCCCATGCCCCTGAGTTGTGTATATTTGTGAGTTTTCCTTTTCCTCCTTTATTGATATCTAGTTTTGTTCCATTGTGATAGGAAAGACATTTGCATGATTTCAGTTCTTCAAAAATTATTGATATTTATTTTGTGACCCAACATAATATATTCTGGAGAATGTTTTGCATGTACTTGAGAATATTTTGTGTTTCCTTCTCATTCTGTGAAGAATGTTGTGGGGTAGAGATTTGTACATGTTTCTTGTGTCTGATTAATAGTGTTCAGTTCATCTAAGTATTGATCTTCTGCAAGGCTATCCTACCCTTTATCATAAGTGGACTATTGAAATCTCTAAATGTTACATAACTGTTTATCCTTTCAGTCTTTCAGTGTTTACTTTAATTTGGACTTCTTATATTGGGTGCATATATGATCATATTGTTTCTCTATCTTCTTAAAATAGTGAACACTTATCTATATATAATGTCCTTCATCTCCTTAATTTTTTCTTAGTCTATTTTTTTCCACACAAAAGTAAGGTCACCCTGTTCCACTTTTGGTTACTATTTGGTTGGAATATGTTTTTCTATTCTTTTACTTTCAACCTCTTTGTGTGTGTGTGTGTGTGTGTGTGTGTGTTTGTGTGTGTATGTGTGTGTATGTATCTAAACTGAGTCTCTTATGTATAGTATATTGGTGCACTATTTTAAAATCATCCTTCAAATCTCTGCATTTTAACTTTAGATTTGTAAACATTTAAAATTAAAATAATTACTGATAAGCAAGGACTTAGTTCTGCCAATTAATTGTTTGTTTTGTCTCAGATGGCTTTTGTGCTTTGAGTCCTCTGATATTTCCTTGTTTTTCAGTTAGATATTTTGTAGTGTACCATTTTGATTCTCTGCTTTTTTTGTGTGTGTGTTTTAGTTATTTAGATTTTGTGTAGTTTTAAAACATTTATCTTTTATTATTTCTAATGTCATTGGTTCTGTTTTTTTAATATTTAACATAGATTCTTTAATTGATTATATTTTTCATTAAGTTCTGTTTTTTTAATATTTAACATAGATTCTTTAATTGATTATATTTTTCATTAAGAAGGTCATCCATATAAAAATAGTAAGAGGCAATAGAAACTCATGAGTGGGCTACTGAGAAAACTGTGTGCATGTGTTTGTTTGTAATGCATATTATGAAATATATATAGCAAACTTGAAATCTCCAAAGTTTTACTGCATTACTGTAGACTTAAGGAGCATTACAGTATACTCCCCTATTTCCTGTTCAATTCACAACAGGAACTTTTTCTCTGACATTAAGTTTAGATTCTGGGTTTAGTTCAACAGGAGATTCCCTCAGTTATCATGATTCTTAGCTGAAGTCAAAAGTTTCCATCACTGATCTAGAAAATTCACTCAAATCACCAATTTTCTATTAGAATAAGATGGAAAGACTATCATTAAGTTAGTAAATATAAAACTGCTTGAATTTTTTTATCTTTTTAATATTTATTTATTTTTTAATAAAGACACGGTCTCATTGAGTTGCTTTGTGCCTTGCTTTGTTGAGGCTGGGTTTAAACTCATTGTTCTCCTGCCTCAGCTGCCCCAGATGCTGGGATTATAGGCATGCACCACCATGCCTGGGTAAATTTTTGATCTTTAGTGTTCAGGAAGACTTTTCATTGGCAGCTTCTAAGAGAAATGAGAAAATTAACTACTGGAAGAAGATTTCAATTGTGTTACTACTTCAGATAATATATATGGGGTTAGATTACAGATACACATTTGTTAGAGGGAGGCAGAGAGATAAATAGAAGGGACTGGGATAGGGATAATAATAGCTGCTTCCACCTTAGCCCTGCTGCAGATGAGATCCCTGGATAGCTCATAAAGATGAGCATAAAGATGTGCCAGGTGAATGGATGATAATATAGTACTTTTTAGGAACTAAGAAAAGCTTTGCATCTGCCATTGGTCTTGCATATTTAGAAAAGGATGGCTACATTGTGCTCAGGTTGGAACATGAAATTCTAGTGATTACAGACTTGGGACTCTTTGAGTCTTTCTTGGAACAGTGCTGATTAGAAGAGCCACAAAATCTTCAGTCATTTTCCCCAGCTGTACTGACACTAACTCCATTTGTATAGGTTTCATAATGTATACTTTTCTGTGTGTGTATGCAGTGGAGGATAATGTGTAATGAATGGATGATATGTCAAGTGTAGACTTCATAGTTTTCTGGGTGGTTTTTGTACATAGTTTTTTTAGAAACACTGAAAATCAGCAAAAGATCACTTTGGGCCCACTCTAGTCATCTTGCTTTTCTAAGACTCCTAGCCAATCATTCCTTCACTACTTTTCCATTATCTGGGATCTCCATATTTCCTTTGAATTTATAATCTGTTGACACCAATTCTACATTACTGTCTCATATGGTGATGATTTATAGGCTGTGCTCTCAGTGAAGGGAAATCAAATCATACTGATTTTTGTGTTCTTACTATGTTTATTCTCTCACCTATTCTTTAACATTTCTCTTTTTCAGATTGCTCTTTTCTTCTGTTCTTCTCTTTACTACTCTCTTTCTTCATGTCTCCATTTAATTATTTCTTCCAGGACTCCCCTGACCCATGACCTACTCTGTCATAGACTGGGTTACATGCCCTGCCATTTTACTACCTTCATCCCATTTTTATTCTCATGCTTAACCCTGTGGTAACACTATTCACATTTTGTTTGCCTCACTTAAATAGTAAGCCTCACGAAGGAAACTATTATGTCTCACTCATTTGTCCCTAGTACCTGATACATGTTAGGAATTTGGTAGCATGTGCTGATTGAATGAAGACACACCTACATGAAGAAATCTGGGTCCTATGTAAAATTTGTCAGTTGCATTAAATTATCTTGTCTCCTCTATCTCATGGAACCAAAGACAATTGCAGCAGTTAAAAATTGGTTAGAAGTAGAAGATAAACTTTACTAACAGGTCAAAATGTGCAACTTTAGAAACTTAAGAACTAACCCATAATCAAGATATTCTCAACACACATGACTGGGGGAGAAGGACTTGGAAAAAACACTATGGGATAAGTCTAGGTAGGGCCAGCTATATAAGGACCAATAATCTGCTCTCTCAGAAAAATGACAATATAGCAAATGTGTTTAAGGTTTATACATGTCAGTTAGTGTTCTGTGCAAAGATGCAGGTTGTAAGTTTAAATTCTTTTGAAGTACATATAGGTTAAGATCATGGCATCTATATTCAATGCAGGTTTTGAAATCTAGCCAACTCAGTGTCCTTGAACCAGTTAGGCAACCTCTATGGCCTCCATTTCTTTATCTACAGAATGCTATATGATAGCAGTTTTATCCTAAGGTTGTTCAGAGGACAGAAAAAGTAAGCTCTTACAAAATTTTGGAACAACACTTATACAGGATAAGTAGCTTATAAATAGTTGCTGTCACTTACTGAAATTATGTCATCTAGTGAAACCAAAGATAGTCTTAGGGACCTGACTCATCTGGGAGAGGGTAGTAAATATGGTGTGTTCTCCAGTGTCAACCCTGTGGGCAGGGCTCTATGGTTCCAGGTAATGTTAATAAAGGGAGTGTGCATGTGAGGGAGAGATGCCTGTGCATATTTAAACATAAAAGGGCATTTTGTAAATCTGAGTTAAACTATTTTATGTATAAACTGGACAAAACAAATCTGTTTCCTTCTTGAGAAGAGGTGTCTGTAACAGTTTATTTTCAAATGTTTGTTTCTTCACAAACTGAATGATTTCCTACTCTACATACAAGAGTACATTATAAAATGTGTGACTAGCAGTTCTCTGTGACCCTTTCTGGCACAGTAGAGGTACTGAACCTGTCAGTCTGGGTCTCCATTTTTCTATTATTTTCTCCTGCCTCTCCTCTCCTACATGCACATCAGTCTTCCTATATCAGACACGGAGATATTTTTTAACTCACCCATGGAAGCCAGAGCTGGGTCAGCATGGAAGTGAGATTGGGTAGACTAGTAACCTCTGTCACCAAACCTGGCAGTTCACATTCTCCTTTATCAAAAAAGTACCCTAAAGGAAGAACAATGGTTCAGGGTTTTTTCTTCATTTCTCCCTTCTCAGTACATAGTAGTTGATAGAATTTAAGATTCAAATGATCAAGGGACTGTTTTTTAAACCCATTCCACTCTCCCAAGCTCAACCTCAATAATTATATGTACTTCTTCATATATCTGTATTTAAAGTGTTTTTTTTTTATGTGCCATATTTAACAGTAGGTAACAAGATACATTTCCAAACTTGTTTCCATATGGAAAAAGCAAAGTTTGGGTTATTCAAAGTAAATGGAAGAAAATGAACATACTACCTCTAAACACCTCTCATCCCAAAGTATTTATCCCACAAAAATAATATCACAGTAAAAATGATACATATATGAAAGAGAATAAAGATTTGCAATCAAAGAAAAGACATGTACAGAGACCAGTGTTCAGGTTGTATACTTCTAAAAACCTCCAGCAACAGTACATTAACACTGATCAAGCAAACACTAAAAGAATGTGGGGGTTTGCTGCTCTTTGGAGCCTATTTTGACTAAAGTACTTATTTTAAGAACACACACAGCATGAGGCAGTGCTCTGAGGGTTATTCTCCATTTCTACAGTTGTCCCTGCATAGAGCACTTTGATCTATCAAAAATTTTATTATCCCAATTCTAGTAAGTGAATTTAGACTGTAGTTAAAGTATTTTGAGGAAGAAAGGTACAACAAATAAGATTTCTGTTCATTGAGAATATTTCCAATCAGCATTTAATTTTAAAAATATATTAATTTTTATTTGAAAATCTTGACCACTGATTTATTTTAGCTTGTATTTAAGAATCTTGAATTTTGTATGTGTTCTTTTATTCTACAGTATTTTTTTAAAAAAATTAGTTGTCAGTTGATCCCTTTTTTTTATTTATATGTGGTGCTGAACCCAGTGCCTCACACATGCTAGGGAAGTGCTCTATTTCCCTACTGAGTTATAACTCCAGCCCTTTTCCTACAATTTTTAATAATATTTTTTCTAACAGTTTTGAACCAGTAGTTAATTACAGATAGGACTTGGGTAAATAAAATTGGAACACCCATCACTGTTCTACCTTCAATGAATTCAGTGTCCCCAGGCAACTCTCAGCTTCTTCTGCAAACCTGTAATGATCAAAAATCAGGTGGAGGGAAGCATTCTCAAAGGCTCCTTTTAGCTTCTAGCTCACACATTTCACTTTCAGTAATTGTCACTGCCCGAAATGAGCTCCTTTTATTTTAGTAAATACTTTACCTATAAAGGCTTACCATTAGTGTCTGTGGATTTTGGAGCCAGTCCCATTACTTTGCAGTTACAGCATACTAGAGTTGTTGAATTTTTTTCCTAAAAATCTGTGTCTCCACACAAGAGAGAGAAGCTTGATTCCAACTGAAAATCTAAATTTCTAACTAAACCTAATTTTAGTTTCTGAAAATTTCAAGAAATATGTTTTCATAAAGTTCACTTTTTAGCCTTTTCTTAATCCCCGCCATTTAAGGCCTGGCTTGGATCATCTATCTAGTCACATTTCAAGTTGGTTTCTGTTACTTTGTAGTTAAGGATTACAGTTAACTTAAACTTCAATGGACACTTTCTAGTTCATTTATCTACTTTGAAACATTCCTGCTTCATGCATAGGTTTGGTGCTACAGTAATGGTGCCTCATAATTTTTTTTTTTTTTTTACAGAACAGAAAATGTTCTATCACTGTTCTAAACTATATTACACAAAGAATCTCTTTGTTGTGTCTGCAGGTAGTTCCACAGTGATGTGATTCCTGAAGAATTTTTGCCAGGTTTTCTTCTAATGGTACCATCAATTTAGTAAAATATAAAGCAGTTTATCATGTCTCAGTTTCTGCAAGCAATGCCTTCATTACATAGATTGATATTTGTATCACAGTACATTTTTTGATCCATCAAAAATTGTAGCTATCCTCACAAAAGTTTTACAAAATCACTTCTTTGTTGTTTGAGTTTATCACCAGTGAGCTTTCAAAATATTAGATTTTTAAATGTTAATTATAGTTGCAGGTATTTAAAGAAGCCTGACTTTTATTGATAGAGTAAACATATCAGTGGGGTGTGATTTTTCTATAGGAAGAATCAGGGCTAATCTTTTGAAATAATATGCTCAACTAGAGAGTATAACAGTCTCAATGGTATGGACTGGTAACTATCCATTTCAGATTTTTGTCAGGGAGAAGAAAATGTAAGAATTTCTAAGTGATTTCAAAGTCTAAAAATGCTCTTCAGAACATTTTCTTTTATGAATGTTTATTGTCTAAGTATGGATTATTTTACTTTTATAAAAATGTTACTTGGATATTACATTTAATTAATTTTAATTGAAAAGAGATTCTAAGGAAATCCTTATACAATTGAAAGCTAAAAGGGAAAACATATAATATGCTTTCATATTTTGTCTATTGTAAAAAATAATAAAATTTTGCTAGAGATTTCTTCGGTACTAATTTTTATCTTTAAAATATTTTCTAATACTAAAAATATATAAATCTTCTACACAAAACTAAATACAAAGGAATGCACAGCTGGTTATAGTGTGTATACAAGCACAATTCAGCATATGCAGAGTTAAAAAGAAAAAAGGTTCACATTCTTATTAGTTCCACTGAAAAAATTAAGAAAATTTCTTCACTGTCAACAGTGTTCAATGTTTAAGTGCTAAGAGCATATAAAAACAAAAGCATTAAAATTCACTTAATGAAAAATGTATATTCATATATAGTGGAATATATAACAACAGTTTTTAAAATGCCAACATAAATGTAGACTATCCATGTTATAAAAAGTGCAAAACAAATGGACAGAGAGTTTCACAATGTCCTTCTTTTGACAGAATAACTAGACTAGGGGAACAAACTTGATCAGTTAATGAGACTTTAATTTCAGCCGGACTTTATTAGAATTTCTGAGAGCTCAAATTAAGTAGTACTGGAGAATTAGCTCTGTCCAGATGTGATTGGCACTGACATGTGACTGTTAAGCAGTGTGGGGAACTGCAGGGGTCAAGAAAGTTAAAGTAATTATTATAAATTCCCTGGGAAAAAAATGGTGTTCCTTACACTCCCAAACAGATCCCAGTAGTTTGGTTGTCTCATGACCCCTGTGAAGGATCAATTGCCAACCCTCTTTATAGAATGATTTGCAGATGACAATTGCAAGATTACCTAAAGCAAAGAAGAATAAAGCCCATAAAATATACTTAATTGTTCTATATGACAGACTACTAGAAAAAAGTACATAATTTAGATGTCACTAAAGTATAATCAAATACTGGTTTTAAAATGTTCTAGGCTATCTAGGAATGCTGATCTACTTTAAATATTGAGGAAGAACAAACTAAATCAGACTCTTTGTAAATCTATAATTTCTAATACTATATTTTGGAATTTGTCATCAGTTTTCCAAAGCACTACAAAAATGTTTCTAAGTAAACTAAAACTGAGGATCGTTTATCTTGAAGTATATAGATGAAGTATCTCTATTAGAGTTGAAAATGTATTTTTAAAATATTTTTATTGGTTCTATTTAGTTATACATGATAGGAGAATGCATGTAGTTTCATTGTACACAAATAGTTTATTTTTTGGTTTTATTCATCAATGGACCTTTATTTGTTTATATGTGGTGCTGAGAATTGAATATGCTGTACAAGCCCCACACATGCTGTATAAGCCCTCTACAACTGAGCTCTAAACCCCAGCTCCTGAAAAAATATTTTACTGATAAATAATATCAAACTTATTAGAAAGATGACTCATAAGAAAAAACTTAGTGCACTGTTAATTTCTGTATTGCTAGCAACTAAGAAGATAAATAGCAAAATAAAAAGGTATATGTTTTAGTGACAAGTCTCAGGCCTGAAGCAAATCTATCATCTGTGCTCCCAACAGAACAAACTGAAGTAAAGGCCTCCTGTTAATACCTGACTGTCTGCACCTAGATGTTTTATTTTCTAGGATCATATATGTCAAAATGATTTCCTATACTGTCTTGTAGCTTAATTCCTATTTAGTCCATAGTAAGTTTAAATATTAAACTTTATCATTAAATATCAAACTACAAAGCCTGGCACCTGTTAGAAGTACAATAAATATCTGTAAAACAAGTAAATATATTTTTGCACTTTTCAGACTATGTCAGCAAGTTATTTACATCTGTGCTTTCTTGCTTATTAAGGGCTGTCATTTCAATTGATATCTAGGGGCTACAAATGAGCAGTTAAAGTTCTGATTACATAAAAGTCACAACTAGTAAGGAGCAACACATAATTTTAAGCTCTGACTAAAATTTATCTGTACAAAATTGTCCAACTTCTTATTTTGGGGAAGGGATTAGGGATTGTCTTAATTACTGGTTCAATTTGTGCAGTGGCTTTTGATATATTCCAGGTTCTTTTTCTTTTATGATGCTTTAAAATTTTAATTTTTTCTAAAATGTTATCTACCCCAACTGTGTTTTCATATTCTTCACCTATAATTTATAGTCTATTATTTATGCTCCTAACCATTATTCCCATTGACTTGGAGTGAACATTGAAGGAGAGTAGGTCTTGAATTTTTATTGTTAGTGGTTTTTTAATATTATATTTGGGGTTTTTGTCCATCTTGTTGATATTTTCAATAGAATATCCTTTCTGGGGCTAGGGTTGTGGCTCAGTGGTAGAGTGCTTGCCTAGCATGTATGACGCACTGGGTTTGATTCTCAGCACCACATATAAATAAATGAATAAAATAAAGGTCCAGAAAAATCTAAAAAGTATTTTAAAAAATAAATCCCCTTTGTTTTAATTTTTAGTCTCATCTGTTGTTTTAAAGAGATCACTGACTTCTGCCCCTAACTCTTTATTTGGGTACACTCAGTTGTCACAGTTCTCAATTAGCCTGGCTTTACTGGCATGTTTCTTAGTCCTTTTTATGGACTCTTTACTACAGTCCCACATTTTTCCTTCACATAATGAATATCTGATAGAAAAGGGAGTAATAAAAGTACAAATCATATTGAATATAAGACATCCAAAAGATGGTCCAGAAAGTAGCTAATGTTGGGGACATATCTGGCAGAAGTTCCAAGCAAAGATGGAACTCAGTGTTCCAGGACAGAATGCATTTGTTTCTGGAATTCATTCCCTCCCATTTCCTGTCCTTCAGTATCTAATCTATAGAGTATGAATGGTCAAATTAATGCTGTATCATCAGAAGGATGTTTGGGGTGGCTGGCCTGAGATAACCTGGGGCAACTTTAAGAAACCAATAGGAAAATGTTCACTTGATAGAAAGCCAGATTAGTTACTGACTGAGGGCAGTGTGTTTTGTGGGGGAGTGGGGGACAGGAGTCAGTGGAGGGAGTCATAGTCCTTTTCACATTGCAGCACAGGCCAGACTTCTGTCCTCAGCCTACCTTTCTCCATAGTCATACATCGACCTGACAACCATTTCCACTTTCAGTGTCTCCAGTCAGTGGTTTTCCAAGACAGTTGCTATTTTCTGGTACTCTAAGCTAGTGAGAGTAGTGGTTGGGATTGCAAACTAAATTTTAATCAGGCTCTGACACTTACTAGTATGTGATCTTTGGTAAACTGGGCAATATCTCTGTGCCTCAGTTTCCTCAACTTTAAAATAGCACTACTTGTAGCATTAAATAAAAAATCATGATGAGCAAGCCCAGACTGGCACACAGGAAGCCTTCAATTCATATTAGCTATTGTTACTAAAATATTGCCAGTCTCATAGTCAGTTTGCCTCTTCCTCATTTTCACTGCTTGCTTATTCCTCAAACTAAACTCAAGGTCTTCTCAATCTTGCCTCTGAAATGTCTTCAAAATTGATTCCTATGTCCACTTTACCTTCATTATTTGAAGTAGTATAATAATTTTCTCCTATCTTCCTGTCCTTTCACTTTCTATTGATGTCTTCCTTCACAAGGATATCCCTCGTGAAGGTATAACAACATATAAAGGGGGACCTCTTCAAGGCCCACATCTCCTTTTAAGAATTCATCTATCACCAGGTCTCTTCCTGAATATGCTTTCCCTATCCAAACTAGGAAGATCTATTAAGTTCTAAAATATGCTCTGCTCTCTATCAAAATCCTGTCCTTTCTCTCAACTCTGCTCAGGTGACACTTCTTCTTCAGAATCTTTCTAGTCCCTAGATGCAAAGAAACACTCAGTCTCTGTGCACTTTGTTTATTCCTGTTAATACACATGTTGTATATCTCTAACAGTCCCTGCTTCAGGGCATTGCAGATATTTTCTGGCTTAGATTTGTCAAACTAAAAATTTTAGCACACAGGCTCAAATGTAAATTTAAACTAGTTCCACTGGCTTTCAACATGTATCTGTACCTACTGTGCGTATTTCAAATTTGATAAAAATCTATTTAAAAAGTTGAAATGGAACAGACATGTAAGCTCAAAATGACAAATTATCCAATTGAAAAAGACATTTCACTTTATTTGTAAATCTGTGTCCTTGACATTCAACACTTAGCACAGTGTCTTTGGCATTTATCTCTTTATAAAATATATCTTAGCTCAAAATCCTAACCCTTCCAGAAAGCCTAGTGCCTTTTCTCCTTATTTGGAATTATTTAATATCTGCTATAGCCTTCTACAATGATTGTAGATGAATGAACTATTAATATACATGAATGGTCGTGTGTAGAAATTCCTCAGCCCTGTCAGTTGTCACACTCAGGTTTCCAGTCTACCTTTACAAAGATCACAACAGGAAACCTATCGGCATCAATTAAAATTTTTTGTAGACCAAGTCTAATTTGTTTCTTATTCCAGGACATTAATAGTATACGTGGAAGAGCTTTGTTATTTTGAAAGAGATTTCTTTTATAAGTTTAGTGGGGACATAATCATAATCTGAATAGTGAAAATCCATCAGTTGCAATGTCTCAATTCAGAAAATCTTCCTCGTATCATGTTTTTTGTTTATCATTGTAAAAATTGCTCTGTTCAACTCTCCTTTTCATTGGAAGAATAATAATATTTTGAAAGGTGCAAAATTGTTTTCTCTTAGTTACATGATCCATCCAAAAAAAGAGTGCCCAAGGTAATATAACCCATCAGCCATCCAGACTGGGTTATAATTTTTGGCGGGAGGAGCTGCCTTTTGAATGTCACCAAGAGAAAATCCAGGACTATTTGGTAAAACTACAATTGAAAATCTCAAGCAAGTAGATTTTAAATGCAGTAACAAAGCCTGGTTCAGTGAAATAGGGTTAACATCCTAGTAACTCAGGACTGGGACAAGAGGATCACAAGTTCAAGGTCAGCCTTAGCAATGTAACAAGACACTGTCTCAAAATAAAAAAGGGCTAAGGATGCAGCTCAGTGGTAGATAACCCCTGGGCCAATCACCAATATCACCCCTCACCACACACAGTGCAATTTATTCTGCAGATTTCTAAATGTAAGCTAGGAACCACTGGCCTTCAGTGGTTAACAAAGTATCATTCCTGAACCAAGGGCATTATTAGGAACTGGAATGAAATGTTTATGTCAGACCCTATCAAAGACCTAAGGACTCAGCAATTTTTATTTTATTACAAAATCCAGATGAATGGATCCTAATTTTCAGAAACCCTGGGTACACACTTCTCAACTCCCAGAGATCCTGATAATGTGTAGACTAATTGCGGACATGAACAATACTTATTGTTGGGAATACTAGATGAGGAAATTAGCATAATTCCAGTCATTCCCCAAACATTTTCTAGGAGGTCACCAAGCCATATTTCAATTGTGGGCAGAATTCCCAATAAGGAGAGAAAGAAGAGGCCAATTATTGTTTACAAATACTTGCTGAATTCCACAGAACCTCTGGGTCCTGCCCCCAGGAGCTCACTGTGGCCACATGAGTCTTTTCTGCTCTACTCATTCCCAGAGTTTTGCTGTTCTAATCTTGAGCCTGTCAGACAATGAGGCCTTTTATCACGATTTTCCAATAAGAACCTAAATCTCATTGTGTACATTGTACTTCTGGCCAGAGATTGTACTTGGTATGTATAATTTTAACAAAAGTTAGGATGCCAAGGCTAAATATTTTTAAAGTAGTAGATTTGTTCATTGCTAATTTTACTTAAATTACTAGTTTTTGCTTCTCTGCCAAAGTTAAAATGTTAAAAATCAATGTTTTGCTGTGTGTGACTAAAGCTTGATTTCATGTGATAGGAAAAAGAGCCAGGGGAAAGAAAGAAACCCAATTTCTCCTGGGATATAGTCACATCATAATAGCCTACCACAATTCCAGTAGTAAGCCAGAGAAGTGAAATAGCAATTAGAATCTCTTTAGGTTATCATTTTCCAATAAGACCCTAAATTTCATTGTGTACATCATACTTCTGGCACAGAGATGGTACTTGGCATGTATAATTTTGAGAAGCAAAGTGTCAACTCAAAAGGTAAACAGTCTTAATTTTTTAACCCTTATCTTTTATTGACATCTCTTTATAAATTCTTTGGTATCTTTTCATTTAGATGGTCCTTGATAGTTGCTGACATCATCTGTGCTCCAGTCAACAAGCTAGATGCTGGGAGACACCTTGGGAAACATGATACAATTCCAGTCTTGAGGGCCCACAGTCTACTGAAGTTTGCAAGATCAACAAATTACTAAGTGCTAAATGGAATGGGAGTCAAAGAACTGCAAGCAATTTGACATGAACCACACTGGGGACACAAGATACAGGGTGGATAAAACAACTCTAGAGTTTGGTAGGGAGAGTTTGCACTATGTCTAACCCTTCTTCATTGCTGTCCCTAGGATCTGTCCTGCCTATAATCACATATCAAAACACTAATAATGTCACTGGGATGAATAACCATGTTTTGGCATCAAAGAAAAAAATGTAAATACCAATACTTTCATTATAGAAAGTGATACTACTGCAATATTCTAGCATGTAAGTGAATAATAAATAATGCTCCCCTAATCCAGAGAGTTCAGCAAGATAAAGCAACTAAGTCTTCATTTTTTTTTAATTTTTTTTATCTTTATAGACTGCATTTTAATTCATTGTACAGAAATGGTGTACAAATTTTCCTTTCTATGGTTTTTCACAATGCAGATTCATACTATTTATGTAATTATACATGAACATAGTGTAATGATGTCTGTCTCATTCCACCATCTTTCATACCACTGCCCCCTCCACTCTCTTTTTCCTCTTTGTAATATAATGTTCCTCCATTCTTCTCTCATCCCCCACCACTGTTATGTATCATCATCCACTTATCAGAGAAAACATTCAGTCTTTGTTTTTTGGGGATTGGCTTATTTCACTTAGCATGATATTCTCCAATTCTCTTCATTTATCTGCAAATGCCATAATATTATTCTTTATGGCTAAATAATATTCCATTGTGTATATATACCACAATTTCTTTATCCATTCACCTTTGAAGGACATCTAGGTTGGTTCTACAATCTAGCTATTGTGAATTGAACTGCTATAAACATTGATGTGGATACATTGCTGTAGTATACTAATGTGAACTCTTTTGGGTATAAACTGAGGTGTAGGATAGCTGGGTCAAAAGATGAGTCCATTCCAAGTTTTCTGAGGAATCCCTATACTGCTTTCCAGAGGGGCTGCAATAATTTACAACTCCACAAGCAATGTATGAATGTACTCTTTTCCCCTCATTCACACCAACATCTATTATTGTTTGTGTGCTTGAAAATAGTCATTCTATTTAGAGTAAGATGAAATGTTACAGTTGTTTTAATTTGCATTTCTCTAATTACTAGAGATGTTGAACATTTTTCATGTATTTATTAGTCACCTGTATCTCTTCTTCTGTAAAGAGTCTGTCCAGTTTCTTGGCCCATTTATTGATTGGGTTTTTTTTGTACTTTTGGTGTTCAGTTTTGTAAATTCTTTATAAATTTTGATTAGTGGTCTATCTAAAGTGCATTTGAAAAAGATTTTCTTCTATTCTGTAGGCTCTCTTTTCACATTATTGATTATATCCTTTGCTGAGAACAAGTTTTTAGTTTGAATTCATCCCATTTATTGATTCTTGCTTTGATTTGTTGTGCTTTGGGAGTCATGTTAAGGAAGTCTAATCCTAAGCCAACATGATGAAGATTTGGGCCTACTTCTTCTATTAGGTGCAGGGTTACTGGTTTAATGCCTAAGTTTTTGACCCTTTTGAGTTGATATTTGTGCAGGGTGAGAGATAGAGGTTTAATCTCATTTGATTGCATATGGATTTCCAGTTTTCCAAGCACCATTTTTTGAACATGCTATTTTTATCCATGATTTGTTATTGGCCCCTTGTATAGTATAAAGTAAGTGTATTTTTGTGGGTTTATCTCTGTGTCTTCTATACCATTGGTCTGCCTGTTTATTTTGGTGCCAATACCATGCCTTTTTTGTTACTGTTGGTCTGTACTATAGTGTAAGATCAGGTATTATGATACCTCCTGCTTAACTTTTTTGCTCAGGATTGTTTTATTTATTCTGTGTCATTTATGCTTCCAGATGAATTTCATGGTTGCTTTCTCTATTTCTATGAGGAATAGCATTGGAATTTTAATTGGAATTGCATTGAATCCATTTAGCTTCTTTGGTACTATGATCATTTTGACAATATTAATTCTGCCTATCCAAGAACATGGATATATTTCCATCTTCTAAGGTTTTCATGAATTTATTTCTTTAGCGTTCTGTAGGTTTCATTGTAGCAGTCTTTCATCTCTTCTGTTACATTGATTCCCAAGTGTTTTTATTTTTGAGGCCATTGTGAAAGAGTGGTTTTTCTAATTTCTCTTTCAGAGGATGCATCACTTATGAATGGAAATGCATTAGATTTTTGTGTATTAATTTTATATCTTGCTACATTTCTGAATTCATTTATTAGGTTTAGAACTTTTCTGGTGAAAATTTTTGGATCCTATAAATATAGAATCATGTTATCAGCAAATAGTGAGAACTTGATTTCTTCTTCTCATATAACCTTTAATTACTTTGGTCTGTCTAACTGATATGGCTAGTGTTTCAGGAAAGATTTTGAATAGAAGTGGTGAAAGAGGACATCCCTGTCTTGTTCCAGTTTTTAGAGGGAAGGCTTTCAGATTTTCTCCAGTAAGAATGATGTTGTCTGTGGGCTTAGCATAGTCTTTACAATGTTGAGGTATGTTTATACTATACCTATATTTGCTACTGTTTTGAGCATGAAGGTATGCTCTATTCTTAACTTTAAGTCTATTGATGTGATGAATTATGTACTCATTTCCAGATGTTGAACCAACCTTCCATCCCTGGTATAAACCCCACATGGTCAGGGAGCACTATTTTTTTAATATGTTCTTGTATGCAATTTGCCAGAATTTTTTCAAGGATTTTTTCATGTATAGTCATCAGGGATATTAAGCTAATGTTTTCTATCCTTGATGCATCTTTGTCTGGTTCTGGTATCAGAGTGATACTAGCTTCATAGAATGAGTTTGGAAGGGCTCCCTTATTTTCTATTTCCTGGAATGCATTGAGAAATATTTGTATTAGTTCTTCTTTGAAGGACTTATAGAATTTGACTGAGAATCCATCTAGTTATGGACTTTTCTTAGTTGATAGACTTTTGATGGTTTCTTCTATTTCAGTGCTTGAAACTGATTTGCTTACAGTGTGTGTCTTAATGATTCAGTTTGGGAGGATTGTATGTTTCTAAAAATTTGTCAATTTCTTTAATATTTTCTATTTTGTTGGACTATAGATTTTCAAAGTAGCTTCTACTTATGCATTAAAATGGTATCTGTCATGACAATTATTTTTATCATGATTTTTAGTAAATTGAATTTTCTTTTTCCTTCTGTTTGTTACTATGGCTAAGGGTTTATCTATTTTGTTTACGTTTACCAAGAATCAAATTTTTGTTTTGTCAATTTTTTGAATTGTTTCTTTTGTTTTAATTTCATTGATTTCAGCTCTGATTTTAATTATTTCTTGTCTTCTACTTTTGATATTGATCTGCTTTTTCTTTTCTAGGGCTTAGAGATGTAATGTTAAGTCATTTAGTTGTTGACTTTTTATTCATTTAAAATATGAGCTCAATGCAATGAACTCTTCTTTTTGTACTGCTTTCAGATTGTACCAGAGATTTTGACATGTTGTGTTGTTTTCTTTTATCTCTAAGGATTTATAATTTTCTTTCTAATGTCTTCTGTTATCATTGCATCATTCAATAGCATATTATTTATCTTCCAGATGTAGGAGAAGTTTAATTTTTTATTTTATCATTGTTTTCTAATTGCATTCCATTATGATATGTTAGAATGCAAGATAGTATTTCTCTCTTTTTTGTATTTACTAATGGCTTTTTTGTGGCATAGTATATTATCTATTTTGGAGAAGGATCCATGAGTTGCTGAGAAGAAAGTGTACTCACTTGATGATGGATGAAATACTCTATACATGCCCATTAAGTATATATCAATGATTGTATTGTTTAATTCTATATTTCTTTGTAATTTTTTGTTTGGAGTATCTATGCAGTGGTGAGAGTGGTATGGTAAAATTACCCAGTATTACTAGGTTGTGGTCTATTTGATTCTTCAAATTGAGAAGGTTTTGTTTGGTGTACATGGGTGCATCATTGTTTGGGGCATAAATATTTAAAATTGCTATGTCTTGCTGCTTTACCGTTACCCTAAGCATTATGAAATGTCCTTCTTTATCCGTTCTGACTTAGATTTGAAGTCCACATTTTCTGATATGAGCATGGAGACCCCGGCATTTTTACTAAGCCCATGTGCATGATTTGTTTTTCTGCATCCTTTCACCTTTAATTTGTGGATGTCATTTTCTATGAGTCACTTGAAGACAGCATATTGTTGGGTACTTTCTTTTTAATTCAACCTGCCATTGTCTTTTGATTAACAAGTTTAGGTCATTAATCCTCAGGTTTACTATTGTGGTATGATTTGTTTTTCTGGTCACTTTGGCTTAATTTTGGTTTTTAACTTGACTTGGTTTCTTTTTTGATTGACTTTTCTGTTAGGGTAGTTTCTCCATTTGTGGACTTGTATTGTTGTTTTTCACTTTCTCCTCATTAAATATTTTGCTGAGAATGATCTCTACTTCAGGTTTTCTATTTGTATCTTCTTTTAGATTTTGTTTATCATGAAAAGATTTTATTTCATAATCAGATCTGAAGTTTAGTTTTGCTGGGTATAAGATTCTTGATTGGCATCCATGTTCTTTCAGAGCTTGAATTATATTGTTCCAGGCCCTTTGTCCTTTTAGGGTATAGGCTGAAAAACTCTGCTGATATCTGTGTTGGTTTCCCCTTATATATAATCTGATGATTTTCTCTCACAGCCCGTAAAATCCTAACTTTATTTTGTATGTGAAGTATTTTCATTATAAAGTGCCTTGGTGTGATATGTTGTAATTTTGTGCTCCTGGTGTTCTATAAGCCTCTTGTATTTGATTTTCCATTTCATTCTTCATGTTTGGGAATTTTCTGACATTATTTCATTGAAGTCATTGTTCATTTCTTTGGTTTATATCTCTGTGCCTTCCTCTATCTCAATAATGCTTAACTTTGGACTTTTCATGATGTCCCATAATGCTTGAAGTTTCCATTCATGATTTCTTTCCATCTTCCCAGTTTGGTCAAGCTTATTTTCAAGATTGAATATTTTGTCTTCATTGTCTGTGATTCTGTCTTCCACAAGATCTAGTCTGTTGGTGATGCTATCTATTGAGATTTAATTTGGTTTATTATTTATTTCAAGTATTTGGGCTTTTTTTCCCCCAGAATCTCAATCTCTTTATTGAAGTACTCTTTTCCTTCCTACATTTGCTATTTTAACAGTTTATTGGAGTGATCATATCTTGCCTGCATTTGCTCTCTTAACTTTTGCTTCACAGATCATTTTAATTATGTAGATTCTAAATCATTTTCTGTGATTTCTACTACCATTCTATCATTGGATTCTATCAAAATATCATCTTGGTTTGTTAGGAAATTTATTTTCCTGTTTTTTTTTTTTTTTTTCATTTTGTTACTGTGTCTTCCCCTCTAGCAGTGAAGAACTGGGGTATTGAAGTTTCCCCCATCCCCAGTAGTTTTATTTTGATCCTGAACATTTCCAATACCTCTTCTTTGAGAGGGAGATCAATATTAGCTGCACCCAGTACAAACAATATGCAATTAATTGTCTTTTAACCCAATGCCCTGGATACTCTTTTTTTCTTTTTCTTTCTCTTTTTCTATTTTTTTTTTAAGTCACAGAACAAGAAGAACTTGATTATGATTTAGAAGTATGCAGTTAACTTTTCTATCCCAGTGGGGGAAAACAGTTGCTATTTTACTCTTGAATTTATTTCAAGTAAATCAGTACATTGAGTAACTGGATTATTATTATTTTTCTTAAGTATTTTTTTATTTCCCTAAAAATGTCCAGTTTTCATAGTCATATTAAAATATACAAAACTCTTCAAGAACTTAATGTTGCACTTATGGGCAGCTGATATAAGTACACCATTTATTTCTCATTAAAAATGTCTACCACTAAAAGGGTGTGCAGCCCAGTCTCTATGAACACCCTTTGTAAACCAGCATGTTTACCAAATATGAGGCAGAATTCACCATCTTAAGCCTCTGCAGGATTGAGAGAAAGGACATCCTTTAAAAGTTCTATGTTTATAAGCTCATTTCTAAACACTCATCTAGAACATCATGTTTGGCCCTTGCAATTTTTTGCAGCTTATATAAGGGAAAGAGGCATTGATATTCTGGTGGAAATCTCAAGTTTGTAGCAACTTCTTCCAAAAGATTTCTTCAACTTGCTCCCCCTCCTAAATTAAAGAAATTTTAGTGTTAAGGCAAAATGGGAACTCAGAAAGGGGCTTTCTTTTTTTCTTTTATTAATTGTTTTTCTAAAGTGGACACTCCAGGTTATAAACACACAAAGCACACATATACATTTTAAAACTAATTGTTCACATCTTCCATTTCTGACCAGTCTTTTATAGCTTAGAATCTGCTGTTAAAATACCCTGTCACAGCTTCTTAAAAAGTTCTGTGCTGGGTTTTCCAGATTTCTCTCTGGATGGGGGATTGGTGAAAATTTAGTACCCTGATAAACATGAAGGGTGTATGAGGGTGATTCTTGTCAGGTTGGATGTAGAGCCAACACTGCTCAGAAGAGTGGCACGCTGGCATTCCCTTTCACACAGGCAATAGGATTCCAGTCCCACAAGCCAGAAAGAGGACAAGAAACAGGTTTCCCTGGCTGGTAAATCTGCAGGGCTCTTATTCTAATTAGAGGCAAACTCCCCAGCCCAGGGTTCAATGAAGGATTGCCAAATAGATAGTCTTCAGCCTGGCAGGGTGGTGCACATGACTGTAATATCAGCAACCTGGGAGGTGAGTCAGAAGGATAAGAAGATTGTGGTCAACCTATAAACTTTAGCAGGGCCCTAAGAAATTTAGAGAGAAATCCTGTTTTTTTTTTTTTTTTTTTTTTTTTTTTTGCAGTGCTGGGGATTTGAACCCAGGGCTTTATGCTTGCAAGGCAAGCACTCTACCAACTGAGCTATATCCCCAGCCTGAGACCCTGTCTTAATACAACCGCTACTACTACTACTAAGAAAAATAATAATGAACAAGGGCTGTAGCTCTCAAGTGGCCTGGGTTCAATGCCCAGTAAGAAATATCGAACAGCTTTTGAAAGCACAAAACAGCTACCTTTCTCTCAAACAAGATCAGAAATACACATTTATTGCTTTCTAATCTTCTACATAATAATTAAGTTATAATTCAGATTTCTATTGTCTAAAATCAGTACCCACAACTGTCTGGACATAAGACGATGCACATTGGTGTCCAAGAGATAAACACCTCACAATCCACTGCCTTGTGTAAGATGTTTGAAATGCCTTCTATAATGTATATGAATAAACATTTTGAAATGACATCACCCACTCCTCTCATGAATCTCTGTTCTCCCTAAGTACCCTGTGGCATTAAAGAGCTCTTTGGTTCCTTTTAAAGGAAAGTTTCTATAAATTCTGCCTTGAGTTATCTCTGGAACACTGTGAGGTTTTATAACCTCTCTACAAATGCTTGTAGAGCCAGGCAGGCAAGCCTGACCAAGGGAACGTGCTAAAGAAAGGAACCACAAGCAAAACCCATGCAATCACTTCCTCTAACTGGAATGCTTGTTTTAACAAGTGGTCATAGGAAGCTCCTGATCCTGCAGGCTGCCAGGGTAAAAAGCACCTGAGCATTCACTTGAAAGGGGAAGGACCCTCCTACCAGGATCTCACTATTCATCTCCACACAATTTTTGAAGTAGTTACTTAGTCAACTAAAAAGCCCACATGTTGGCCAAACAAAGTGATTTGGCCTTGTTCAGATGTGCCCACTTGGGTCTTGCCTACAGCCTTTTGTTAGGATCATGCTCTCCAATGTCTTCTTGTCTACTTCTCCTTCCTTTGCCCTTCAATATGCCACCTCCTCAAAGGAGACTTTCTTTATCTTCCCTTAATCAGATTGGCTTTTTATCCCTGTCATATCTTTAGGACACAGTATAATAACTTTTACCCGTAATGTTTTGAGAATGTTCTGCCTCATCTTATGTGAGACTGAGTATGGAAGTTTTCCTGTCTGCTTACATCTTCTAGTTGTTTCCACACATATTTATTTCCATGTTGCTTTTGTAATTTTTGCACTTGAGTTATTTTTTGTTTACTTATTTTTATTAAGTTACCTTGCCTGTTAAACTTACAAAAATGTATTTAAAATCTCAGTGGTTTACAGCAAATTTCAATAAAAATGAGTATCATTTACCCCAAATAAAAATTGACTTCAAACTCCCATAGAACCACTAAATTAATTATCAGTCATATGTGCAGCATTCAAAATCATTCATCTGAGGCAGGGTCTTCAGACTCAGCTTTGAGAATTGGAGCTATTGGGTCACACAAGAACACAAATGACCCCTGTGCTCTTCTGCCACATGCAGTTATCCAGGCACTCCTTCAATCTCCATTTTACTCTGAGTGCAAGGTGAGGGAAGTCCCAACTTCCCTCAGCCAGGAGGCCAGGAAAATATCCTACCCCAAATGTAGTCAAGTTCACACACTGCAAAACCAGGTTCCTGGTTCTGGTCACTGCATTCTTAGTTTCCAACCATATACCATTTTAGATGTAATCTAATTCAGGAGTCACGGATCTTTCCAGCACCTTCTTTCCTGACTATTGAGTCATGTCATAATTCACAATTTAATTATTCTGCATTTATTGCTTGCTAAGTGCTCTAGGAAGAAGAAACCATGTTTACACAATGTCCTTAAGAAGTCAGGCAGTACTAGGCTCAGAGTCACATCTTTTCCCACTGTCCTACTGTCCATCAGCTTCTCAAATGTCTGCCAGAGACCAATCTCCATGGAAGAACAGAGGAGACACCAAAGGAAAAAAGGGCCTTTGAAAGCATGCAGAAAAATGCCCTCAGTGTACAGAGAAGCAAGCCAGCCCTGAAAACTTTTGTCTCCCCATCTTGCACAACCAGCTGGGGCACAGCTATATTGAATCAAGGACCCCTGATTCCTGGAACATGTTTATCATTTATTCAACTGAAAATATTTTCACCACAAATTACATTGGGCTCCTATCTCCAAGGACAGATTATTAACCCTTCAGTCTAGAATAATCTAGTTTCTGTAATATGACAATGCAGTCATAATGGTATTCTCTCACCTGGGAGATTTACCTCATGATCTGTTAGACTCTAATGATCTATAGAAATAGAAATCACAGGCTTGGGTCACCTAAAAATATCTAAAAAGCCCCATCCCACCTCACCCTCCTCCTGAAGATTCCAAGACTTTCCATTCTGTGAATGGGAAAGGCTTTATGTGACTGCTTAAACCAGATGTTGAACATGGACTAAATTCTATCTTCCTTAGAAAGCATTATGGAGTCATTGTGTCTTTCAGGAGTCAGGCTGTGACATGTGTCCTTTTCTCTCACAGTCAGCCACTCTACTCCCTGTTGCTCAGCCCTATTTTACACCTGAGCTTCAGTCTGGCTACCTCTGGGTCCTCTTCCAGTATTCATGCGGGATAATCAAGATGGGAAGCTGCTTCCCACCATCCAAGATTCAGCACAACTGCACCAGGAAGAGAGCTGAGTAGGGGCAAGTGACACAAACAGTCTAAAGGGGCAAAGGTCTGAAACATTCAAGGGCGAAGCTTGTGCAAGGAAACAGGATTTTAAGAAAGACTAGTCTTGTTGGAAAGAGACGGGAGACAACAGAATTCCTTCCCCAACCAAAATTCTCTACATGCTCTCTGGTTTTACTATACTGGGTAAGATCTTTAAATTTTAAGATTATTTTCATACTAGCTAAAAACTAGAGGAACCTAAATATTCAAGAGGAGAAATATGGATAAATCTATTGGTATGTTGTTTCACAACTCTTATGCAGATTTAAGAATGATAGTTAAAAATATGGTGGTTTAAGTAACTCAGAAAATACTCAAATGTAAAAAAATAGAAAATTGCATGAATAATGAGATTACTACTGTGCCATCTGATGATGAACTTGTTGAGCAAAAGGTCTCAAACATATTCAACTATAGTGCTGCTAGTAAACTTGTGGGGTGGTGTGCAGAAAATTAGATATATGTGGCCTAATTAGACTCACTGTCCCCACTTAGAGCCTCAGAGCTGCCTGGGACACCCAAATCGCTCCTGAATACCCTACATAGCTGCCACTGTGTACGAATGTTAGGAAGTTCATCTAGGTGTGCCTAACCTGTCCTTCCCCATGGAAGTTTCCATGACAAGAATAATGGTACTGGATGCTACAGAATCCAAGTCATCTTGAGGGTTTTTACCCTAAATATTGAGAATTAAAATGAATATTTCCATGGGACTGAATTGTAAGTGTTGTGTAGACAATGAGCCCTGAACCTGACCTCAGAGATTTTACCATCCAGGGTGAATATTCACAAGTGAACCTTTTGCTTCTGGCTCATCCTCTAGCATTGTAAGGGAATTCAAGGGATCCAGACTATGCTGCCAGCCACTGTTGCAGTTCTCTGAGTCTTTTTTTCTTTCATCCTAATGCCTAAACCCCCTCAGCACGACCCCACAAGGAAGTTCCTTCATCATCACTGTTGAGCGTTATGTGTTGATATGCTGCTTGTTAACACTAAGATGAAACTAGAGCCCTAGTCCCCTTACTGTCATTACTTCTAGTTCAGGCTGATACTTGCACTGGCTATAAAATCTTAGGAGACTGTGGGCCATGTAAAACATGCCAAAGAGTCTGTGCCAGCCTTAAACTCAACATCTAGCCTAATGTGCCCAGAAGGAATGGATGCAAAATTAAACCTCAATTAGCCAACAGTATACTGACCTCAAGTTGTGACTCCCAGAGAGATGTGGCACACCATGGCTGGGAGAACCTTGGGCATATTTATTATAAGTCTAATTTTGGCTTAGCAAGGGAAATGGTCTTTAGGAAAATGGTCTTGGTTAGGAAAGTGGCCCTTTCCTCATATTAAGACCTGAGAACCGGGCCTGGCTCCCATTAGCTTACACTTCATGGAGGAATGTGGGGCTCCTGGTGCCAACATATTGCATTTTCTGTTGTACCTCTTGGCTCTATTCCATCTTCTTACCCCACTTCCATTTTTCTCATCATCATGTGCAAGACTAGTGTGTACTGGGCATCCATGAAATCCTGGGTATGTGCCTTAGACTTCCTAGTCAATCTTTCAAGATAAACATTTTTTCAATTTCAAAAATGGAGAACGTGATCTCTGAGAGTCACATAATATCCTGACATGACCTGGTTAAATCACATAATGCCCTTATTATAATCTCTTACACTCACATAATACCCACACTGTGGTCTCTTACGTTGATATGCTACATTACTGTGGCCTCTGACATAATATTCTTACTTGGCTTCTGAAAGTAACATATCACCCTCACCTTAGTCTATCGCACATAGCATTTTCACTGACATCTGATACACAACTTACACCCTCACTGGGGCCTTTTACTATCCGTATTATGCTCAATGTGACATCTGACACTTGCATAATATCCTACTGTGGCTTTTGATATTCACATAATACCCTCACTTGGCCTCTGACTCTCACAAAATATCCTCACTCTTATGTTAAAATTCATAAAATATCATCCCCGTGACATTGACAGTCACATAATATCACTATGGCCCCTGTCATTGACAAAGTATGCTCACTATGGCATCTGATGTTCTCAAATATACTTAAAATATTCACATATATTCATATATTAATTCAGAATAGCCCCTGAGATTGAAAATTTCTCCTAACAGTGGCCTCTGGCATTTAAATAATATCTTCTCATTTACAAAATGTCTTTCACATATTACACTCACTGTCATATGAGTTCCTCACATAATACACTCAATGTGACATCAAACACTCATATAATATCAAGCTGTGGCCTCTGACACAGAATGTCCTCAATCAGTCTCTGACACTTACCTAATGCCTTCATTATTAACACTGACACATTATATTCACATCATGACCTCAGACACTCACATAGTACCAAAATTGTGGCTTCCTGCACACATATTATACTCAATGAGGTCTTTGAATCTTACATAATACCTTAAATCTGGCATATGAAAGTGATATAATATCCTCACTTGGTGTCTGACATTGACATATCATTCGGAATTTTATACTCACATAATACAATTACTGTATTATGTCGACTGTATTATATATACTATATTATATAAGTATATATGTGATGTATTATATATATTATATTACATATATATTATACATTACATATAATACATTACATATATAATGTATATATGTAATGTATTATATATTATATTATATAGTATATTATATTATACTGTATTATATGTACTGTGGACTCTTGACTCTCATACAATTTGCTCACTGTTATCTCTGACATCATACTGGAACTTCTGATATAAAAGCATCAAAGTGACCTGTAAAGCACAAAATTTCCTAACTTGGCCTCTGACACTGACATAATATTCTCACTCTGACCTCTAATCCTCACATATTATACTCTGTGACCTCTGATACATAATAACCTCAGTATGACCACACTCACATAATACCCTCGGTGTGACCATAGGCACTCAAATAATACCCTAAGTATAACCATTGTCACTGAGAAAATACCCTAATGTGACCTCTGAACCTCAAAAAATGCACTCAATGTGATTTCTCACATTCATGTAATACCCTCGGTGTGACCTCAGGCACTAATATAACACCAGCATGTGCTCTGTGACACATAATACCAAAATGTGGCCTCTGACATTCAGAATATTCTCATTGGGGCTTCTGACACTCACCTAATATCTTCCCTGTGCCTATTTTCCATCACATAATACCTTCATTTTTCCCTCTGACAATTGCAAAATATCCTCAATGTCCCAGTCTCAAAATATTTTCACCAGACTTCTGACATTATATAATTTACTCACTGTGACTCAAACACTCCCACAATACCTTCATTTGACCTGTGGCAATCGCATAATATCCTCACTTGTCCTCTGATACTGACTTAATATCCTTACTGTTCTTGTGTCACTCACATAATACCCTTACTGTGGATTCTGGTCACACACACACAAAAATTCTCACTATGGCCTCAGGCACTCACATATTATTGTCACATGACCTCTGTCACCCACAAAATATCCTCACTGTGGCCTCTGACATGAACACAGAATAGTCAGTATGATCTCAGACATATAGTAGTGTCCTGTGTCCACTAACACTCACATAATACCCTCAATGTATTCTATGCCATTCACATAATATCTTCACTTGGCTGCTGACACTCACATAATACCCTACCATGTTCTCTGACATTCATAACACCCTCATTCTGATCTCTGACACTGACATAATACCATCACAGTGATATGTCTCACTCATATTATTTCTTTAGTGTGACCTGAGACACAAACCTAATACCCTCAATGTGTCCTCTAATTGATATCATATCCTCACTGTAGCTTCTGATGCTCATATAATTATCACAGAGAGACCTTAGACACTGACATAATACACTCACAGCACCCCCTGACACATAGTATCCTACTTGGGGCATCTGACACCACAATTAAACCCTCACTGTAGCTTCTGGTACTCACATAAATCCCTCACTCTGGTCTCTGACGCTCACATAATAGCATAAAAGTGGCCCCTGACAGTACTACAATAACTCACTGGGCTCTGACACTACATAATATTTTAGCAGGGACTCTTAAACTAACATAATATACTCACTGTCACACTGAACATTCATTTACTATCCTCAGTGTGTCCTATGACACTGACACAATATCTCATTTTGTCCTTTTATATTCATTTAATAATCTTAATATGACATCAGACACGCAAATAATATTCTCATTTTGGCCTCTTTACTGATAATTGCGTAATACCCTCACTGCTCTCTGTGACACACATTATATCCTCACTTGATCTCTTATGTTTATATGAAAACTTCTGAGTGTCCTCTGACATTCACATTATGTCCTCAATTGGCTCATGACTCTAACAAAATGCCCTCATCATAATATGTTACAGACACAAAATATCCTCACTATGGCCCCTGATGTTGAAAATATTTTCTCATTATATCCTCTGACACATAATATCCTCAGTTTTCCTGTGTCACTCAACATAACACTCTGTGTGACCTCTGATACTCATATATTACCCCCACTGTAAACTCTCACACTCAAATATTACCTTTACTCTGACCTTTGACACTTACTTAATACCCTCAGTGTGGCCTCAGTTTATATCCTAAGTGTGACCACTGACACTCACATGATACACTCACCATGGTTTGTGGTGCTTACATAATACCCGCATCATGACTTATGACTCTCGCATTAAAACCTCATTGTGACCTCTGATGCTGATATAATATCCTCACTGTCATCTCAGACATTCACATAATAACCTCTCTGGTACTTCTGACACTTATAATACTCACAGTCTGACCTCTGACCCTCATAAAATAACCTCACTGAACCCTGATTCAGATATAATATCCTTTCTGTGACTCCTGATTCTCACATGATTGCCTCAAAATGACCTCTGACACTCACATAACACCTTCACTTTAGTTTATGACACTCAAATATTATCTTCAATTTGCCCTGTCATTCACATGATACTTCACTGTGACCTCTGCCACTCAGGTAGTAACCTCTGTTTTACCAATGATGCTCACCAAATACCCAAACTATGACCCCTGAAGCTCTCATTATTCCATTAACATGGCCTCTTAGGTTCACATAATATCCCCATAGTGACCACTGACACTGAAAAATTATCCTTCTTGTGACCTCTCTCACTCAAAAAATATCTTCAGTGTGACTTCTGGTACAATCATGACACTTGTACTGTGACCTCTGAAACTGACATAATAAACTCACTTTTTTCTCTGATACACTTATCTCCTCATAGTGGCTTCTGAAAGTCACATAAAACCCTAAGAGTGCTAAGAGTGACATAACAACCTCACTGTGAACACTGACACTGACATAATATAATTATTACTTCCTATGATATTCACTTTACCTCCCTATGGCATGTGACACTCAAAGAATATCTTCACTGTGACTCTGATAGCCACAAGATAGCCTGACGGCTTCTGACACTCAACAATATCCTCACTGTGACATCTTACACTCACAAAATAAGCTCATTGTCACTTGTGACAGTAAAAAACATCCACACTTGCCCTTTGACACTAATGTCATACCCTCAGAGTGACATTTGACACATACCCTCACTCTGACCTCTGACACAATTGTCCTCCATTGGCCTCTATCACTGACATGATACCCTCATCTAACATCTCACACTCACAGATTAACCTCACTGTGACCTCTACTACTTATTACCCTCACTCTGGTCTATCACACTCATAAAATATACTCACTGTGGTCTCTGACATACACATAATACCCTCATTTGGCCTTTAATTCTGAAATAATATCCTCAGTGTGACCCCTGTTACTCACATACTAAACTCAGTGTGACCTCTCTCACACACATAATGTTCTTGCATGGCTTAAGCCACTCACAGAATACCCTCAGTGTGTCCTCTGGCTTTCACATAATTCCCCTTCTCAGTCCTGTGACACTCAATTAATATTCTCATTTTTCTTTTTTAGAAACTGACATAAGATCTCTGTGGCCACTCATACTCACATTATGTCCTCACTGTAATCTTTGACACAATATTTTCTGAAATGACTTTGGACCCTTTTATTTATCTTCACTGATGCCTCTGATACTCACTTGTTTCCTCACCTGTTATGTGACACTCACATAATATCCTCACTGTGAATCTGATAGTCACATAATGTCCTAACATGACCTCTGACACTCACATAATGTCCTCATTGTGACCTCTTACAATCACAATATAACCTCACTGGGACCTCTGTTACTTATGTAATACCCTCACTTTGGATTATGACATTCACAAAATATCCTCACTTGACCTCTGACACTAATGTAACATTCTCACTTTGACCACTGACACTCAAATAACCTCACTGTGATCTCACACACTCACATTATGCACTCAATTTGACCTCTGACACAGACATTATATCCTTAATTGGCCTCTGACACATAATATCATCAATGCTACCTCTGACACATAATAACTATACTGTGACCTCTGGTATCCACTTAACACCCTCACTGTACCCTGTGACACTCACATAAATCCCCAATTCTGGTCTCTGACAATCACATAATACACACATTTTGACCACAGACCCAGACTACTACCACTTTGTTCTCTGTCACTCACATACTATTGCACTGTGTCCTCTGAAAGTCACATAAATATTATTACTGGGTCCTCTGACACACATAAAATATCCTCACTTTGACCTCTGGCATTGACATAATTTGTGATGTCTGAAACTGATGTAATATCCTCTCTGAATTTTTGGACTCATAATGTCATCCTTTTGGTCTCTGATACTGACATAGTATCCTTATTCTAATCTGTGATTATCACAAAATACCCACAGATTGCCCTCCTATACTCACATATTACATTCAATGTGACTTGTCATGCACATAATATCTTTTTGTGACCTGAGACACTCACATCAGGCTTGCAATGCTCAGACACTCACATAATATCCACATTTGGTCTCTGATAGTCATATAATAAATTCAATCTGGCCTCTGAAATTCACATAATATTTTAACTGTGACCTCTTTCACTCACTTAATATACTCACTTTTGCCCCTGATATTCACATAATATACTCACTTGGTATCTGACACTCATATAATACACTCACTGTTGCCATGACAATCACATAATATCTTCCCTTGGTCTGACTCATAAAATTCCCTCACTAGTACCTTGATAATCACATAAAACCCTGATTGTGGCCTCTGACACAAATATCTAAACCTCAATGTGGCCTGTGACTTTCACATAATATCTTCACTGTTACCTCTGAAAGTCACATATCATGTGACCTCTCAGAGTCAGATATTACCCTCACTTTGGACACTGACTTTCACATAATATCCTTACTATTAATAATTACATGCACATAATGTCCATAATAAAACCTCTGACTCTTACTCAATACTCTTTCTCTGGTCTCTGACACACATAAAATATCCTCCATGTGGTCTCTTAAACTCATATTATACCCTCACTATGACATCTGACACTCACATAAAGTCCTTACCTGGCCTCTGACATTCATATCATATACTTACTATGGCCTCAGGTTCTCACATAATCTTCTCATTCTGACCGCTAACCTTGAAAAACTGTCCTCACTGTAGCCACTGAAATCCAGACATTATACTCACTGAGGCCTCTGACACATTATGTCTTCACTCTGGAAGCTCACATTCACATAATATCTTTAATCTGCCTACCAACACTCACATAATACCTTCACAATGTCTCTGACATTCTGATAATTACCTCACTATAGCAATGACACAGAATACCCTTATGTGGTCTATGACATTTACTTTTCCTCATTCTGGTAACTTTTACATAATATTCTCCCTTGATCTCTAACACTCACATAAAATATTCACTGTGGCCTAAAATACTCACAAATTATTTGCTCTGTGGACTCTCACATCCATATACAATCCTAACTTGACCACTTTTTTATAAATACCATTTATTTTTTAAAGGTTAACATGTAAATTACAGAAAAAATAAAAATACAAGCAATGAAGAGTCTGATATTACAACATTAGAAATGGACAGCACAGCCATTCAGAGTACTCAAACACTAATATAATATCCAAACTAGAGTATCAAATACAAATATAGAAGCTGTGCTGTGGCCTATAAAACTAATGTCATTCATAGCCTAGCATGTAAAATGAATATACTAGCTCCCCTCTACCTTGAAATACAAATATGACATCCATATATCACCTAAAAATCCAATGAAATATATGTCCTTAGCCTTTAATATTACTAATGCCATCTTATCCATAAACCATGAAACCAGTATAATAACTTACTCGTGAATTTTAATATGCATTTAATATCATTCTTATACCATCTAAAACTAGTAAAGAAGTGTTCTGTAGCATTTAACAGTAGCATATTTATATTATACAATCTTATGCTAATAAAAATCTGCATTTTTGGCATTAAATAATTTTATGAGTTATCATTAAAATGAGTGTATTAACTACCATGTTGATTTTAATCCTAAGATGATATGTATACTTGAGTTTCTAAAAGTGACCTAAAGTTTTATTTATGGCTTTTAATACTAATATGATATCCATACTATGACATATCATACTGATATGATAGGTGCCTTTTAAAATTGATGTAATATTCATATTATAGGAAGTACAACTAATATAATAAACACCCTAAGGTTTTAATAATATTACATTATTCATAGTATAGCATTTAATATTAACATAATAGCTTCTATAGATCTTGGATACTGATAGGAGAGGTGTGTTATAACATCCATAACAAATATAATAGCTGTTAGGTAGTCTATTATGCAAAAATAATATCATAATAAAACACCTCAATCTAATGCAATATCTGTCCTTAGTTATTAATAGTAATGTAATATCAATACTACACCATCCAAAAGTGATATAACAGTTGTTCTGTGGATACTAATCCTATGATAGAATCCATACTATTATAGAATTCTCATGACTAGGGCTGCTCTTCATGAGCTTCACTGGCAGTGAGCAGAGAGGTAAGACAGAGCACTAACTGGAACCAGGATGCAAGTTCTCAACAGGCTCCATTAGAAACAAACCATGCCCAGTAACTAAAAGAGTTCAGAAGGCAACTGATCAGGCCACATAAAAAGCATCATCTTTGTCCTACTTCCCTGGGAGGAACATGTCACCAATATTGCAACTGCAACAAAACATTCCTCAGTCACACACAGAGCTCCATGCCACCTGGCATTTGACCCTTCAGATCTGAGTTGCAGTCTTGCACCTGAGACAAACCAGGTGCCCCCTAAGTTCCATGGTCTCTTTGTCAGGATCACCATACCCTGAGTACACAGCTGCAGAAGTGAGGACATAAGGAGAGACATATGTAGACTGCTCTCCCTTGCTGCTCCTTGCTAACAGAAGACCAGAGGGCAAAGTCTATGAGCTGTGTTTCCAGGGTGTCTCAATCAATCTAGCAGTGACATTGATTGTTCTGGGTTTCACACTGTGCCTTTAATCACTGTATTTGCCTAATTTGGATTTCAGTAGGGAAACTGTGGTCATAATATATCACTTTAATTTTTTTTATTTTGTCTACGTTGGTCTAGCTGTCAGAAAAACCATAATTTTAAAAGAATATATATTCTTGTGATTTTTCTATTGAGAGTTTGGCACACTACACCTGTGTCATGGATGCTCTTCTTAGAAAAGAAATAGTACAGCCCTCAGAGCTTGGTCCCTCAGTGTTTGGATGTTGTGATGCCATGATTCAGAGTGTGAAATTCAGGACTGGAACAACTGGGTACAGAACCATGTTTAGGATATTGGTAGAAAGATGTATTAGACTCAAGGAACTAACACTCATGTAGGCTTTATACTTGTTCGTGGGACTTATTTGTTAAGACAGTGAATCTGTTTCCACTGGAATCAAACCCTTCTGAAACCCAGGATCCATCACACCTTTTCTGTGATTTCTTTTTTCTTCTGTTCTGGAGAATTAAGTAACAATCCCAGCAGATCAATTTTTAGGCATTTTCCAAGAGTGGTCAATGATGAGAAATTATCACTACCTGACCATGCTAGCTTAAAGGCTTTTACAATGACTTGGAAACTGACTGAACTTATGCTCATTTCATGGTCCTATCAGGCCTGTCAAAGCTCATAAAGGGCTCTTTCTCCATACTGAAGAAACTTAGTGGATAGGAAACATTATCACATAATGCCATAATGTCATAGGATGTGATATCTACAGGAGCAGGAGATAAGAGGAGAGGATTTTCCATGACATAGATTTTACCAGCTTAAAAAATAGAGTCTATTTCCTTTTTTCAAATTCACTGGTGCCTCAGGGCTTACCAAACTCAGCACCATTCAGAGTTGCAGGTCTTTCTTGTGGTGATCCTCTCCATTGGTTGTTCCCCAGTAACTTTAAAGGAACACAGAAGCATTCAGCAATGCCCCTCCCAAAGGGGTGATTGCACATATGAATATTGATATTCAAATCTTTCCAAGCCAGTGGTCTATCATCAGACTCTCATGTTTGTGGGAAGGTAATGAGAAGCCAATTAGTTATGGGTGCACAAGCAAGATGATTCTAAGTCTTTGAGACAGCTTGCTAATTTTTGATGTTTCTTAATAGAAGAGAAGGAGATGAGCTTCTTGTGTTTATTCAAAAGTGGGCACAGGGCTGTCAGTGAACCTGGATTAGATTAATGACTATCCCCTTAAGAGAGTGGTTACCTAGTCCTTTTCCATTTTTCAAAACTGAATTGTCAGTCCTTCTCTCTCCTCCAGTAACCTTAGCTATTGAATAAATATTGCCTTCTGAGTTGGCTATTTGTTCTATTGGGGCCTCTTTTCCAAATTTTAATAAGAAGAATAGAAAGAAACTGTCTTCAACACACACACTAAAAGAAGTGACCTCTGTGACCTTGAAAGAAGCAATGCAGACGTTCCCTAAAGAAATAGAGAAAGAGAATTCCACTCCCATGGTTATGACCATGGTATAGAACAAAGTTTTGGCAAATTCACACCATCATTTCTTCTTGATAAAAATTGCATTCATGAATTTTATAACCAAAATAATTTCATCTATGTGAGTAGAAATGGAAACAGAAATGCCAGTTCCTTGCTACTTACTGGGGTCCCTGGAACTTTACTTGCTGCCACAGAAATGTTCCAAAAGATCACTGGAAATATAGCAGTGCCACTGCTATGGGACTATGGAGACAAAGAAGTGAGAATTCTGATGACTACATCTTGGAAGTGAAATACCATGGCTCTTGCTGATTTATTTTTCTTTGAAATCAGATGCTGATGTGGATTCACTTAGATGGGGAAGCTACAGGTTTTGGACAATAGAATTCTTTGGTGCCAGTGATCCCTTGTAGTGTACCCACATAATAAAAGGAGAAGAAATAATGAAACAATTCTAAATTTCACAGGAATTATTGGAAGGTCTATGGCACAGGGAGACTATCTCTGAAAACCAGTGAAGAAAAACTTCCTGTGGGGCAGAGTAGAAGCAAGGACAAGGTAGAAGTTGATTTCCCTTCTTTCACTGTTGGCTCACATCATGGTAGAGATGTATGTTATCCTCAGTCCCTCTCCTTTCTGTGTTGTGTTTTCTATAGGTTGGTGCATTAGACACATGACTCAAACATTAGGGTTCCCAAGGAGTACATATATAAATGGCCTTATACACCTGATGACAACTTTAAAAGCATACACTAGAATAATCTCAGAGGAATAAATGACAAAAGTATTCAGGCCTTGTAAGGCATAATGACTTCTACAGGACCACCCACATGGCCAGAAGGAAGAAATGGGTCTAATTCAAACTGTCTCTCCAAACCAGGTGAGTTGGCTACACTTGGGTCATCTGGGTCCAGAACCAGGATGTGTTGGTGTAACCGTGTCCACTTGTGTATATGTCAAGGGAAGATGGGGGGAACCTGCATCTCAGTGGGTCATTAGGACCATCTTGTGTGAGAAAGGTTTGAGTATGGAGTCCCCAAGGAAGTGACCTCACTTCCTTGGCAGTAGAACACACAGAACTTGGAACCTTAGTAGCTAGGCACCCACATTCCAGATAAACTCCAATTCTGCTCATTTGTGTTGAGATAGCAAGTCCAGAGCCATGTGTTCTTGTTGTCTACTCATCTTTGGATGCTTATTTCTCAGGAAAGTTCCTAGAAGGGGACTTTCCCAAGATTGGAAGAACTATATCAATGTTGGGACCAACAACTCTGGCAGTATTTTCCAAGAAGACCAGAGGTGAAACAGGAGAGGCCATTAGAAGTGAGTAGAGTCTAAGCCTCCACTCAGATTTCCATTTAGATAGCACCAGACCCTCAAAATTTTGTCTGTGTGTGTTTATATTTGTTTCTCATATTTTTAACTCATTGAATCTGATGTTGATCAAGCTGTGATACTATCCTTTAAAAGAGCACCAACTTACATCATTCCCTCCACACCTCAGAGAGATATAACTACATATTTGAGTGAGTGCAAACTAGTACTTCACAAGACATAGTAACTATACTTCTTAACAAGTCTTTTGTAAACACCTTAGAGAGATTTCTACTCATGTCAGAGAGCCTACAGTACACACCTCAGAGATAAATTTTGACTCACCACAGATACCTTTCCTATACACTGAAAATAAACCCATTATTCACTTAAGTGAACATTACACTCTCATCAATAAGCCTTCCTACAAACCTCATAAAGCCCTCCTACACCCTTCAGAGGGCTCTCCCTCCATGTCAGAGAGCCCACTCTACATAAAAATGAGAGCCCACTTAACATCTCAGAGAATCTTTACTTCACATCTCAAACTAACTTCCCTACATGTCTAAATAATGAACCCCTACTAATACCAAGAGCTTTTTCTACACACAACAAATTACCATTCATATACCCCATAGGTACACTGCCTCCACACTTTATTGAACAACACTTAAACAACTCAGCTTTTTCTATACACCCCAGAGAGTACTCCCTAACAATTCCACTGAGATGTTAATTCAAACCTCAGAATTTCCATGCTACAAACAACACACCATACTACACAACTCAGATACAACTTACTACTCACCAAAATTCCCTCTCTACTCACCTCTGAGGTTTGGTCTGACACACCTCAGAGAAGACTGGAAACACTGTTGGGTGATTTTCCTTAACAATGTAGGGATTCCCCCTATTATACTCAAAGAGTATTCCCATTACATCTCATGTGTTCTACCTAGTCATAGCAGATAGATTTCATTATTCATTTCTGTGGGCCCAAAGTACACAACAGAGAGCACTCCTATGTAAACAAAAGCCCTTCTACACCCCTTATAGATTCCTCCTGCGTATGCAGTCACCATTCCACACAGTTCAGAACCTTACCTATACATATCAACTGCCCTTTCTACAGAATTCAGAGGGCCATCCATACACACCTTAGACACATTTCGTACACATATTATTTATCAATCACTGTATCAATGTTATGACCAGAGAACCATTATCACACACCATACACCATACCTCTACACATCTCAGAGTGCCATAATTTCACTATTCAGAGGGCCCTGCTACACAACTCATAGAGCCCTCCTTTAAAACTTCAGGTTGTCCTCATTTTTCACAGAGATCTCTCCTTACTCACCAAGGATGTCCACGAATACACACCTCAGTTAACTCTTAATTTTTACCAATGAGCACCCACCTTATGCACATCAACAGTCCTCCCTACAAATCTCAGAGAGACTTCTATACAAACCTCAGAATGCCCTATCAAAAAACCTTTAAAAACCCTACCTACACATCTCTTGTAGCCCTCAAAACTAACAATAAGCCCCCCATATTGACCTCCAAGGGCCAAAACTACAAACCTAAAAGAACACCCATGATACTTTTCTGAGTGTTCTACAAAAACACCTCAGAGATTTTCTCTTTTATCCTCAAATATTCCTCTCACCACACCTGAGTTTATTCTTGCTACTTACATCAGATATCTCACTATTCATTGTAGAAATCCCTCCCTACATAACTGAGATAGCATTTCTACTATGTCAAACAGGCCTCCTACATCCCTCATAGATCCCTCTGCCCTCGTAATATACCTACACAACTCTTAGAGTCCTCCAAACACACATCAGAGTACTATCCCTCTGAATTTCAATTAGCCCTCACTACACACCTCAGTTAACCTACATGGCAAATCTCAGAGTTCATCCTACTCATCTCCATGATTCCTAATGTCAGACCATATAGTTCCCCCTTACAAACTTTATGAGACCCTCCCTTCTACATTAATTTGTCCTCCTTAGTCATCTAACAGAGCTCTCACTACTCACATCATAAAAACATACAAACACAACTAACTGAACCCTTTCTACTCATCTCAGTGCACCCCATCTATACACCCGAGTGAGCCCTCCCAACTCAACTGAAAGGACACTCACACAGTTCTTATTGCTCTCTAACCATCCTGCACACCTCATAAAATCCACAAAACACAGTTCAGAGGCCACATGCTACCAACTTCAGAGAGAGTTTCTACAAACATCAGTTTAACCTTCACACACAGCAAAGTGTACCCTACATACACAAATCTAGAACAGTTCCTACACACATCAGGGAAGTCCCTACATAACTCAGTGAGTACAACCATACTTCTTTCCAAGAACATACAATGTTTCTTTGCAAGCCCTCTATAATTACCTCAAAGAGCCTATATACTCACCTCTCAGAGACCTCAATATACACACCTCAGAGAACAATTCTGACTCTCCACCATGGCCTACCCTATACTCCATAAATACTGACTCTTACTCTGAACCTAACCATAACTCTAAGCATAAACCTAAGTTCTTCCTACATGCCACAGTCCTCCCTGACCCTGAAACTGACCATGAGTTGACCCTGACCCTAAACCCTAACCTAGGCCTAACCTAACCCTAAACTCATAGAGCTCTGCCTTCTACACCAGTTTTTTCTCCCTACTCATCTCACCAAATTCTTACTACTCACCTCAAATGGCACTCCAAACACAGCATACTGAGTTCTTTCTACAATTTCCAGTGCACACACCCTGTGCAACTCTGTTAGCCATCCCAACTCACTTCAGGGGCCCTCTCACATACAAAAAGGAGCCCTAGGACAAGCATCATATAGCCCTTTTACACAATTCATACACACCTCCTTACAGAGCACAGCAGATGCACACTACCAATCTTAGAGACCCTTCTCTACATATATCATAGTATGCTCCATAAACATCAATGGAAACCATTCTTATATCAAGAGTAGTACCTACTTGTGTAGACAACCTCAGGTAGACATCCATATATAACTTACTAAGTACAAATTATATTCCTATACAAGACCTTTGTACTAAGTATACTTCTATGTGGTGCTCTTTCAAAACCTCAGAGAGAATTTCTACTCACCTCAGAGAGCTCTCACTACACATCTCAGAGAGCTCTTGCCACTCACCTCAGAAGTCTTTCCTATACACTGCAAAAGCCCTACTTATTCAGTTATGTGAGCCCTCCCTCTCATAGCAAGAAGTCCACTGACAACCTTTTGAATCCCCCCTACACTTTTCAGAAGGCCCTCTGTACATACATCAGAGAGACTTCCCTACACAAAGAAAACCTGTTTTAACACCCCAGAGAACATTTCCTAAACACCACAAACTCATTCCCCTAAACATATAAGTAAACTCACCCTACTCACCTCAAGAGCCCTTCCTACACACCTCAAAGTGCCATCCATACACAGCTTAGGGATGCTTCCTCCACAGTTTATTGAGCAACACCCAAACAACTCAGATAGCCCTCCATATACATCCCAGAAAACACTACCTATAAACACCAGAGAGATGTTAATTAAAACCTCAGAATGCCCATGCTATGCACCTCAACCAATACTACAAACACAACACAGATAGGTCTCACTTCCATCTAAAAACTCTCCCCACATATCTCTGGATGCTGCATATACACACCTAAGAGAGCCCCCATCATTCTCCATTGAAAGCTCTCACAAACAACTTCAGAGATTTCTTGTACTATCCTCAAAAAACCCTCCCATCAAAACACAGCATTTTCTCCCTAAACATATCAGAGATCTCACTATTTACTTCTGTGGGTCCTCCCTCCACATCTGTGTTAACATCTCTACTCATACATAAGGCCAACTTTCACCCCCCTAGATCCCTGGCATATCTAATAGAAAACTCCCTACACACCTGTGAGAGCCCTCACACACACATCAGACTGCCATCCTTATGCATTTAAACGAGCCCTCACTATACACCTCAGAGAACTTAAACTCAAAGCTTTAGAGAGTTTTCCCTACACATCTCAGTATTTCTGACATACATGTGACATAGGCCCCCCCTTCACACTTCATAAGGTCATCCCTTCTGCATCAGTTTTTCCTCCCTACTTTTCTTACAGAGCTCTGACTACTCAGCTAAAGAGACCCTCCAGAAACAACTCACTGCATCTTTTCTATTCATCTCAGTACACATTCTTTATACACCTGAGTGACCCCTCCCAACTCATCTCAGAAGGACCACCCAAAAACATCATAGAGACCTCTGACACATGTCAAAAATCTCTTCTATGGACCCTGTAGAAGTTCCTCTCAACACATCAGAGACTGCAAGCTACCAACCTCACAGTTCTCTCTACACACCTCAAAGCATCCTTCATTCACATCAAATAAAGTCCTTCCTACTTACCTCAACAGCAGTACCTGTTGAGGTAACAGCAGTTACCTCTACATACCTCAGACAGGCTTTCCTACACACTTCAGCAAGTACAAATTAGATTCCTTTAAAAGCCCTCTTTACTAAATACACTTCATTTCAAGTACTCTAAATCCCTCAGAAAGCACATCTACACACCTCAGAAAGCCCTCAATACATGCCTAAGGGAGACCTTTCAATTCATAACAAAGGCCATCCCTATGCATTCAAAATACTGACCCCAAACCAGAATCCATCCCTAGCTCTAACTTTAACACTATGTACACCATAAATACCACAGAGAGCCCTTGCTGCCACTGACAGTGAGCATGACCCTGAACTTGACACATTACTGATCCTAATGCTAACCTTAACCTTAACCTCATAGAAGCTTCCATTCTACATCAGTGTTTTCTCCCTGCTCATGTCACAGAGCTCTCATGCCTTACCTTAAAAGGCCCATCAAACACTACTCAAAAAGCCCTTTCTACAATTCATGGAACAACCTCCCTATGTACCTCTGTGAGCCCTCCAAGCTCACCTCAGGAAACCCTCCCATACAGCACTAGGATATCTCAAACACATATTGTAGAGCTCTCTTACACATGTCATAGTTCGCTCCCTCCACAGTCACATACTACAAACCTAAAGCACCTCCCAAATAATCTCAGAGTACACTCCTTAGACATCAAAGAAAGCTGGTTCTACTTACCTCACATGCATTTCCTACACACTTCAGAGGAATGTCCTTATATATCTTAGTTTGTACAAATTAGATTCCTTTGAAGATGGTTCTACTAATTAAACTCCTTTTGCAAGTGCATTATAAACACCTCAGAGAGTCTATCTACTGATGACAGAAAGTCCTCAATATATATCTTCTAGAGACCTTTTGACTCACCACAGGTATTCCCTATGAATGGCAAATACTGAACCTGACCCTGAGCTTGACAGTAATCCTAATTTTAGTCTAAAATTAAACCCTCCTTACATACCAGGGAGCCCACCCTGACACTGACACTGACCATGAACCTGAATCTGACTCTAAATCCTGAACCTAAGCCTAACATAATAGTGCCTTTCCTCATTTATCAGTTTGTTCTCTCTACTCATCTCACAAATCTCTGACTACTCACCTCAATTGGCCCTTGAAACACAATTCAGTAATCCCTTTCTACACTTTACAGAGCAACTTCCTGATTCACCTTTGTGAACCCTCTCAACTCATCTCAGGGAGCTCTCCCACATATGTAAAGGAGCCCCCTGACACACATAATAGTACCCTTCTTACACAGCTGAGAGGACACACCCTACAAATCTCAGAGGGCCCTCTGTGCACACATCTTAGTTTCTTGCTGACACATCAAAGAATACCCTCACTGTACTTCTGAAGAACTGTCCCTACACATCTCAGAGAGACATCCTTACAGACCTCAGTGAGTACTCACTATTGTGTTTTGGAAGCCTTCCCTAATCACCTCAGAGAGTCTGTGTACTCACCTCAAGGAACCCTCAAAATACACCACAGAGTGCCATTACAATGATTCAGAGAGCAATTTACACACACAACAGAGGACTTCCCATTACAATGCAAATAATGATTTGGATCCTAACACCAACACTGAACTGAACCTTGACACTCTAACTCTAACATTAACCCCTAATTCTGATACTAACTCTAAATATAACCCTGATCCAAGCTCTATACTCAAAAACTAACCTTAAACCTAAGAGTAAACCTTCCTTCTCAGCTCAGAATCATCTCCATACAAAAATAACAGAAGCCTCCCTACATATCTGAGTGCCCTCCAGACACATTGAATAAGGTCCTCATTATTTGTCTCAAGAGAAGTCCCTATATACCTGAAATAGACATATCCCTATACAAATACGTGATTATATACAATACTCCTTTTCAAGCCCTTCTAAACACCTGAGTGAACCTTTCTACTAACCTCATAAAACCCTCACTACACTCTTCAGAAATCCCTTTTGACTGGCCTTCCATATACACCCAAAATACCCCTAATTATTTAATTCACACTCACACTCATGTCAATTAGACCTCCTACGAACCTCGTAAAGTCCTCCTACACCCCTCAGAGACCCCTCCCACAATACCTCATAGAGCCCTCCTTACACAATAAAAAGAATCCACTTTCACACCTCAGAGAAATTTCCTATATGCCTCAAAAGTACCTCCCTATATATCTAAGGATTTCCTCCCTACTCACATTAAGAACCCTTCTGACACAACTTTAAATCCCATCCATACACACCTTAGAGACATGCCCTCCACACTTCATTGACAAACCCTAAACGACTCAGAAAGCCCTCCTTATACACCACAGAGAGTAAGCCCTAAAAATGCCAGAGAAATGTTAATTCAAACCTCAGAATGCTCGTGCTACACACCTCAGCAAACCCTACCCACACATCTCAGATAGACCTCAATATTCACCAAAAACTTTCCCTACTCACCTACAAGGGCCTTACATACACACCTGAGACATGTTGGCTACTATCCTAAAATGAAACTTCCACCACAGGGTATTCTTCTTGCTTATATAAGACGGATCTGTTTATTTACTTCACAGGGCCCTCAATACACAACTGAGATAGCACTTCGACATGAGCAAAAGCCATTTTTCACACCTCATAGATAGCTCTTGCACCCCAATGGAGACTTCTCTACACACTTCAGAAAGCCCACACAACAAATCTCAGAGAGCTCTTCCCTTCCTACACACCTCACAGTCACCTTCCTATACATCTCAGAAAGCCCTCCACATTCATATCAATAACACTTGCTACACAACAGAGGACAATCCATTCACATCATAGAAGTCTATACTACACACATTATTTATCAATTCCTACAGAACTCAGAGAGCAGTTGCCAAATAGTACACACAGCCTCTCTACACTACTTTTACAATTCAGAGGACTCTGTTACTCATTCATAGAGCCCTCCTTTCAAATCTGAGTTTGTCCTTCTTATTCACGTCAGAATTCTCCAGTTACTCACCTTGGAAATACATGTCTACACCCCGTAGAGAGTATATAACTCTCACCAAAGAGGACATTCCCTAAACATTCCATTCAACTATCCTCTCTACAAATCTCAGAGAGCTTTCTATACAAACCTAAGAATGCCATTTTATCAAACCTCAAATCTCAAAAAAATGCTACCTGTGCATCTCAGGTAGCCTGCACTACTCACCAAAAAGCACTCTCTATTCACTGCTGAAGACCAAAATTACAAAACTCAGAGTCCTCTTGATACTCAATTGAGTGCCCTCCCAAAAAACCTCAGAGTTTCCCTATACTGTCTTCAAAGGATCGTCCCATCAAACTTTAGTATGTTCTCCATACTCATATTAAAGATATCACACTATTCACTTCAGAGGGCCTTCCCTACACCACTGAGACAGCAGTTCTCCTCAGATATAAAGCCCTCTTACTCCCCTCATAGATTCTTCTGCACACCTAATAGGGACCACCCTACACACCCCTAAGAGTCTTCCCTTCACATATCAGTGTGCCATCCCTATGCATTTCAATGAGTCCTCACCAAATGTTTCATGGTACCTACACAACAAAAGGTCAGAGAGCCCTCCCTACTCATCTCAGTGAATCCTACCTACACACCAAAGAGATACTCCACTCCACAACTCATAATGCCTCCCTTTCTTTATGAATTTTTCCTCCATACTCATCTTATAGAGCTCTCTCTTCTTACCTCAAATGGTTCTCTGAGCACAACTCACTATAGTTCTTTCTACTCATTTCAGTAAACACTCTGTATAGACCTGTGTGAGCCCTCTCATCAGCTCACAGTTGGACCACCCATGTCTAATAGTCTGACGTGTCATAGAGTTCTCCTAAACATCTAATAGTGTACTCTAAACAGCTCAAAGACCATGCACTACTAACCTCAAAGAGCCCTCCCTACACACCTTAGAGTATCCTTTATGCACATGAATAAAAGCACTCTCTAATCACCTTAATGCAATCTCTACACATCTCAGAGAGACATCTGTACATACCTCACTGTACTACACTTGTTTTAAAGCCCCTTTTGATATCTATACTTCTTTGCAAGTCTTCTCTAAATATGTCAAATAGCCTATGTATGCACATCAGAAAGCCTTCAATACACACATTAGATAACACTTTTGAATCACTACATAGGCCTTCTTTGTCCACCACAAACAATGACCCTTATCCTGAGCCTAACCTTAGACCTAACCCTAACTCTAAACCCAAGGTCTCCCTACATAAAATAGAGGTCCTTCCCTGATCATGATGCTGACCATGATCACGACCTTGACCCTAAACCCTAAACCTAACCACAACCCACACCCTAACCTCATAGTTTTCTCCCTTCTACATCAATTTGCCCTCCCTACTCATCTTTCAGAGGTCTCACTTCTTCCCTCAAGAGGCCCTACAAACACAATTCACTGAACCTTTCCTACACATCACAAGCATCTTTCCTCTGCACTACTGTGTGCCCTTCCAACTCACATCAGTGTCACATCCACACAAATTAAATTGTCCTATGACACACATCATGGAACTCTCCTACACAACTCATATAGCCCTCTTTACACAGCTCAGAGGCACATGCTACCAACCTCAGAGGGCACTTCCTACACATCAGAGTGTACCCTCATACAAATCAAGGTAGCCATCCCTATCCACATCAAAAGTAGTCCATAAACACCTCAGAGAACTATTGCTATACACCTCAGCAAGGCATGTCTATACACCTCACTGGGTACAAAATATATTCCTTTCCAAGCACTCCGTACTATCTATTTTACTTGGCAAGGCTTATTTAAACACAACAGACAGCCTGTCTACCCACCTTAGAAAGTGATTAATACATATCTCAAAGAGTTTTTTCAACTTATCACTGAGTCATTCTTTATACACTGAAAATACTGACCATGACACTTAACATAACCCTAATCCTAACCATAACCATAAACACAAGCCCTCCCTACATACCACAGAAGGCTGTCCCTGACCCTGACACTGAGCAAGATATGGATCCTGACCCAAAACTGTAAACCACACCCTAACTCTAACACAAAATCTATAGTTCTTTCCCTTCTATATCACTATGTCCTCCCTACTGATCTCACAGTGCTCTCAATACTCACCTCAAAAGACTGTCTGTAAACAACTTACTGAGGTTTTTCTACTCAGCAAAGAACACCATCCCTATGCACATCTGTGAACCATTTCAACTCACTTCAGGGGGCCCTCCCACACACATCAAGGGGCCTTCCTATAACCATCAATGGGTCCTCCCTACATACCTCAGAGAGACCTCCTATGCAATGAAGACAAGCAAAAGAACCTTTCCTCCACACCTAAAACACACCTCCCTAGACATCTATGTAATCCCTACCTATTTAAATCAAGAACCCTTCATACATACTTAAAAGTGCCATGCATACATACCTTTGGGATGCTTCCTCAACACATTTTTTAGCAACACCTAAACAATAAAGAAAACCCTCTTCATACACCCCAAAGAGTACTCCTTGGGGATTCCAGAGAAATGTTAATTCAAACTTCAGAATGCCTTTGCTAAACCCCTTAGTGAACACTACGTACATATCTCAGATAGACCTCACTACACACCAAAAAGTCTTCCCTAATTACTTGTGAGTATTGTACTTATACAACTCAAAGATCACTTGTGATATTCTTTGGATTGGCCTTCCTAAAGAATATTGATATCCCCTGTAGTATCATCAAAGAACACTCCCATCACACCTTAGTGTATTCTTCCTATTCATATCATATGGATCTCATTATTAAATTCAAAGGGCTCTTGTACACAAACCAGATAGCACTCCTACACAGACAAAAGCCATTTATACCCACAGAGATTTCTTCTGCCCACCTGATACCTCCCAACACATATCAGAGCAACTGAACTACAAACCTCAGGGGGACCTCTATACCTACTTCAGAGTACCCTATCTACACATATAGCAACACCTCCTTATACAACTGAGAAAGCCCTCCCTGCTCAGAACAAGTTCCGTTATACCTCAGAAGGCCTTCCATACACATTTCAGAAATATTTCCCACAAATCTCATTGAGCTATTCCCACACATCTCAGAGAACTGTCAGTAAACACCACACACCACTTTCTGCACACCTCACAATGCCCTACTTTCAAAATTCAGTGGGCCTGTAACCCACTTCATAGAGCTCTCCTTTACAACCTCATTTAATCCACACAATTTATTTCAGAGGTCACTTATTCACATTAGGGGTGACATTCCTACACAACTCTCAATATTCATCTAAGAGTGCCATCCCTATACACCCCAATCAAGTGTTCTCCCTACAAATCTCAGAGAGATGTCCATACAAACCTTACAATGCCCTTTAAGCAAAACTCAAAAAATTCTACCTATATATATACTAGATAACTCTCACTACCCAACCAAATACCCTCCCTACTCACCTCCAGACACCGTAAGTACAAACCTCAGATATTTCTTTAAGTGCCCTCCTAAAATGCCTCTGATTCTATCCACTATCCTCAACAAACACACCCATCACACCCCAGTACGTTCTTCCTACTCATATTAGTTATATTTCACTGTTGCCTTGAGAGGATCCTCCCTACACAACTGAGATAGCCTTTCTAATAAGTCATAAAGCCTTCCTACACCTCTCATATATACCTCTGCACACCATAACAGGGACCTATCTAGAAACCTCTGAAAACCTTCCCTACACATATCAGAGTTCTGTCCCTATGTATTTCAATGATTATTTCACAGCTCAAACAAACTACACTACAAATCTCACACAGCACACGCTTCTTTATTTATTTATTTATTTATTTATTTTATTGTAAACAAATGGGATACATGTTGTTTCTCTGTACATGGCGTAAAGGCATACCATTGATACACTTCTTATATCGGGGAGTCCTACCTACACACTGTATAGATCACCCAATAAATATGTCATAGGTCCCTTCATTTCTATGTCATTTTTTGTCCTTCATACTCATCTCACATTAAATGGCCTTCTGAACACATCTGAGTCTTTCCTGCTCATCTGAGTATGCATTCCCTATGAACCTGGGTGAACCATCAAAATGCTTCTTAGAGGACACTCCCACACACATCTAAGAGACCTATGACACACATAACAACCCTGCTATACTCCTCATATAGCCCTCTTTACTCATCTCACAAAACACAAGTCTGAAAACCATTCATACAGCAATTAGAGTAACCTCCATACACATTAAAGAAAATTTTCCCTACTCAACTCAAGAGCAGTCCCTACATGCCACACAGAGTCGTCTCTACATACCTCAGTGTATACAAACTATATTGCTTTAGAAGCCCTCTCTCCTACCTATACTTCTTCACAAGCCCACTCTAATCACTAGAAGACCTACTTATGCACTTTTTTTTATTGTAAACAAATGGGATACATGTTGTTTCTCTGTTTGTACATGGCGTAAAGGCATACCATTTGTGTAATCATAAATTTACATAGAGTAATGTTGTTTGATTCATTCTGTTATTTTTTCCCTTCCCCCACCCCTCCCACCCCTCTTTACCCTCTATACAGTACTTCCTTCCTCCATACTTGCCCCCCTCCCTAACCCTAACTCTAACCCTAACACTAACCCTTCCCTCCCCCCCATTATGTGTCATCCTCCACTTATTAGCGATATCATTCGTCCTTTGGCTTTTTGAGATTGGCTTATACTTATGCACTTTTGAGAACCCTCAATACACACCACAGAGAAACCTTTCAACTCATAACAAAGGTTTTTTCTATACACCTCAAATGCTAACCCTGATGCTGAATCTAACACTTACCCCAGTCCAACCATAATCCTCGACTCGTAGTGCCCTCCCATCCATATCAGTTTGTCATCTCCTCTCAATTCAATGACCTTTTACCCTCATATCAAACAGCCCTCTGGAAACAACTCACTGATCTCTTTCTATCATTCATGGAGCTCCATACCTATGTAACTGTAAGCCCTCCCAACTCACCTCAGGAGTCCTTCCCAGAAATGTAAAAAGCACTAAATCTTCTTAAATACCTCATCAAGTTCACACTACACAGACCAGAGGACACTCACTACAAATATCAAGGATCCCACCCTGTAAACATCAGAGTGCATTGTAGACACATAAAAATGCCTTCACTACTCACATTGCAATCTCTACCTACACATTTCACAGAGAAAGCTCACAGAGCTAAGTGAGTACACATCATAATCCTTTTCAAATCCTAAATACACACCTCAGCAAATCCTAACCAAACATCTCAGACTGACCTCATTGCTCACTAAAGAGTCCTCCCTATTTACTTCCAAAAGCTATACCTAGACACCTGAGAGTTCCCATGATTCCTTTTTGACTGGCCTCCCTAAACACCACAGAGATTCCCTCTACTATCCTCAAAGAAAACTCCCATCACAACTCCTTATTCTTAATCATATCATAGGCACCTCTGCGAGCCTTTCCAATTAACAACAGTGGGCCCTTCCACATACATAAAGGGGCCCTTTCACACCCTTCAGAAGGCCCTTTATACATGCCTTAGAGAGACCTCACTACACAATAAAAAGAAGCCACTTTTCTACTTCAGAGAACCTTTCCTACTCACCATAAACTCACTTCCCTATACATCTAAGTAATCCCTCCCTAATGAAATCAAGAGACCTTCTTACACACTTGAAAGTGCTTTGCTCTATATTCTCACATTAGGGACACTTACTCCACACTTCTTTGAGAAACAACCAAACAATTCAGAAAGTCTTCCTTATCCTCCAAGCCAAATGATAAATTAATTCCCTTATTGGATTAACTGAGTGACAACTGAAAGGAGGAAAGGTGTTACTGGAGGAGTTGTTGCATTGGAGGCATATGTGTGTGGTATATATTGTGTATCTGGTGAGTGAGTGTCTCTTTCTGCTTCATACGTATTAGCCATTTCCCTGCACCACACACTTCTGCCATGATATTTAACCTCATCTCAATGCCCAAAGAATGGGCCAGGTTTCCATGGACTGAGATCTCTGAAACTGTGAACTCTCCAATAAAATTTTCCTCCTTTATAATTGGTCTGGTCAAGCCTTTTAGTCACAACAGAGAAAAAACTGACATAAACACAACCATAGCTCTTTCCATAGGAAAGAGCCCTCCCTATTTACTTCCAAAGGCTATACCTAGATACCTGAGAGATCCCATGATTCCTTTTTGACTGGCCTTCCTAAACACCACAGAGATTCCCTCTACTATCCTGAAAGAAAACTCCCATCACAACTCCTTGTTCTTAATCATATCATAGGCACCTCTGAGAGCCTTTCCAACTAAAAACAGTGGGTCCTCCCACATGCTTAAAGGAGCTTTGTACTTTTACATAAAGTACAAAGAAAGTACACTGAAAATACATTATATAAAGGTTAATGTACATGCTCTAAAGTTAATGTTTGCGACTATGTGTATATATACTGGATCAGAATGTTTCTGGCATTGAGTAACCGCAACATAGTGAATTTCCAGCCCTGAATACACAATAAAAACAACATTTAGGGCATTCTCATAACATATTCTTCCAGTTTTCTAAGCAATGGAGTCTTGGTAAAGCCATTTTGAGACTGAACCAACAGTGGGACAGAATTTTAGTAGTAAAGTTTATAAATTCTAACAGTTGTGCTTGTCTAACTGAACTATCACTCTTTCTATGCAGATCTCTAAGGACAGACACATAATAATACCTTTCTTTGGATCCTGTATTTCCCATATTTTATAAGTGACTCTGACTCACTCCTCTGACCTTCTTTCCTTCTAGGATTTTTTGACTTACAAGGTGTACCTCCAGGAGTGTCCCCTATATTAATGGGTGAAGAAAGTTATCCTATGTCTGGATCTATGTGGGCCACCAACTGTCTTAACCACCACAACCATACTCCCAGGTCCAGTCGGGGCAAAGGGGAATTGGAAAATATTCACAGGCACATACCTTGAAGATTAAGCTGGGATCAGGTGGAGCTCTGCTCTCTGATGAAGATGCAGATCTAAAGAGTTATGCCAGCAATCTTTTTTTATATATGTCTCATTATCAGATTAAAGACTATGAAACCATTATTCTTTGTATTCAAGAAAGTTACAGAAATTAGCACATCATATGTTGCTTTTCTGTAGTTGCAGACTATAGTTGAAAAGTGCAATGTTAGGAGATTTCTGTAGCTCTCAAGAAAGTCCATTGTTAAAAATTATTATAAAGTAGGAAGAAACTGGGGAAGTGGAGCTAGTAAAACATTGTGGTTGTCTAGCATAAGAATTCCTTCCTTCCCAGGAGCTGTGTGCCTGAGATCAAGATCAGAGCTGATAGGGCTCTTGCAGAGAGCCTGCTTATAAAGGGCATTGACACAGTAGCTTAGCATCCTCTGCCCTTTCACAGAAACATTCCAAAGCACCAGGTATGCCACAGCCATGAGGTCATCCAAGACCCACAGTCTCAACCACTGCTCTCCCATTCTCTATTACCACTCTCCACACTCTAGTTCACAGAAGACAGGGAATATCAGGAGATATCCCTAGTCTTCCCTCTGCTCATAGATTGGATGCAATGTTTCTCTGGAAACACCTCCCCAAATATTAAAGAACAGATATTGATGAATATACCCAGAAGAGTAGATATCAAAAAATATACCCCAATGGGTTGTTATCATTGAATCTACATTGACAAATCCATACTGACAAATCAATATTGATGACTCTACCCCTATAAGTTGATATCTTCAAATCTCCACCAAAGAGTCAATATCAACAAATATACCCAGACACATCAATGTCAACCAATGTACATGGACTAGTCAATATTGATGAATCTACATCATCAATTTATTTCAACAAATCAATATTGATGGATCTACCCAGTTTCATTGATATCAGAGAATCTACCATGACTGGTTGATAATGATGACTCTACCCCAATGGGTTGATATCAACAAAACTATACAGAATTGTGGATACCAAGAATCAATCATGGCAAGTCAATATTGATGAATGTACCATCTTGAGTCAATATTGACAAATCTACATTGATGAATCAATATCAATCCTTCATTATCAACAAATCTTCCCACTGAGTTGATATCAACAAATAAACCCAAGTCAATATCAATGAATCTACATCAATGTGTCAATATCAACAAATAAACCCCATTTTGTCAATATTGTTGAATCTTCCTCAATGTGTTGCTATCAACAAATCTACACCAGTGAGTAGATATTAATGAATCTAACCCGAGGCCAAATTTTGACAAATCTACACAGGTGAGTAGATATTGACAAACCTTCCCTACTAAGTCAGTATTGATATATTGACATATCTACGTTGAAGAGTTGATATCAGAAAATCAATATCAAACAATATACCCCAACAATTTGATATCAAAAAATCTACAACAATGAATCAATATTGATGAATGTATGCCTATGGGTCAATATTAACAAATCTATGCTGAATGGTTCACATAGATGTTTCTTCACTAAAGCGTTGATGAATCTAAACCTTTTAGTCAATATTGATGAATCTGCACTGACAGGTAGATATAAATGAATCTGCATCTTTAAGGTGACATTGATGAATTTACACTTTCAAGTCAATATCAATAAATCTAAACCAATGGGTTGATATTAAAGAATCTACATTGATATGTTGATATTGTCAAACCTACCCAATTGAAACAATTTTGATGAATCTACCCCAGTGGGTAGCTATGGAAAAATCTACACCAATGATTCAATATTGATTTATCTACACCAAAAAGTCAATATCAACAAATCTACTCTTAGGTCAGTAACAATGACTCCATCCAGAAGAGTTGATATTGATGAATATACCCTGATGGTTCAATATAAATGAAGCTACATCTATGAATCAATACTGACAAATCAATATCTGGTGGATCACCACAGATCAGATAGATTTGTTGATATTGATTCATCAGTGTAAATTCACCAATGGAAAACAACCAGGGTAAATTTATAGATATCAAATCAATGGTAGATTCATTGATACTAACACATAAGTATAGATTATTTGATATTGAAGACATGGATTCATCAATGTCAACCCTTCAATGTAAATTAGTCAATAGAGATTCAATGGGTATATTCATAAATATCAACTCAACAGGGTAGATTTGTAAATATCAACTGTCATGGTAGATTTGTGGATAATAACCATAGGGGTAGATTTACACTGACATTGTCATGTCAGTGTGTGTTTTTTGATATTGACCCAATGGGATAGTTTTGGTGATATCTACACATTGATGTTGATTCATCAATATCTGTTCATAATTATAGATTCATCAATATCAATCCATAGGTGTAGATTGATCAATATCAATCTACCTTCAGTGAAGATTCATTAATATCTACTTGTTGGTGTAGATTAATTGATATCAACCCTTAGGGGTATATTCATCAATATTAACCAGTCAGGGTAGATTTGTCAATGTTCATATGTCAATATTGATTTATCAATTTAGATTCCTTATATTGGCCTGAAAATGTAGATTTTTAAATATCAACACTTCTGGGTGTATTCATCAATATACACCCATTGGTGTGGGTTTCATAATATTGGGGAAGATTCATTGATATTTAAACATCAGGATACACTCATCCATATCATCCCATTGGGGTAGTAGCAGAAATAATGGAACTGGAGAAACATTGTAATTGTCCAGCATAAGAGTTTCTCTATTCCCAGAAGATTTGTGCCTGAGATCAAGGTTAGAGCTGAAAGGACTCTTTCACAGAGCCGCACCATGCAGGGTTTTATCACAGCTGCTAATCATCCTGTGCCCTTGCACAGGTAAATTCCCAGGCACCAGTCATGCCACAGTCATGAGATCATCAGAGACCCTCAATCTCAGTCACTGCTCTCCCATCCTGTCACCACTCTGCACAGAAATGTACTCATTTGGGGAGATTCATCTATATCAACCAATGGGGTTAGATTTGTTGATATCAACTTGATGGGTTAGATTTATCAATATTGATTTAATTGGTTTGATTGGTTAGATTTGTCAAAATCAATTCATTGGGTAGATTCACTAATATCCACTTGCCAGTGTAGACTCATCAATTTTGACCCACTGGGGTGATTCATCAATATTGACTTGATGGCATAGATTTATTGATATAGATCCATAGGAATAGATTTATTATTATCAAACTGTAGGGGTAGATTTGTCCATATCAACACATCAATGTAGATACAATATAAACTTGTTGGGTAGATTCATTGATATTGATGTGTTGTTATTGATTCATTGATGTAGATTCATCATTATTGACTCATCAGTGTAGATGCATAGATATCAACTCATCAGGATAGATTTGTTGATATTGATTCTTCAGTGTAGATTTACAGATATGAACCCATTTATGTTGATTTGTTGAAATTAAACCTATGGCATAGATTCATCAATATTGACCTGACAAGGTACATTTGTCAACATGGACCCATCAATGTAGTGTGGTCAATTTTGACCCATTGGGTTATATTTGTTCATATTGACAAATTGGGTAGGTTTGTCATTATTGATATAAGTATGTAGATTCATAAATATTGACTTGTTGTAGATTGTTCATTATCAATTTGTCATTATCAATGATATGATGTAGATTCATTGATGCCAACCTGTTCGGTAGATTTGTGGATATGAACTTGTCAGTGTTGATCATCAATATTGACCCTTTGGTGTATAATAATCAAAATCAAACCATCAAGGTAGATTCATCTGTATTGACCCTTTGAATTATATTTGCCAATATTGACACTTTGGTGCATATTCATTGTTATTGACTTGTCTGTGTAGATTCCTCCATGCCAACCCATTGTGTTATAACAGTATCAACTTGATGGGATATATTCACTGATGTCAATCATCAGTGTTGATTCATTGATATTGATTCATTGGTGTAGATTCTTTGATATTGACCAATTGGAGCAGATTCATTGATATTGACTCTTCAGTGTAGACAATCCATATCAATACATTGGGTTAGATTCATCAATATCAACGTGATGGGGTAGATTCATTGACATTGACCTGTAGATGTTGATTCATCTATATTGACTCATCAGTGTAGATTTGTTGATATTGAACTATCCATGTTGATCATCAAATATTGATTTGTGAGTATTGATTCATAGATGTAGCTTCATTTATATTGAACCATCAGGGTATATCCATCAATATCAACTTCTGGAAAGATTCATTATTATTGACCTAAGGGTAGATTTGTTGATATTGACTTTTTGGTGTAGATTCATCAATATTGAATCATTTGGTATAGACTCTTCCATATCTACCCATTGGAGTAGATTCATCAAAATGGTTTCAATTGGGTAGTTTTTACAATGTCAACATATCGTGTAGATTCTTTAATATCGACCTGTTGGTCTAGATTCATTGATATTGACTCAAAGGTATAAATTCATCAATGTCACCTTAAAGCTGCAGATTCGTGGATATCTATCTGTCAGTGCAGATTCATCAATGTTGACTCAAAGGTTTAGATTCATCAACATTGACACATTGGTGAGGAAACATCTGTGTGGACCCTTCAGCATAGACATGTTGATAAAACCCATAGGCATAATTCATTAATATCAACTCATTGGTGTAGATTTGTTGATATTGACTTGTTGGCATATATTGTTCAATAGTGATTTGCTTATATCAACTCTTCAAAGTAGATATGTCAATATTGACTTAATGGGGAAGGTTTGTCAATATATACTCACCTGTTTAGATTTGTCAAAATTGGACCATTAGTGTAGATTCATGGATTATGATACATCGGGTTAGATTTCTTAATATCTCCTCACTGGTGTAGATTTGTTGATAGCAACACAATGAGATAGATTCATCAATATTGACTTTATGGGGTTTATTTGTTGATGTTGACACATTGGTGTAGATTCATTGATATTGACTCAGGTATATTTGTTAATATCAACTCAATGGGAAGATTTGTTGATATCAATGGGTTGATGATGATTCATCAATGTAGATTTGTCAATATTGACTCAACAAGGTACATCATCATTATTGACTCACTATGATAGATTCTTGACATCCATAATTCTGTATTGTTTTGTCAATATCAACCCATTGCACTAGATTCGTCATTATCAACCAGTCATGGTAGATTCTCCGATATCAATGAAACTGGGTAGATCCATCAATATTGATTTGTTGAAATCAATTTGATGATGTAGATCCATCAATATTTGAATAGTCCATGTACATTTGTTGATATTTATGTGTCTGAGTAGATTTGTTGATATTGGCTCTTTAGTTGAGATTTGTAGATATCAACTTATAGGGGTAGATTCATCAACATTGATTTGTCAGTATGGATTCATTGACCCATTGGGGTATATGTTTTGATATCTACTCTTCTGGGTATATTCATCAATATCTACCCTTCTCTCTTCAGTGCAGATTCGTTTACATCAACCTGTCAGGGTAGATTTGTCAATATTGACCCATCAGAATAGATCCATCAATATCAATGGTTTGGTGTAGATTCAACAATATCAACTCATCAGGGTAGATTCATCAATATAAACCAATGTAGATTTGATGACAAAGACTTGACTTTGGTTGATTTGTCAATATTTACTCTTTTGTGGCGATTTGTAGATATCAACTTGTAGGGGTAGATTTATCAATATTGATTTATTGATATGGATTCATCAGTGTAGATTCATTGATATCAATCATTGGGCTGTATTCATTGATATCTACTCTTCTTGGTATATTTGTCAGTATCTACCTGTTGATGTAGATTCATCAATATTGACTCATTGGAGTTGATTCATACATGTCAACCCATTGTATAGATTCATCTATTTTAACTATTCTGGGCAGATTCATTGACATCAACCCTTCATTGTAGATTCATCAAAATCAGCATGTCAGTGTAGATGCATTGATATTGATTAGTCAATATTGATTTGTCAATATAGCTTTGTTGATATTAACTTGATAGGGTAGATTCATGAATATTGATTTATCATGTTAGATTCATTGGTATTGATTTTTCTCCTTAACATGTACTTTTATGAATGCTTATTCTATTTGTATGAAATCTAATTCATCAATTTTAACTTATGGTATTCATCACATCCAAGATTTTAGATCAATATACCTAACATTTTAAGTCATTATTTTTTGCTGAAGACACATTCTATAAGAAATAGATATTAAACTTTAACCATTTCAGACAAATCAACACTGTACTGATTGCTTGACCACTTAGAGAAATGAATAGTTAAGTAAATTTAAAGACATCCTTACTTTTGTCTATTTAGCCAATTTTAGTCATGTGAACTGTAAGGCATTTGGATCCATTTTATTGTAAATTTATTAATGCTTATTTTTCTATATATGCCAATTTTGGCACCATATACATAATATATAGACAAAAGCATATATGTAGATACAACATACAATATACAGGTATGCACATATATGCATACAACTGATATAAAACAAAGAATTTATAGTTTTAGATTCCCAGTTATGAGACAAAGTATCTTCAGATGTGTATTGCACAGAATGTCATATTTAACCACTGAGAAATTAAAATAAAGCCTCTCACAAATTTTTATAAAACATACGTAGGACTTTTGCAGTTGAAGACAAGGTGTAGAATCTATCAGCCATAGGGAAGACTAAAATCAAAGGTTCGTATGGGCTATTCATTCTCCAAGGTGGAATATTTACTCTCATTTTAACCATTGTATATTCTTTATCCTTAGGTATTTTCAAAAGGAATATCTTCCTTTCTAGTGTATTTATGAGTTAACTTTTGAATAATTGGACGCAGTAAAGACAGTAGAAAACATTAGGTAAGAAACTCCAGGAACCCAAAGCAAGACCAAATGATGCAGGACCAAAGGTGAATTCACAAAAATACCCTGGAGCTCAGAAGAAGACAGAGGCTTTGAAACATGACACAGTGTGAAATATTACACAACTTGATCAGATTAGAATCAGCTCAGATATAAAAAAAATTCTGGGAGAACATGAGATCCTCAGGAGACGCTTTGCAAAGACCATATGGGACCCTTTTAGTTTTTCCTTACTGTGAATATCTGGAAAGAAAAATGGATGGAAATTAGAGAATTTCCTGACATTCTCAGGCCTGGTGCTCATGGCCAATCCAGATTTTTCTTTCTTTCTTTCTTTCTTTTTTTCTTTCTTTCTTTCTTTTTTTCTTTCTTTCTTTCTTTTTTTCTTTTTTTTTTTCTTTTTTTTTTCTTTCTTTCCTTCTTTCTTCCTTTTCTTTCTTTCTTTCTTTCTTTCTTTCTTTCTTTCTTTCTTTCTTTCTTTCTTTCATTCTTTCTTTCTTTCTTTCATATCGTTTTCTTTAGCCCTTAATGTAGAACTAACTCAAATAACAGAACTGCAGATTATAGAAAAAGAGAAATCAATCTTTTACAACAACTTTGATTTAAAAGTGACATCATATTTCCTGTGGTTTTGAATCAGTTTTGGCATTAGCTGATGGGACTTTCATTACATACAAATATTAGGCAGGCAGTAAAAAATAAAGGGATATAACATTTTGAACATGATACTAAGAAAATTTATATGTAGCACAGTTTGACCATTTTTCTCCATGTTTGTAAAACAAGTTCTTTTATAAGATAGAATAATAATTTATGTTTTTGTTCAGAGACCATTTTTTCCATTCCCTGACTGATAATCAAGCCAGGCTCAGGTGCAGAATAAACCCAGTATTTGTTTCTCAATGTTTAGGGAGGTGTTTCCAGAGAAGTGTAACCTTGCATCCAATCTATGCAGCAGAGGAAAGACTAAGGTTATCTCCTGAAATTCCCTGTCTCCTGTTAACCAGACTGTGAAGAGTGGTGACAGAGCATGGGAGAGCAGTGATTGAGATTGAGGCTCTCTGATGACCTCATAACTGGGGCATGAATGGTGTTTTGGAATGTTTCTGTGAAATGGCAGAGGATGCTTGACTGCTGTGGCAATGCCCTTTATGAGCAGGCTCCATTGAAGAGTTCTATCAGCTCTGACCTTGACCTCAGGCACAGCTCCTGGGAAGGAAGGAATTCTTATGCTAGACAGCCAAAATATTTCATCAACTCCACTTCTCCACTTCATGCCTAGCTTATAGTAATTTTTTTTCATACAAGGAACCATTTATTGTGCAGACGAATTCACATCTGCACAGGGAGAAAGGGAAAAGCAAAGAGGGAAGATGGCATACAATTCAGCCCAGACGTAGGAATTTCGCGGGCTGAGAGGAACCAATCGTGGAGGAGAATTCTTACAGACTGACTGATGGGCCAATGACATAGTGGGATGTAATGCTGGAGGCAGGAAGCAACATAAGCCAGAAATTCCTGTAACGTGAGAGACGGGCTAATGCAGATTGACAGGTGGTGGGGGAAGCCAGGAATTCCTTACATTCCCCCATTTCATTTTATATAAAAAATAGAAAAATTTTGTTTGGGTACATGGATGAAGGTCAATCTTCTGTAATTACTTTCTGCTGGGTGTGGACATAGAGCTGGTATCATTGTGGTAGGAAGAATTGGGGACTTGATAGTTTCTCTGGAGGCACATCTGCAGCCAGGCTCCAATTTTTTGTGAGATCCTGATATTTCCACAATACGAGTTGATTAGTTAACATGGAAGTAAAAGACAGGGGGTGGAAGAACTGAGAAGTTGTTCCCTTAACAAGGTCTATCAAAGGCTGGAGAGGACAGGCCTTTATTTGGGAGCTTTAACATTGTCTAGGTTATCAGGAATGTGAACACAACATTTAGTAGAGATCTCTATACTTCTGTTACTAGCAAACATAGATTAAAGCCTACCTGTGTCTGTAGGCCTTAAACTGACTAAAAACTTCTGACTCTGGCAGTTTCTCTTGATAGTTACTATTATTTTTAAATGCCCAAGAATGGCTATGCTTTGGTTTTAACTGATTTGCTAGGTGTTTAAGATCAAGCTGGTCAAAGTGACCTGTTCCTGTCTGTTAAAGAGTCAGCTGAGTTTCCACAGGGGTAACTCATAGAGAACTTAAGAGCAGCTTTTTAGCTCCATTAGTGCCATTTGGTTAGGCAGGGTCTTTTCCATGACCCTCCTCTGCAGCAGGTGCACTGAGTGATTTTTCATCCTCTAGTCTCAACAGTCTCCTTGATCAGGAGGTTGTGTGACTCAGAGTTGCAACACTCCTTAGAGAAGTTCTCTTGTTCCCTGGGTTCAGGCTGACTTTGAGGGCAAGACCCAAATATGGACTTTTCCTGACCTCTGTATTTAAAATCTCTATTTCTAAGTTTGGTCTTAAAAATCAAGCAAGTCAGTCTCACCAGTCATAAAGTAAGAGTACTGGGCTTTGGCTTTAATGTCTATAACTTTACAGTTATTTACCCCCTTTTATCTAATTGGGGTTTACATTATCTGTTCTATAGGTGATGGCTTACTATTCCAAGTTAATTTATGGCGTTCGCTCTTGAAGCAGTACTTCTGCAAAATATTGATCAGGCAACAATTAGAGTTTATAAGGAAAATTCAAAATGGAGTCATCAACAGTAAAACATTCAGTTTGTGCAATAGTTATTTTGAATTTTGGCTGGGTTCCCATTTGAAATTACAGTAGTCTTTACAACAAACATTAAACTTTTGAACACAACTTTAAATGAGTTAAAGTCAGGCTTACTTTGGAGCCATTGTAATGTGTAGCAGGGTGGTGAGGCAGAGCCTTATCTCAAGTAATGTGGGGCTTTTCAGTGAGGGGCAAAGGAGTATATAAACAGATTTTGAAGATTAAGCTGAGATCAGATGGAGCTCTGTTCTCTGATGGAAATGTGGATCTAAAGAGTTATGTCAGCAATCTTAGCAATCTTTATATGTGTGCAATGTTAGATTATATATATCCTATTGATGACAGGTAATAGAACATTAAATGATAGGTTTACCATTACAGACAAGTTTAATTTGGAGAACAGCAACTTGATAAATTTTCTGCTTTAAAGGCTTGCATACATGGAAAATATGAACACATTTAATATACAAAGAATAATGTTTTTAAGTATGTTACTCCATGGGATAAATTTATAAATTAATCAGATGTCTCTAACAAACACATTTGAGTAATCCCATACATGTTGCTTATTGTAGAAAAACCAAGACATCAGACAAGTGTGCCAATAGTATTTGCTGTCTCTTTCCTTTTGAAGAAAAGTCCTAGAAAAATTGATGTTAGACATTTTATAAACATTAATATTAGTTTGACCACTTAGAGACTTGTGAGTTAATTTTAAGGACATTTTACTTTTATTAGTTTACCCAATTTAAATTGAACCTTATTAAACCTTAAAATTGAACCTTATTAAATCTTAAAATTGAACCTTATTAAATCATGTGACTTAAAAATATTTGGATCCACTTTTAAAATCTTAATTTTTATGTGCGCTTATATTTAACACAAAAGCAAAGGCCTTGTAATATTTATTTCCATTGCAATGTAATGGATGTTCAAAAATAACTCTAGAGTTGGATAAAAAGAACTGATCAAAAATTATTAACCTAGTTCTGTAGGATCAAAATTGTGAGCTCAAAAATACAGCATTTAAGAAAAATAAAGTCCTGGAAGAAAAATGATAATGGTTATTAATTAAAGCATGAGAAAATGAGAAGGAGAGAAAAGTTGAAAGGGAGAAAAGTATTCTGAGTTGTAGCCGAGGAGAAATTTAAAATGGACACTTTTACACTTTTTTTTTTCCTTAGGTTTGAAACTGGTTTCCTACTGCGCCTTTCTTCATTCACATGTTAATGTAATGCTTGACTGAGATCTGAATCTGAAAGGGGCCAATATGTTCTAGCAGAAACTTGATGCTTAGGTCCTTTTAATTTCTTGAGCCTGCAGGGAGAGCTGAGAGAGAAAGAAAAGATTTGAAAATAAGGAATTAGCCAAGAGAACGTGTTCAGGTGTTACTCCTTCCGCACCAGCCACCTCCCGTAAAGAAGCTAGAATGTGTGTACGAGACCACGTGGTGGGGGGACTTGGTGAGCTGAATGGCAGAGTGGAAGGAGAAACAGAATGGGGTAAAGGAGAGAAATGAACAGGAACTTCTGCAGTAGGAGGCCTGTAAGGACATGACTCATCAGCTGGATTAAACTTAGAAGAGAAAGGATTAAAAGGGGAAGGAGAAGTAGCAAGAAAGAAAGAAAAAAGATGAAAGGGAAAGGTTCCTTTCCATTCACCAGGTTGCCCGCATATGTATTTAATTATAACTAGTACAACTAGGCATATAATTATGCCTAGTACAAAACTAAAATTTAGGGTGTCATAAATGGACCATTCTGACTTACTATCTAAAGGACAATTTAGCTCTGATTCAGCGAATAGGTGAAGGGGTTTGAGATGATTCAATAAACATCTCAGGGGCGTGTTTGCTGGGGTGGATGTTCTGAATCCCATGGTAAACTGAGACCCACCCGGCTAGTGATTTCAGCATCCCGAGACCATGATGCCAGGCAACGAGAGGTTAGCACAAAGGCTTGATCATCACCAAGACGAATGTTAACCGGGCATATGCTGAGAACAGTCTGAATACCTGGCCAGGATTTTGAGCGAGACGCAGCAGGAAATAAGAGAGAGAACTTCAGACTCTGAGAAAGAATCTCAGCACCATAAAACCCAGGAGTCTACCCAGCAACTCGGACCAGCTATTCCCACACCTCGGCAGTCCGGTGGCTGAGCTGCGGCCCAGGCGGCGGAAGCCATGATAGGGAGGGGAAAGACACGGGTGGCGAGCGAGAGGAAATGGGACCACGGTGCCACGGGCTGCGGAGATGTGTTTCTGGTCAGGGGCCTAAGGGAACTCACAGATTCTGGATTCTGGTGTGGTGTGCAGAGAAGTGGGCATCCTGGTAAATGGAAGATGAACCTGTATAAGGGGGCGCACGCAGGAGCTTGCGGATGGGGTACCGCCTGCTTAGGCAGCGAAAAGAAAAACCCATCCCTGAGTCTTAGGCACCAGATGTTAGGTTGGAAAAAAGAGGCGCGCATTTATGATTCGTCACTAGCTCCCAGAAACGCTCCACAGATACAGGTCTCACACAAGGAACCATTTATTGAATTCACGTCTGCATGGGGAGAAAGGGAAAAGCAAAGAGGGTTATAGTAATTTTTAACAATGGATTTTCATGAGAGCTACACAAATCTCCTGACATTGCACTTTGAAACTGTGGCTTGCAACTACAGAAAAACAACATAGGATGTCCTAGTTTCTGTAACTTTCTTGAATACAAAGAATCATGGTTGTATAGTATTTAACCTGATAATGAGACATATATAAATAAAGATTGCTTGCATAACTCTTTAGATCTGCATCTGCATCAGAGAGCAGATCCCAAAGCTCTCCCAAAGGCTATACCTAGACACCTGAGAGTTCTCATATTTTTTTTTGACTGACCTCCCTTAACACCACAGATTCCCTCTACTATTCTCAAAGAAATCTCCCATCACAACTCGGTGTTCTCCTTATTCATATCATATGCACCTCTGTGAGCCTTTTCAACTAACAACACTGGGCCCTTCCACATATATAAAGGAGCCTGATACATACATAAAGGATTACCTGATCCCAGCTTAATCTTCAATGTCTGTGTCTGTGAATATTTTCCAATCCCCTTTGCTGCTGGCTGGACCTGGGAGTTTGGTTGCACTGGTTAAGACAGTGGCCCATATGGATCCAGACCCAGGTTAACTTTCTTCAACCATTAGAATAGGGGACACTCCTGGAGGTGCACCTTATAAGTCAAAAAAATTCTCAAAGTTAAGGAGGTTGGGGGAGTGAATCAGAGTCAGGTATAAAATACAAAAAAATACAGGATCCAGAGAAAGGGATCATTATGTATCTGTCCTTAGAGATCTGCATAGAAAGAGCAATTGTTCAGTTAGACAAGCACAACTGTTAGAATTTATAAACTTTACTACTAAAACACTGTCTCACTGTTGGTGCAGTCTCTAAATGACTTTACCAAGACTCCCATGCTTAGAAAACTGGCAGAAAATGTTATAAGAATGCCCTAATTGTTGCTTTTATTGTGTAGTCAGGGCTGGGGATTCACTATGTTGTGGTTAGTCAATGCCAGAAACATTCTGATCCAGTGTATAAACACATAGTCACAAAGATTAACTTTGGAGCATGTGCATTTACCTTTATATAATGTGTTTTCAGTTTGCCTTCTTTGTACATTATGTAAATGGTCCTATAAAAAGGGCTATGACTGTGTTTACATCAGTTTATTCTGTGTTGTTACTAAAATACTTGACCAGAACAATTAAAAAGGAGGAAAATTTTATTTGAGTGTTCACAGTTTCAGAGATTTCAGTCCATGGAAATCTGGAACATTCTTTGGGCACTGAGATGAGGTTAAATATCATGGCAAAAATGTGTGGTACAGGGAAGTACCTAATATGAATGAAGCAGAAAGAGACACTCATTCACCAGCTACACAATGTATACAACAAACAAATGCTTCCAATGAAACAACTCCTCCAGTAACACCCTTTCTCCTTTCAGTTACCACTCAGTTAATCCCATCAGGGAATTAATTTATCAATTGGTTTGGAGGATAAGGAGGGCTTTCTGAATAGTTTAGGTGCTTCTCCAAGAAGTGTGGAGGAAGTGTCCCTAAAGTGAATATGTACAGCAAAGCACTTTCAAGTGTGTAGGAAGGTGTCTTGATTTAATTAGGGAGGGATTATTTAGATGTGTAGGGAAGTGTGTTTCTGGTGGGTAGGAAAGTTTCTCTGAGGAGGAAAAGTTTCTTCTTTTCATTGTGTAGTGATGTTTCTTTAAGGCATGAATAAGGGGCCTTCTAAAGGGTGTGGGAAGGCTCCTTTATGTATGTGGAAGGGCCCACTGTTGTTAGTTGGAAAGGCTCACAGAGGTGCATATGATATGAATAAGGAGAACACCAAGTTGTGATGGGAGATTTCTTTGAGAATAGTAGAGGGAATCTGTGGTGTTAAGGGAGGTCAGTCAAAAATATGAGAACTCTCAGGTGTCTAGGTATAGCCTTTGGAAGTAAGTAGGGAGGGCACTTTGGTGAGCAGTGAGGTCGATCTGAGATGTTTGGTTAGAGTTTGCTGATGTGTGTATGTAGGACTTGAAAAGGTGTATGGTGTGTACTCACTTAGCTCTGTAGGGTTTCCTTTCTGAAATGTGTAGATACAGATTGTAATATGAGTGGCAAAGACTTTTTAATATGTCAACATTTCACACTGATATTTACAGGATGGGCACCTTGATATTTGTAGTGAGTGTCCTCTGGTCTGTGTAGTGGGAATTTTATTAGGTATTTAGGAGTATTTCACAATGTTTGTCTGAGTGTTCTTTATGTTTCTGGGAAGGACCCCTGAGGTAATTTGGGAGGGCTCACAGAGTTACATAGGTATGGAGCTCAATGAATGATAGAAAGAAATCAGTGTGTTATTTCCAGAGGGCTGTTTGATGTGAGTAGTGAAAGCTCAATGAATTGAGAGGAGAGGAAAAACTGATGTGGATGATAGGGCAATATGAGTTGAGGGTTATGGTTGGGCCTAGGGTAAGTGTTAGGTTCAGGATCAGGATTAGCATTTGTGGTGTATAGGAAAAGTCTTCCTTTTGATTTGAAAGGCTTCTCTGTGGTTTGCATTGAGGGCTCTCAAAAGTGCATAATTACACCCTCTGCTGCTTAGACTGAGCTTGTGGAGAAGTATACTTAGTAGAGAGGGCTTCTAAAACAGTATATTTTGTACCCACTGAGGTATGTAGGGATGACTGTGTGGCATGTAGGGACTGCTCTTGAGTTGAGTAGTGAAGACTTCCTTTAATGTGTATGGAGGGTACTCTTACTGTTGTATGAATTGTTTTCAGACTTGTATTCTGTGAGATGAGTAAAGAGGGCTACATAAGGAGTGTAGCAGGGTTCTGTTATGTGTGTCAGAAGTCCCTTAGAAGTGTGTGGGAGGACCCTCTAAGAAGCATTTTGATGGTTTACCCAGGTGCATAGGGAATGCATACTCAGATGAGTAGAAAAGACTCAGTTGTGTTTTGAAGGCCATTTAAAGTGAGTAGTGAGAGCTCAGTGAGATAAGTATGGAGGATAAAATGACATAGAAATGAGAAACTTATGAGTTGTTGATTGGGTGATCTATACTGTGTGTAAGTAGAACTACCCAATACAAACAGGTAGGGCTCTGTGAGATTTTAGTGTAGTTTCTTTGAGGTGTAAAAGTAGGGGCCATTGAAATACATAGGGACAGAACTCTGAAATGCATAGGGAGGGCTTTCAGAAGTATCTAGATAGGTTCCTATTAAGGTGTGCAGAGGGACATATGAGAGGTTTAGGAAGGCTTTATGACTGATTAGAAAGTCTATCTCAGTTGTGTAGGGAGGGTCCTCTCAAGGCAACAGTGAGATATATCTTATATGAGTAGGGAGAACACACTGATTTGTGATGGGAGTGTTTATTGAGGATAGTGGATGGAATTGGAGGCATTTTAGGAGGGAACTTAAAGGAATATCTGAGGTTTCTACTTATGGTGTCTGGAGGTGAATAAGAAGGATATTTTGCTGGGGAGTGAGAGTTAGTTTGTAGATGTGTAGGTAGAGTTTTTTGAGGTTTGTTTAAAGGGCATTTTAAGGTTTGTGTGGAAGTCTTTCTGAGATTTGTAGAGAGGACTCTTTATTGGGGTGTATAAGGATGGTGCTCTTAGGTGAGTATTAAGAACTCCCAAGTTGTGTAGAAATGTCCCCCTAATGTGAATAAGATCTCTGAAATAAATTGGGTGGATTCACTGAGGTTTGAAAGAAGAGCTCAATGAAGTTGGTTATAAGCCCACTGAATTTTAAAAGTAGGGCATTGTGAAGTGTGCAGAAATGTGGCGTTTGGTGTTTAGTGACAGTTCTCTGAGATGTGTAGGAGTTGCTCAATGAGGTGTGTGGGAAGTATTTCTAAAATGTGTATGGAAGGCACTCTGAGGTGTAAGGGCACCTGTTGTGAGCAGGGAGGGCTTTCTCAGTTGTATAGGAAGGTGTCTGTAACATGTGTAGGTAGGGTACTCTGAGGTATGGACAGAGGTACCCCTGAAGTTTGCAGTTCAGGTGCTCTGATATGTGTTGGGAGGTATCAGGTGTGCAGCAGAAATCTTTGTGGGTGTAAATGGCTTTTTTCTGTGTAGGAGTGCCATCTGGTTTGTGTACCAGGGTCCTTTGATGTTAATAGTGAGATCCATCTGAAATGAATAGGGAGAATACACTGAGGTATGATAGGAGTGTTCTTTAAGAATACTACAGGAGATATCAATCCTATTTAGGAAGGCCAAGTCAAGAAGTATCACAAGTGGTCTTTGAGTTGTGTAGGCACATCACTCAGAAATAATTAGAGAGGACTTTTTGGTACATAGTGAGATCTATCTGAGATGTGTAGGTAGTGTTTGCTAAGGTGTTTAGCAAAGGCATTCTGAAATTTGAATTAACATTTCTCTGGAATCTCTAAGGAGTACACTTTGGGTTGTATGAAGAGGGTTTTCTTTATTGTTTATGTGTTGCTCAACAACGTGTTGAGGAAGCATCCCTAATGTGTGTATGGATCGCACTTTTAAATGTGTATAATGGGCTCTTGATTTAAATAGGGATGGATTAGTTAGATGTGTAGGTAGGTGTTTTTTTGGTGTGGAGGAAAGGTTCTCTTGGTTCGCTTTATTGCATAGGAGGTCTGTCTGAGATATGTAGGGAGGGCACATTGATGATTGTAGGAGGGCCCCTTGATGTGTGTGGGAGGGCCCCCTGAAGAGAGTTGAAAGGGTTCACAGATGTGAAAAGGGATGGTGCTTTCTGCTGGGTAGAAAAACCAGAAAGTTGTTCACAGACAGCCTTTTGAGGTGAGTATTGAGAGCACTGTGAGATCAGTAGGGAAGACAAACTGATATAAAAGGGAAATAACTATAAATTTTGTGTTAGAGTTATGGTGTAGCTTACAGTTTTGAATCAGGATCCATATTTTGCTCAGTATCAGTGTCAGGGACAGCCCTCTGTGCTATGTAGGTAGGGCTGTATTTATGATTATGGTTAGGATTAGGGTTATATTAAGGGTCATGGTCAGTATTTTCAGTGTATAAAGAATGACTCAGTGATGAGTTGAAAGTACTCTTTGAGGTGTGTATTGAAAACATTCAAAGGTGAGTAGACAGGCTGTCTGTTGTGTTTAAAGAAGGCTTGCCAAGAAAAATAGTAGGGAGTTCTTGGAAAGGAGTATATTTTGTACCCTGTGAGGTATATAGACATGCCTCACTGATGCGTGTAGGGATAATTCTCTGAGGTATTAAGGACTGCACTTAATGTGGGTAAAGAGGGCTACCTTTGAAGTGTATGAGGATACACTCAGATGTGTAGGGAGTGCCCTCTGAGGTTGGTAGCATGTGGCCTCTGAATTCTGAAAAGAGGGCTTTATGAGTAGTGTAGGAGTGTTCCATGATGTGTGTCATAGGACAATTTGATGTGTATGGATGTGCCACTGATGTGAGTT
>NW_027632409.1:3266520-3512250 GCF_902686455.1 Sciurus vulgaris
CTCTACACTCAAAAGTAGGCAATATGCTGGCAGATGGCAGGTGATAACAGTGGATGAATGGGGTAAAAAACAGCAGATCAATGAGTCACAGTGACTGCTTCACAGAGAAACAGATTTTCCTCTCCTTGAATCCTGAGTAATGGAGCAACAAGGAATGCAAACTCCCTCATTCTACAATTTCTCACAAGTCAATATTGATGAATCTACACCATCAAGTCAATTTCAACAAATCTAACCAGTGAAGTTGATATTGACAAATCTACCCCAAAGAGTCAATTTTGACAAATTTATATTGAAGAATCAATATGGGCAAATCAATATTAAACAGTCTTCTCTGACATGGCAATATTGATGAATCTACACTGATGAGTGGATATTAATGAATATACCAAATGGGTGGATATTGACAAATATACCCCAACCAGTTAATATTGATAAATCTGCCCCTAGAGGACAACATCATTTAATTTACACCTTTGAGTCAATATCAATGAATCTACATTGATGGGTCAGTATTGATGAATCTACACCATTAAGTTGATATTGATGAATCTACACCATTTAGTCAATATCTATGATTCTACCCCTGTGGATGAATCTTCACTGATGAGTCAATGTTGATGAATCTTCATCAATGAGTCAATATTGACATATCAAAACTCATATTGATAAATTGGTATCAAAACATTAAAGTAGCTGAACATTTACAACAGGTTGATATCAACTAATAAACCCTGTCAGGTCAATATTGAAAAATCTACCTCAACATATCATTATCAACAAATCTACATTGGCAAGTAAATATCAAGGAATATAATCCAAGAAGTCATAATTGATGAATCTGCACTGATGGGTTGATGTCAACATAAGTATACAGGTGAGAAGATATTGACAAATCTACCCCATCAATACTGAGATATCTACATGGAAGAATTGATATAAACAAATCAACATCAGGCAACCTACCTGATGGGTAGATAATGATGAGTCTACACTTTCAAGATTATATCAATGAATTTACATATTTGAGCCAATATTGACAAATATAGAGTAATGGGTCAATACAAAAGAGTCTACACTGATGAGTCAATGTTGATGGATATGCCCAATTGAGTCAATTTCAATGAATCTATCCTGATGAGTTGAAAATCTACACCAATTATTCAATATCAATAAGTCTACAACAAAGTCAATATCGGCAAATCTACCCCACAGGTCGATATTGACAAATCTACCTGGCAGAGCCAGTATTAATGAATGTATCCCAAGTGTTTGACACTGATGAAACAACATCTACCAATTGATACTGACAATTCAATATCTGATGAATCAACCCTGACAATTCAATATCAATGAATCTACACCAATAATACATCCATTGATATGAATGAGTCAACACCTATGGATTAATGTCAATGAATCTACCCCATCCAGTTGGTATCAACAACTTTAACCCACTAAATTGATATGGACAAATCTAAATTGAAGAATCAATATTGTTTAATCTACCCTGACAGGTCAATATCAAAGAATCAAAGAATTATCAATATCAATGAATAAACATCTACAGTTGATATTGATGAATATACCTCATCAAGTTAATATCAATGAATCTAACCCAATGGGTCAGTATGGACAAATCTACAGAGACAAGTCAATATTGATGGATATGCACTGAAAAGTCAAAATTGATGAATCTATTCCAATGTGTTGATATAAAAAATCTATTCTGACCATTCAATATTGACAAATCTATACCAAAGGGCCAATATTGATGAATCTATCATAATGGGTCAATATCAATGAATATACTCAGAAGAGTTGATATTGGAGGATCTATCCCAATGGGTCAATATCAATGAATCTACATTGTTGAATTGATATTGAAATATCAATATTGATAAATCTATCCCAATGGATTGGCATCATTGAATCTATGCCAATGAGTGAATATCAAGGAATCTTCTCTATCGAGTTTACATTGACAAATTGAAGTAACAGGTTGATATCAACAAATCTGCACTAAGCATCAATATTGTTGAATCTACACTGATAGGTCAATATTGACAAATTTACCCTCTCGAGTCTATATCAACCAATCTACTGTGAAGATTCAATATCTATGAACCTACCCCAAGAGGTTACTATTGATGAATCTACCATGATGAATTAATATTGATGAATCTATCCCAATGTGTCATTATTGCTGAATCTACACCAAGTCAATTTTGACAAATCTAAGCATTCAAGTTGATATCAATAAATCAAACCATCCAATTTGATTTTGAAGAATCTGTCAAGTTGCGTCAATATGAACAAATCTACCCAGATGAATCAATATTGATGAATCTACACCAAAGGGTCTGTATCAATAAATCTACCCCAACAGGTAGATATCAATAAATCTACCCCTACAGGTCCATAACCATGAATCTACACTGATGGGTTGAGCAGACAAGATTTATTATGATATTCAAATTACTGAACAATATAGGACCATAAATTCTATTTGCTCAAAACACATTCAGTTGTTAGAAAGGAATACATTTTTCTTCATCTTTCTTGGATAAGTTCCCTAGCAATTATGGTAATCTTCAAAATAGGAGACCATTTTTTTCCTTTATCTAAAAGTGTCCATTGCTCTGAATATTGCAGACATTCAAATGGGTTTCTGTTTTGTTAATATGGTTTGCTAAAATTCTTTTATGTACATTCTTTTCTACTAGAAAATTGCTATTTTTAGATACATTGGGGAAAATGTGTCCACAATGTACTTCTATAGATGACTTTTACTTTTGATCTTCCCCATCTCAGATAAATTTACACCATGTATTTTCTACCTGTTTGTGAAATGACTTTTTAGGCCACTTGAATGTTTTCAATGAAGTCACAAACTATAAATCCATTGATGTAAATATTATTTTAGGTAATCAGTTCCTAAAAATTTTTTAAGAATTTTATACTTATTAGATATTTCAAAATATGAGTCATGTATATTATTTGTTATTATTACTTATTATTTATTATTTGTGAAAACCCAAAACACTTAAAACAGAAATATTTGATGAAATAATAATTATTAAGTGCTGCTATCTTGCAAAATTTCTGAACACAATTTTTCAGAATGTTTTCTACATGTCTGATCTCATAAGAAATATTTAATCATATTCACAAATCATATTAATGGAAATAATAATTTCATAAAATAAGCAACAACCAACAGAGACAGTCCCTGAAATAGCAAACGTGTCTTTTTATGTCTCACATTTGAACAAAAGACTGGGTAATGTACTGGATCATTTAATTTGTTGAAATAATGTGAGACCAGCAGTTAGTGTTCAGTGCTTAGACCCTTTGTTCTCAGCCATAAAAGGCAAGTGACAGCCTTTGGTTCTTCATTATATCAGTTCTTCTTCAGACTCTTTAGGAACTGCTATCAGTCATTAGGATGAGCTCACAGAAATAAACTAAATTGTGATAAATAATTGACCAGCTGCCACAAATTTGTTTAACTGAACTAGGTGAGTATTAGTAAATAAAATACAGAGGATTTAATTGTGTTTTTCTAATTGGGTAAAATAATATATTTCCTCCATTTTATGCTGCGTGCTGACAGTATTTCCTAAGTATTTCTTTTTATTGACAGTCTTTTCCATACTAAATTGGAAAAAGGATTTAAAACAGATGGGCTTTAATTACCATAAGTTAAAAAGGTACAATATTTTAAAAATTGAACTTTTAATTAAAAAACAGTCAGTTTAATGAACAAAAAGTTTTAGAAAGAAGTTACTGTTTCCTATGTTAATATCCATAGAGAAATCATTTAGAATTAACAGAAAAGAATTGACTACTCACCTTGGAACACATCATATGATACTTTTGCTATATCCTTTGTAGCTTTGAAACTTAGATATTTTTATCTTTTCCCCACCTTTTAACTGACCTTCCCCCTGATCTTCTTTTCCCTAAAATTCTCCTCCCTGATCTTCTTTTTCCTAATCTTCTCCTTCCTGATTTTCTCTTCCTTCATCTTTGCCTTCCTAAACTCTCCTTCCTATACTCATTTTCTCTGAATCACCCCTGTAAGAGCCTCCTGTTCTTGCTGATAGGGAGAATCACAGAATTTAGGACAGAAGTCCCCTGTTTCTCCCTTGCTAGCACAGCAATAAATCATCTTTTTTCTTTTGCTCAAAACTGTGTCCTCAATATTAGATTGGCATCTGAAATAAGGACTGTGCTTTTGGCAATAAATTTGGCACCCTATATGGGACCTGAGAGCAGCCTTTGCTCCAGCTTTCTTGATCAGGCTTGACCTTCAATTGACTCCCATATCCATGATGAGAATACAAGATTACTGGTGAGTTTGTTGAGCATACTGCTGAAGAAATTTGGTGGTGTTGTGACTTTGCCTCAGACCAAACCAGAGGAACTGTTCTGTGACTAGAGGATGAGAATTAAGGACTGGCCCAAGAGCTGTTGAAGCATTTTTAGCTTTGGGGACTTCCTATCTTATTTCCATGAACTGTAAAAGTTGCTCTATGAGCTTCTTTACTTTGAGAAAAAGGAAACTGAATACAAGAAATTGTGACACCCTTTGCCATTCGGTCTTGGCCTTGGCCATTTGGTGTGCACACCAAGACCCTTGATTTTATACACCTAATTCTTCTTTGTGGGAACATCTGATTGCATCTTCTTGGGACATCTGTGACTTCAGTTGTGTGGGAGTCATGATTCAGTGAGACTTAAGAACCTAGAGATATGTACTTTCTTCTTATCTGTTCTAGGTTCTCATCTATTTGTTGACCTTGGTCTTTGGAATTCTTTCTGATTTTCTGTTCATTTGTATATACCAATGACACATTTGAGATATGGCTTGTACCTCACTGGTCCTATGGGTTAGTCTCTTGAGAAAGATCTTCCCTGGTCAATTTAAAAGTTTCCATCTGTTGGTCATGGATTTGGGATTTTTTTCTAGTTGTTTCTCTCTGTTTCTTTTTTTGTACAATATTGTAGTTGGAATTGGTCTGGTGGAGCTAAAGTGAGTTGAAAATAGGGCCACATTTAAGTCTATGACAATGTTTTTTACAGTAATAATCTGACTTTTAAAAAGCTTCCTGGATTGTCATACAATCTTGCAGTTGGTGTTGATCTGTCCAAGTTAAAGTAGATGAAAGAAATTTGTACATGCAGGTTTCTCTGTTTAAAAGGTTCCCATATGTTAGCCTTAATTCTGGTGATCCTCTCTTTTCTGTACATATAGGTACAAGTGCGTCTAGAGAAAGATAGTTTACTGTAACAAAATCTGGAATTTGATCCTACAGGGATAAGCCAGTCAAAGAGAAAGAGTGTTTACTGTTAAACAATATGTACTTTAAATGGTTTTTCTGGATTATTATATGCTATTGACATTGAAGTTTGTCTGCCAGGGTTAAAGTATATGAAAAAGATTCTTTATGTACAGGCATTTGTGCAGTTGCATAAAGGGGCTTGAAGCATCAAGAATTAAGTTGAAAATGTCAAATCTCAGTTTGGCCCCAGGAAGATGCAGATCATCTCGTTGAAGTCAAGCACACTAAACCTAAGTTGGTGGGATTCCAGAAAATCTGACTAGGCTGTAAAAAAATGGTCAAAGAGAACATGGCCTCTGCCTGCCTTCTAGCACCGTTTCTCATGGAGGGAGGAGATTGCTGTCCACAAAGAATGTGGCACTACATTCCAGAGCTCTCAGTTTCTGAACTGGGGACAGAAATATTCTCCCCTTTTAAGATCTAACAGGGGACCCCATTTTGCCAGGAAATATTAATTACTGGTGCAAAGCAATTTTTGCTATAACTGTTTCTCTCATCCAACTAAATGCCTGGAGAGAGTTACAGAATCCATAACTGTTTAAACAAACAATTGTTACTTAGTTTATAACAATAGAGTAAACACCCTAAATATATGTGACATGGTATATATATATATGCATCTGAGAACTCTATCTCTGTAAGCCTTGTCTAAGTTTTCTGTAAAAATTTATAAAATGAAAGTTTATATAAGCCTACTGGCAAGATACCAATAAGTTTTCTCTTTGATACTTTGTATCTGACATAGAAAGGCCACATTCTCATATGAAGACCTGTCTTATATCTGCTTGTTTTAATGAAGTCAATTTTTTATCTTTAACATTGTTTTCTAAATGTACAAGAGTTTTAAGGCTATCTTTTGATTTTTGTTAACCCATGCAGAACTGTGATTAGTGTCATCATACACTCTGTATTTTAAATTCTACCTTAATAGTTAAACTTCATCAAATGTAAAAAGTCTTCTCTTCAGAGATCACTTTGCCATGTTGGTATTCTCCAAAGTACAATTACGTGTAGCAAAAGACTCGCCTTTGTATGGAAATAACAAATTTGATTGGTATTTATTGGTGCATTGGATGTTTTATAGCTAAATTAGCCTGTTGTTAATAAGTTATATGCCCGATTTTGTATGACTCTTCACACTGGAATTGGAATTTAAATGCATTTTTGGAAGGTATTAAAATGAGCCTAATCTGTTTAAAGGTGACATTGTAAAACATGGAAGGATTCTGCCTCTTTTTATGCAAAAATAAAGTTAAAAGCTGTCTTAGTCTGTCTTTGATTTATGTTTACAGATGTAATGTTGTATTGTGTTAGTTGTGAAGAGAGTCTTATCTTACCAGAGATAAGTCTCTACCTCCCACTTACTCCATGGTAGAATGTTTCCAAAATAGTCTAGATGTCAGCTTATTTAAAGTTGTGTTCAAAAGATTGTTTTTTTGGTGAAGAGTATTTTTATCTCAGACAGGGAATGAAATATATACCTAAACGTTCAAGAGTATAAAAGTCATTTTTCTTTGTTCATAGCCATCAAAAAACAATTTTTTTTGCTCTGTTAAATTTCATTTTATATTTCCATGTAATTTATAGATTATAAAATGCTTACTTCCAGTACTAATACTAACCCAATTAAAGTAAAGAGGTATCTGTATCTGTTCAATTATATATACCTGTTATAACCAGTTACTCTCTCTTTAAACAGTTGAAATGGTCTTGCCTGGTGTTTAAACTCAAAAATATGATGAACAATGCAAAAAGTGAAAGGGCCAAGGAAAAAGCAGCCAGTATTTTGGCTTTTCATTCTAAAGTCACCCAGGATTCAAAGAATGACAGGTCCCCTCTCTGGGTCCTGCACCTCTGGTGAGTCACTTGATCTGCTGATAAGTGATACTGAGAGAACCCTAGAAAACAGGAAACTAACCAGTATACATTCTACTAAGAGATGTGTCAATGGCAATGAAAATAACCCTGATGCATCCAACAGAAGCAACATACAATCAGTCAGGCCTCAACCCATCCTGACAGTTGTTACATCTTGTACAGGAAAACTAAAGAAGCCAGGATGCTTGGCACCTTGTCCTCAAGAGTGATCTCTGAGGAATCTCAGCTGACATTAAGAGTAGATAGGACAAAGGTCAGACTTGACCAACTTGTTCTCAAACACCTGGCAGGAGAGTAAAGCCTGAGCACAGTCCTACATGGACATTTAAAAGGAAAAGCAATGGTTTTTAATATAACTTAAGAGGTACACTTTTGTGTGCCTTACCAAAAGTAAGAAAAGCTGGAGGTTATCATGGAAATGTTCTTAAATAAGAATGCCTAATAATAACGACAAGAGTTGCAAATTTCTCCTGAGTTAATTTCAGTCTGATTTCATAGACCTACAAATCTTCCTAACCTCCTACATTGATGATCTTGATCTGGTTTTCACTGATAATTTTATGAGTTACAGTTCACATGGTTTTCAGAGACTGCGTGAAATACTAATATTTTTGTGATCAATATTTCCAAAAATAATGATTTACTGCCCTGTTCATTGTGAACTTAGCATGAACTCTGCCCTATGTATGCCTTGTTCAGTCACATGCCATCTGCCACTCTAGACCTCTTGACTGCTCTGATGCTGAATGCCCTTAACTGTTCATGTCCCACTTGATAGAGAACAAGGACTTTGGGATACTTCCCCTAATTTTCCCTGCTTTCAGGAGAAAGGAGATTGGAGATATTGTTGCCCACTTTCCATAGAAATAGAAGCTAGAAATTCACAGTGGGGCAATGTAACAGAGGATCACTTGATGCTTTGAGTATATCCCTTGTCATTTTAAAATGATATGTATTTTTCTTTTTCCTAACTATTTCCCTGACCTTCTCCTTAATCTTTTCTCTAAACTTCTCCCTGATCTTAACCCTAAACTTCTCCTCCCTGATCTTTTTTTCCTTGATTTTCTCCTTCCTGAACTCTCATTCCTGAACTCATTTTCTCTCATGCACTTCTATAAAACCCCCCAGTTCCTGATTATTGGCAAAATCACAGTCATTGGAACAGGTGTCCCCTGCATTTCTCCTTTGCTAGCAAGGCAATAAACCAACTTTTTCCTCTTCCAAAAAACGTCCTCATTATTGGATTGGCATAAGGGACAAGGACTGAACTTCTGGAAACAACCTCACACCCACTGAAGTCATCACTAGTCTCATATTTCATTCAATAAGCAAATGAACAGCAAAAATTTATGTGTACATAAGAGATTTTAAATAAATTTCTGATTATTAGTTTTCACTACAATTTTCAATGGATATTTGAGGCAAATTTGCAATTTCTATCACAAAATGTAACCTTAATACCTCTCTATATAAAAATAGGAGGGAGAGAACTATTTTACAATATTTCATGGTTATTTCCTTCCATAATACAGGTCCTAGCCCACCCATCTTCTTAAAGTTTGGAAGCATTAAATTCCATGTAGAATATAGTAATTTATTTGGGGAGATTATTTTTTTTAATTTAGTCAGTTTATTCTCAGATACAAAAGTTAGAAAAAAGGAATAAAAAAGGAGCATCTCAGATAAATAGGGAAGTCAGTAGAGGAGAGGTAGGGTATCAAGATGGAGGTAGGGAGGGAAAAGGAAAGAACTGGGCAGTACTATTGAAAAAAATATACTGTATAAACTGTGAAGATACCATTGTGAATTCCATATTTATGTATAATTATAATGCCCAAATAAAAATGTAAATAAATTAAAAGTAAGACCAGAAGAGTAGAGGAAGGGGAACAGGACAAGGGAGGAAAAAAGACAAGGGAAGTACTAGGGAATGAATTAGAGTAAATGATAATACATGCAAGGAGAAATATATCACAATGAGAACCACTCTTATGTAAAATTAAAATGTAATGACATTACATAAAACTAAATTTCAGAATTTTATTTATTTTGTGTAGGGCAATTCCAGATAATAATGGCAATATTGTTGCAGCCAGAAGACATATTCATGTTTCTTAATGTTTATAGGATACTACTATTTCAGATTGAGAGTTAAAATTTGAAATACACTATGACCCCTGTACTGTTCACTTTACTATAAAGCTTTATTTGAATACTTGTTTTAGTACTTGTGAGATAGACATTCTACCTTTATATCTATAACTGTTCACGATTTTTCTCTCCCAAACCCATAATAAAAATAATTATGTCAGAAATTCTTGTATCTTGGAGTAGCCAAAAACAGAAATCCTAAGACCAAAAAGTGACTTCCATCCATTTGGTACATAGGGATCACAATTTTCAGGTCTTTTCACAGGTGTGTAGGATTTCAGAACACAAGTAAACTCATAATTATACTCTCTCCCTTCTCAGATTCTAGCAATTCTGATTTAAGCTATTTCATTTTGGCAAGTCAATCTCTTATGATTCTGTTTATTTATGCAAATGATATTTGAGAATTAAACTAAAAAACATTGTAGACCTTCACACAATGGCACCTGATAGGTTTTCAGTAAATACCAGCTATCAGTTTTGGTTGAGAACAGAACATATTGTTACACTTGCTAAAATCAATTTTCATGATATCAGGAATGGGTACCCTTTGCACATTTTGATGTAGAGAAAGGACTATTGAATTGACTGTTTCTAGGTCAATAAATATTCAAGTTTGCACATGATATCTAATTCAGAGACCTGAATAAAATGTAAATATAAAAAAAGTTTCTCAAAGGAATTATATTTTTTCTTCTGTTACTAGATTTCATCAAGAAGTAAGATTTTTGTCCATCTCATTGTGTTCTAAGTATTTAAGTCTAAGACCCATCATGAGAATAAAAGCTGTCCAAAAATCAATTATCTGTATTAATGGCATAATGGAAATTCAGTAGAAATTTTCAAAAAGCAGTTTTAGTGATGACTTTTCATCGACATTTACAGGGATGAAAGATGATTTTGTCAACTGTATTCTTCCTGTTTTTTTCTTTGCTAGCTTAGTTTAAACTCTGTTTTAGGCCATGGGTTTTCAGAATTTTGCCAGAATATAGGATGGAAAACTTAATAAAATCATGAAAAGTAAAATTTAAAATTACCTACACTTGTAAATATTAGAATATCTCACAATGATGAAACTAAAAATGATATGATAAATCTTTTTAATCATGGTAAAAGATATGATAAATTTCTCTAAGCTGAAGATATTTTTAGAACATCTACTTTAACATACATTTGTAAACAATTTAATATAACTTGGTAATTCCAACCAGTTAAGACTTCAGAAAGTAAGCAAGTTGGAAATAACTTATGAATTTTTATAACCACAATAAATTTAAATTAGGTGGTTGATCCAAATGTATTACATATAGAAGACTAAAATAGTTAAGCTAATTTTTTTAAAAAACTTCTATAAACAGAAGCATGAGGTTGAAATAGTTCCCCAAATATTTCAAAGGCCTTCTTGGGCCTCAGTATTCAACTATGTTACAACATACTCTTCTAGACACTGAAGATGAACACCAGAGACATTCTCTGACCATGGTTATTTATAAATGTCCTATTATAACAAATCCAGAAGTTCCTATAAAATTTAATAAATAAAATATCAATAATTTTGTTTGGTTTTTATCTTTCAAGAAATAGTAACTTATATATGAACCAGAGAATAAAACTAATGGATATGTGAACAGCAAGCACTGTGGATGAAATGGTAGAAGGTGACATCAATTCCGTAACATTTTTTGTCTTGGGCTGGCCCACACTCAACTACATGGCCACTTCTAGATATGAAGTGCAACTTCTCCTGTATTTGCTTGACTTCACCACTGTAACAATGCCTATGAAAAAAAGGAAAGATTCAAATTTGGTTGCTATAATTTTTGAAACATTTTATTCTGATTTTGTTTCAATACCTTTGAAGCACACACTTAACAAAAATACTCATGCACCTCTTTTCTCCAATAGACCTTTGGATTAATATCTATGTAATTCTTGTGCCAGTATTAGAAACACTTCAGTCACATATTTAGTTTTCAACAGTGATTTTAAAAGTGTTTAAAGTGACAAACAATTTGTCTGAAGGATAATTTTAGAAATATGTATATCAAATAGAGTGGTAGGCTTTCTAGGAATCGGACTACTTTGCATCCCTCTTCTAATGGATTGTTCCTTGTTTAACACATTGAGCTTTTAGACCTCACAGTTGTTTTTAACTTACTAAGGCATAACTTAACTGAGGCAGATTTCATAACATATTTTGATTAAGTTTAAATAATTATTTTATACTATTTGTATTTTTAACAAATGTTTTTTCATATACAAATAAAATGAATATTACAAAATATTCAGTTTTCTAAATTGTCTAAATTTGACTTGGTATCTAGAAATGTGTCAATGAACACCAAATTTAGATTTTGTTTGGTACTAGTTTTTCAAGTCCTATTACTATATGAGACTGTGGAGAATATATAAATAAAGAATATTTATATTCTTAATCTGAATGTGTTTATTTGGGAATGTTCAACTCAGGGTGAGTATACCATTTCTCACACCTGTAATTTTCAGCAGCTCTGCCCCAACCCAAGTTTTCATTTTATAGTTAAGGAGTAAGTCTTCGTCACATGCTCTTCAGATTTTTATTTTTCTTTGCTTTCCACTATCACCAAACTACCTGGGCCAACTCCTGAAGTCAGATAAATATAATCCAAACAGTTATTCTTCTAATAAAGCAGAGGGTAGCCACAAATCTCTATAGCCCCATCAGGTAATGAGTATATCCTCAATGCTGTTATGATGTTCCAGAAAAAAAAAAATTATTTCATGCAGCAGTTCAGCCTTTCAGTGCTGTTGGAATGTGGTGTGATTCATTTGTACCTTCATTAACCCATGCTGCAGGGACAGTGAATATGTGTTCTAGTGTGCTCCAACAATATCATTAGGCTTTCATGAAAAAGCCACAGGTGGGGTGAAACTGTTGTGCCCAGCGGCTCCAGACCCCACAAAGACCACCAGAGACCACTATTGATGCAAACCACAAAGAGTCATTTGTTAGCAAGCTCTAGCTCGGTCCTCCGCACACTCAGTAACCAGTGACGCTAAGAGGCCCCCGAGTCCTTGTTTAGCAGGGTTTTTATAATGAAAGGCAAGCAGTTTTACAGTGTTCTTTTTGATTGGTTAATATATAAAATTGTATACAAAGCAAGTTAAGTCTGGGTCACCCTGACCTCTGAGAGGAGGGTTATCATTATTTTTAAGTTTGCTTTTGTGCCAGCAAAGTTTGCTTTTGGTTCAGTAACCTGGCCTTTACAGATAAGAGACAAAAATTCTTTGCAGCTTTTATGAGGGGTTGAGGGCAGTTTGGGAAGAGCCTCGTATTTACACAGGTGTGGGCTCTTTCTATCTTTACAAAACAAATTTATTTGTGCCAATTCCAGAATCTCTATATCAAGATGTCTCCAGGAATGGTTTCCTTTGAGGTCCACAGTTTGACATTTATATTGCTCTCTTTTGACTCTGCATGATTTTTTTTTCTATTCTTCTGTATCCTTATTCCTGCTTTTCATAAGGAGAAAATTTTAATTGGATTAGGCTTTATACCAATTAACTGGATTAGCATTAACCATGACTTTAAGAACCATAATTGAACTGGGGATATAACTTAGCTGGTAGAGTATTTGCCTCACATGCCCAAGGCCCTAGGTTCAATCTCCAGCATCACAAAAAATAAAAATTAAAATTAAAAAGGAACCATATATTTAAATGAAGTCACAGTCTGAGGCATCAGGTATTTGGAATATCAACATGTGAGATTTAGAGAGAGGATACAATTCAAGTGGTAATATATACTAGAGGGCTGCTGAAAACACACTAAAGGAAAGGGAATACTGAATGAAGGGATGTGAACATGCAACATTTTAATAAATACAGGCAGATAGCATCACAGATGGGCTGCTGAAGTTTAATTTGCAAAAGAAATCTCTGATTGTAGCAGCTTCTCTCAGTCAGGATTCTCTTGGTTTTGACATTTAAAAATTTATTTATTTATTTTTTTTGGTTAATCTCTTTTCCATGAAGTAAATAAGATCACATTGTTCCATTTTTTTTTTCAGTTTCCCAACTGACTGAGTTACTTCTTAGTTGGCTTATCAGTCATATAGATTATTTTCTTCCCTCAGTCCTATTCAGATTTTGGGCCCCATATTGTGCTTTCTTTCACCAAGAAGCCTTGAAGCATTTGCCACAATGTAGAACCTGGGTTAACCTGTTACTGAAGACTTTCCTTAACATGAAAAAAGGGCAAACAATAGTCTCTCAATTAAAATGGACCTCCTAGGATGTTTTTGCAAGGCTCTTTATTTAAAATGTAGAAGAAATATGATTTCTGTAGACAAATATTCCCTATATCAGGAGTATACTAGACTTCAAGAATCTTAGAAGGAATTTCATACAGTTTTGTCCTGGGCAGTTTTCAGTTTGACATATGATGCTGAGAAGCCATTTGCTAAGTAGAAGTCTGTGTTTTCTCATCTCTATACTTGGACATTTTTAGAGGACTCATTTGGATCAAGGCTTCATGGAAGAATTGATATAAGTTGCTCCCAGAACTGTCAAAACACCTTGAAGTTACTGTGTAGATAGTGCTTAATCATTTTATGACATATGACCACTTTTTTTTTTTTTTGTCAAAATTTTATAATCTTTTTATCAGGGACACTCATATCATCCACATGCCCAGATGCAATAAACCAAATCTTGTTTTAAATAAAATCCAGATACCATTTCTTTGATATTTTATAGTACTTTCAATAATTGTATGTCCCTCCTTGACCTCCTTTTGCTCTAAGACCTCCATGAATGAAAATATTCTGGTGCATGACTCTATACTGCATGCCTCTCATTGTTTTGAAAATAGGGCTTGGTGGTCCTTTACATTCCTGTAAACCAGGCTTTTTCATAATTAACAAACACTGATTTAACTTCCCACATCTTTAACATCAACCTATATTTTTATATGTAAAGAGGTGTTGAGATACAATTTAACTGGTGTTGAAGCCAGAATTAGGGACAGGCATTAGTTTAGAAATAGAGAATGGGTTCAAATCAAGGAAATGGAGACCATGAAAGCAATCTGCCTCTGGAAGTTGGAGACTGCCCCTAGAAGAATGGAATGTTAAGGATCTCTGGAGATCATTGATTACCAAATTTACCTGCCTTTGTCAAGGACTGCAAGCAAAGAGTTGCTAATTAATGCTCCCTGGGTCCTTTCCTGGCTGAATTACTTTGGCCCTCCCCCTGCCCCATCCTCTTCTCACTTTTTACATCTTACCTGCAAAACGAGGCCTAGCCACATAGGCAGGAAGGAGAGATAATTGGGGAGAGAACTGGAGAAAAAAACAGACCTTAACCTATAAAAGATGCAGGGTGTGCTCACTTCTTGGGAATTTAGAACATCAGCCATGGTCCCTTTCTCCCTCCTGGGAGAAATCTGTATTACTACTACTTTTAAATAAAACCTGCTTAATATGCTTGCCTTGGCATGCTTCTCTAGTGTTCAAACTTCAACATTAGAGGGAGTAGAACTCCTCACTGGTAAATGGCTGTATCAGTGTTTGCCCTTGAGGTAAACTGAATCAGGATTCCCTGGATTCTGGAATGGGAGCCCCAAGATAATACAGTTATATGAGAATGTTCCCTTTGTGTTGTGCTATTGAAAAAATGAACATTTTTTTTAAGCTGTTTTAAAGAATGAACATTTTTTTAAGCTGTTTTATCTCAACTCCCTAAGGTCTCCCTCCCATTGTCTTAACTCCCTAAGGTCACCCTCCCAGTTATCTTAACTCCCTAAGGTCACCCTCCAGGTAATGGGAAAAAAGCCCCTAAAGCTGTTCCAAGAAATAGCCCCAAACAGAGTAAAAGAGTAAATTGAGCCAGATAACTAGATAGTGCTCAAACAGTAGGATTACCAGAAACTATTGACCAGAATCTATGCCCTGTTGTTAAACATTGTAAAACATGTTGTATGTTATCAGACAACTCAGACCCCCTTTGGAATTTCCTGGCAGCTTTGTTCCCCCATTTTTTTCTTTTTTTTTCCCTTTTTCTCCCTTTCATGTGCGACCCCTCCCGATGTGTGGTTTTCTGCCTTTATAAACTTGTAAGATTTTCTGCTAGGGACTCGACCCTTGGACTCCTGCGTGAGTCACGAGTCGGGTCCCAGCGTGCTGGAATAAACGCCTCTTGCGGTTTGCATCAAGTGACACCTCCTGTGGTTGATTGGGGTGGCCGTCGATCCAAGGGATAGAGTTGGGGTCTCCTTTTTGGAGGTCCTTTACTATGTAATACACAGGAGTGGATTTTATATACATATATTACATATCCTGCTTTTTTACATTTTTGTCACCTTTAAAATCTGATGAGAATAAGAAATATTGCAAGAGTTTTGTGATCTGGTGGAGCTATGTCAGCTTTGGAATCAGATACTGCTTATTCTGAGTCCCAGTGCACCTATTTAATTGTGGAAATACATCCACAGAAGGTAAAATATATTACATTTGGTCAACAGGTCTAACCTCAAATTGTCTAATAAATTTGCATTTCATGTATTTAAACAACAGTCAGGGCTGTGAAAGATTTCAGGATATGTGCCCCTAACCCCTAGGCATCTTTGTATTTCTCCTGTTTGATGTTTGCATTGTTAAAAACCTGTGGCCAGTAGGAAGTGAGAAAGAATGATCTATTTTTGGACACTTCTTGGTTGGAACTTCCTGCTACCACTCAGGGCATTGTTTCTTCTAATTTTGGTCCTGAGGAGAAATATTATAGGGAACACTATCCCCCAACACTATCATGTAAAGTGATAGACCAGGCCCTTTAAGTCCCTCACATCAGGGGACCCATATCCCTCAAACCTGGCATGTGGCTATGATAAAATAAAGTATGCTGGAGAGAGTCAAACTTTAGGGTGTAGTTCCAATAGCACATGTTCTTCATTGATAGTATTTTATAAAATACTTGAAGGTAATATACTCGAAAGGCTGCATTATGTTTTTAATATCAATTCCAACTCTTTCTTTTTATGCTATCAATATGAGTATTAGAAATATTTAAATTTCCCGTGCACCTTAGGTATTGTTTTCATTGGATATTGTTGCCTTAAGGGGTTGTTCTATTCAAAATTTAGTCTGTCTCCTAACAAGGACAGAGCAGAATAGTTAAATAACATTTTATATTATTAGTCATTACATTATTTTTATTCATGAATAATATACTGGTGTATATAATCCATAAACTGAAATGGCAAAGTGCACCAGGTTAATGCAAATGTTCTGCTGGTTGGACTAGATCTAACTTCTGGAAGAAAATATTGTCTTAAAACAGTAGCAGCCTGAGGCTCTGCGGTGCAACTCCCAGACCTCAAAAGGGAAAAAAAAAAAAAAAAAAGCTGCAAAAAAGGACCTGCCATTCTGTTCTTATTCATGTGCATTGGCTATTATTCACTGTCACTCACAGGGAAGGCTCCCTGGTCTCATACCCCAGAGGCATGATCTGAAGCCCTGTCCAATCAGGAGCAGTTAAAACTGTCCAATCCTGTGTGCTGACAGGGAATTGGGGGTGGGCTTCCACTGCCTTCTCCTTTTTTCCTGAGTCCCTTGTATTGGCCATTTGAATCTAGGCTTCACTCTCCTACATTGGAGCCCCAGGTTGCTCTGCTGTGCAGGGGCTGAAGAACCCTAGGGAGAAGGACTAGCTCCTGAACACCCAGAAATGGTGAGTGGGCAGTGGCATCACAAACCTGGGGATGGAGGCTGTTGGAACCATGAGACTGGTTGTAGCAGAAACGAGGCCTGGCAAAATGGGACTCTCCACAGTCTCTGGAGACTGCAGGTCTAAGCCCTCCTGTAGGGCAGTGCACCCTCCAACTTACTGGTCATCCAGGTGGAGAACATATCAGTGGTAGAAAACCCTCACTGCCTTGCAAGATATTCTCAAATACTGTCTCACAGGTGTGTGCCTGTGACCCAGCATCTTCCCAGATGTTGGTGATTGACAGGGGGGCCCATTATTATATTCAAATCTCCACATGCCATTTTTCTGCAGGAGAGCAGCTGTGGTCTGTAGGGACAATGTTTCCTTCTGAGCTAGCTAATTTTCATTTTTCCTTTCTTTTTCCTTTCCTTTCCATTCTTTTTGCTTTTTTTTTTTTTTTCTTTATTTTTTTGTGTGTGGTGCTGGAAGTTGATCCTTAGGATACTTTACTACTGAGATATATCTCTAGTAATTTTTATTTTTTATTTCAAGGCAGGGTCTAGCTTATTTGCTAAGAGTGTCTTGTTATGGTCTGATTTATCTAGATTTTTTATTGCAATTAAGTATATGATTTTTACATATGTATGGATTCATATATGGATTTAGTTTTTATTGTGAATCCTTGTTGATTATTGTAGTAGTGTAGTTTCACAATATACATGAATATCAGGTAATAAGAAGTACTCTTTCTGGTTTTACAATTGAAAAATTTCTTAACTAAAATTATATATAATTTTGTGGATGAATTTTAGAAATTTATGGTATCTTATTTCATTAAAAGTAAAGCATGTTGATTTTTTTTATTATTGCACTATAATTATACATAATATTGGGGTTCATTTTTACATAATCATATAAACATGGAATTTAATTTGCTCCACTTTATTACTCAGTAGTTTCTCTTTTCCTCTCCTCCTACCTTCTCTTCCTTCCTCCTACCTTCCATTTATTTATAGTTTTATATATTTACTGCTTTATAGATACACATAAAAGTAGAATTTATTGTGATATATTCATATAGGCACATAGCAGTTTTACTGGGTATATTGTAGGTAAATTTAGGGGAAAATTGCCTTCCTTGTAATGATGAGTTTTATCATCTACACATGGGGTATATAAGAGTTTCATGTGGTTCTGCTGATACTTACTTTCTCATAAGTTCTACATATTTTCTTTCTAAACATGTATACATGTGAAATATCACATGCATATTGCATACATATAAAACTTAAGCATGGTGTTTTATACTATTTCTTAAACTGAATATACTATAACTACAAATTTGACTGGCTCCTAGTAATCATTTTTCCCACAGATAATTATTTATCTCTTCCAAAATTTAAATTCACTTGAACCATGCCCCTGGGTTTGTATGGTTGGTGATTGGATGAGTACTGTTGTGTTCTTACCTGTTATCATGGTCACATTTGCTGTAATTTTAGGAAGTCTGTGACAATGAGCATCATATATCTTCAATAGCAAGATTTTCCACAAATAATGATAAACTTCTTGAGTTTATTAGTATTCATTTGTTTTATATCACTATCAATATTATTTTGCCTGTGATGAAATTCTGTATTTCTCTAAATATTTTTAATATTTCTTTAGATATTGATATTTTTATGATTATTGAATACTTTGATATAGATATCCCCTGTATTAATTGGTAATTCAAGGCATTTGCCTGAATTTCTTTTGTGGTTTCTGGCTTCAAAGTTAAGAAAATGTATTAAAAAGGCAGAGAGAATTGGACTTCAAGAAATAAAAGGTTTTGCATTTAATTAATTAAAAAAATTATATTTTTCCCCTGAGGTTGTATTGCAGATATCTTATGTTTTGAATTTGGAGATTATTTCAAATAAAATTCTAAGACTTATCTTTTGAAATTCTAATGGAAAATATAAATAAGAAAAATCTCACTTTCCTATGGCTGCAGGAAAATAAATATATTTTCTCAACATCATTTGTTAAGTAAATGTTGATGACACATTCACAAAAATATCCACTCCTCCCTTGAAGTTTTTTTTAATGTTTTTGACAGTGAATCATGGATTGTCTTATCTGGAATTTGGACCTTAATACAAAATCATATAGGATAAGATTTGGCATTCCAAGAAATATGCATTATAATCTATTGTTTTCTGAATGATATGTTGTAGAGATAGCAATAAATGGACATTTATTTTTTGAAATAGTTACATATATTTTCTTTAAAATTTATGAGCCTTTAGATTTAATTACCTTCTTAGTCATACTCAGACTGTGCACCTGTGATATGTTTTTTTGCACTCTATAATCTCCACACACTTATTCTCTAGATTCTTATAAGGAATCTAGGTCGATAGCTCAGTTTTTGAAGAAAACATGAAACAATATGAAAGTAGGAAAAAAAAAACATTTGTATTGGTCTTCGGATGTCTTCTCTAGGTACTCTCTTAAAAACGGAGTGAATATATTTCTTCAGACACATCCTCTACATCAGGAGCAAATCAGTCTTTGAGGAGTTTTGAAGGGATTTCATATGGTTCTGTCTCTGAGTAGCTCTCTTTGTGCAACTGAGTTGCCATTTAATATTCAGAAAACTGTGTTTACTCATCTCTATAATGAGAAATAATTTTAGAGAACACAGAAGGAAAATGATCTTCATGGAGGCAAGTAATACATGTATGTGCTGTGGCATAGTTGACAAACCACCTGGAAAACACTGCAGATACTAATTGTTTAACCTTTATTTGCCACTCACCTGAATTTTATTTCCAAAGTTTGTAATAACCTTTTCACTGTAGGCACCAATAACATCCGCATTCCCAGCATAAAAGGTATTATCTTTTTTGCCTGAATTCCAAATGCCAATTCACTGGTGGTTCAAGGGGGTACAACTAATTGTGTTTCCTTGCACTACTTTTATTTATGTCCCCAATAAAAGGGTTGTGTGCTCCATGTCTCTATCAGCTATGTTTAGAAAATGACATGGAAACATGTATTTTTTGCTGATTTGAACAGGAGGGTTTAGATTACTTCTGCTGGAGTCATTCCTTGTTATAAACTGAACCAGGATTTTCCCAGGTCCTGGAAAAGAACCCCCAAAACAATCAGGTATATAAAGAGGTTTTATTTATATGGAATATATGTGTATATTCTATATATGCACAAAGGTTCAGGCAATTCTTTTACTTGCTTTTCTTTCACGCGAGGAATACAATTCCTTATGTGTATTTCTTCTCAGGTTCAAAACCTGGAAAGACACTGCCCTGAATGAAAGCAGGGAGCTTTAAGCACAAAGCTTCCAGATGTAGGTTTTCTCCCTCCAAATGCTGGTCATGGGCCATTCCATTCCAGATAACAGCAAGCAAGCAAATTATATTAAAATTATACACACGCATGTACACACACACACACACACACACGCACACCATTAGAAATCCTGCTTTTAATAAGAGCCACTAGCCAAGTTCTAATATAATAAGAAATGTTGTGTGAGTCATGTGGTGTAGTGGAGGTTCTTGGGATTTTAAATTAGACACCTTTTTTTTTTTTTTTTTTTTTTTTTTTTGTGCAGGGGATTGAACCCAGGGGCACTTAACCACTGACCAACATTTCCAGCAGTTTTAAAAATTTTATTAAGTGACAGGTTTTTGCTAAGTTGCTGAGTGTGGTTTTTGAACTTGCAATTCACCTACTGTAGCCTTACAAGCTTCTGGAATTATAGTCGTGTGCCACTATCAGTGGCAAGAAAATTCATCTTGATTTCAAGTCACTTGTTCATTTAGGGGCTTTCAGCATAAGAAGAAAAGTATGATAGACTGGCAATTAGGTCTAAGGCCAAATTGCAAAATAAGGAGTTGATCTTTAATCCTGAATCCTCACTGGCCACTCAAGTGAGGCATATGTCAGCAGTAGGCTTTCATGTTTCTGCAGAATATTTTCAGACACTATCTGAAGTCCCTTTTGAGCACACATATGCCAGCATTCCAGCACATTCCCAGATTGTGTGGTGAATTGTGGAGAGGGAAGATCATCAGAATCACAACTCCATGTATTGATTTTCTGCAGGAGGAGAGTTGTGATCCATTGTCTGTTTCTCAGTTCTTCCTTCTCCCTGAGCTCATTCTTCTGTTTGGTGGGATGGTGATATTGTGCTTTGAACCCAGAGGTCCTTTACCACTGAACTACATCACTGGTACTTTTTATTTTTAATTTGAAACAGATACTGAGTCTGACCTTAAACTTATGCCTAGACTCATGAGTTGCTAGGATTGCAGGTGTGTGCAACCCTGGTTGAATCCTCCTGAATATTCTAAATGTATGGGGAGCAAAATATGAAATAAGGATGTGTAATTTTAATATATTTTGCTTGCTTTCTCATATCTAGAATGGAATGGACCATGGCCAGCACTTGGAGGGAGAAAACCTGTCTCATAGCTTAAACCTTTATATATATGTCAATAAAATCATAATATTGCAGCTCCCTTTTCATATTTTCAATGACAACATCCCCTAACCTCAATATTATCATTTATTTTCCCCATTACATTTCAAATGAGCGAATTATTTTTTTTTTTTTTTTTTTTTTTACCAAGAACTGGATAGAACTTTCTAAAGAATTTGTTTTCTGGCTAAGTGCAATGACAAATGCATAAAATACCAGAGACTCAGTTGGCTAAGCCATGAAGATTGCAATTCCAAAGTCAACATCAGAAATTTAGGTTGAGCATAGGCAACTTAGAAAGCCCTGTCTCAAATTTTTAAGACAAAGACTGGGTATGTAGCTCATATTTAACATGGCCCTGTGTTAAATCCCCAGTGTCATAGAAAAAGACAAAAGCAAAGACTTTTGTTGTTGTTATTATTTTTTCTTCTTTTAGTTGTTGATAGAACTTTTTATTTATTTATATGCAGTGCTGAGAATCAAACCTGGTGCCTCACACATGCTTGGCAAGCACCTCCACAGCCCCAGCCCTAGACTCAAATTTTTGGAACATGCATTTTTGACAGAGTCCTGGGTTCCAGAACATACCAAAAGAATTTCAAAACAAGGAAAAGACAACTCAATAGAAAAGGAGGTAAAAGATATGAAAAAGCATTCCCAAAAGAGGAAAGCTGCATGGTGAATAAACCTTTGAAGAGTATAAATTGGCATGACCACTTTGAGAATCAGATTAGTGTTACCCGATGAAGTTGAAAATGAGCATACACTGGTGACCTAGCACATGGCAGATACCTGCCCTCCTGGAGACGGTCTGCCCATGTGTACCACGAGGCACATAAAAGGATGTTCTCAGCAATTTTGAGTAGTGTTCCTGGGTGGGGGGAACTGCTCAGTGTTATGCAAAGAATGTTTATCTGTGTTCTGCTACACAGTTCACAGTGTCAAAATCAGGGGGTAAACCTCACAACTACAATGATGGGGTTGGAAAAAAGCCCAGAAAAATACCCCCCTGGTTCTTTTATATGATATGTAAAAACATGCAAACCTGTACAATACTCTGTCGAGTGATGCATATATGTGTGATGAACAGGGAAAAAAAAAAAAAACAAGGAAATGATAAACACACAATTCAGGCTAGTGGCTCTTCCCTGAAGGTGGGTGGGAGGCAGGGAGGCCATCACTGAGCCTCCCTCCTCCCTGAGGAGTATTATGGGTGCAGCTTGACTGTTGGCCCACTAGCTAGTGCTCTATTCAGAATATTTTTTCATAGTCAGAATACTTCTGGGGAAGGGCAGAAAATGAGAAAACTTGTTTTCTTCTGTGAAAACTGTGACTCAGAGAAGCACTTACTGAGGTGGGCTTACTTGGGTCTGGCTCAGTGTACTACAGGTGCTGTCGAATTAATCCAAAAATATTTATATATGTTACACCCTTGCCAGGTGATGGGGGCCACGTGGGTACCAGAACATGGAGATAAGTAGCAGGAAGGAATCAAAGGCAGCTAGGTAAATTGTCAAAGGAATGTCCCGATGGAGTCTTTTGGCCCAGCCTGGGCATGTGACCAGAGGAAGCTCTTTGGAGGGGACAGTGCCTCTTGAAGGAAGGAGTTGGATTTAGTTGGAGGCAGAGGGGAGGGCAGCCTCGTTGCAGGCAGAGAAAACTGTCAAGAAAGACCCACAGGGGAGATCGAGGCTGGTTCTAGAAATAAACCTGATATTGGGGCTTGAGAGACGAGGTAGGAGTGGTGGACTGGTTCCTTGTCCTGCAGAGGCAGGAGCCCTCCAGGTGCATTTGGACAGGGGTGATGTGCCAAGGGCTCTGGACTCCACTCCTAGACAAGATGGGAGAGGAGGCTAGTTTTGAGTTGTTTCTCTGGTCCAGGTAAAGTTGAGGAGGTGAAAATAAGGAGAAGGATATGGCCCAGGACGTGTGTGGGACACAGTGGTTGGCCGGCTGCAGTAATTGAAGGCAGGAAAGAGTTTGGAATGACAAACTGGAGACAGCTGACAGGACTGGCTGTGTGCCACATGAGCCAGCAGCCCAGTCACTCTCACATTTGCCAGTGCAGCATGACCTCCTGGAGACCTTACCTGGCCTCCCAAGCTCATCGCGACAGGAATCAGCAGATGCAATTCTGGCCCATGATGTGGGATGGCACTGTGATGCTGTCACATTTAGACAAAGCTCAGTGGAAAAAGCAGTCTTTGTTACTGAAATTCTCCTCCTTGAGAATATTCAATTTCCAATACAATGTCTCCAAGAAAGTCCAGAGAGGGCAGTGGTAACTGTAATTACAACCTCCCTGAGAAGGCCAGTCTGAGTACAGCTCGGCACTGCCTTGACCACTTCTAAGTGCTTTCTGTAACCATTTCAACACGATGAACCTGTTTTTTTTTTTTTTTTCTTTCTTTCTTTTTTTGCGGTGCTGGGGATTGAACTCAGGGATTTGTGCTTGAAAGGCAAGCACTCTACCAACTGAGCTATACCCCCAGCCCTGAACCTGTTCTTGATTGTAATTGTAGGTGAGAATCATGTTCTGTGCACTGTTTTTATTTATTTTTATTTTTTTAAATTTATTTTTATTGTAAACCAATGGGATACATGTTGTTTCTGTTTGCACATGGAGTAACAGCAAACCATTTGCATAATCATACATTTACATAGGGTAATGATGTTTGATTAATTCTCTTATTTTTCCTTACCCCCCACCCCTCCCACCCCTCTTTTCTCCCTGTACAATCCCTCCTTCCTCCATTCTTGCCCCCTCCCACCCCCCATTATGGGTCATCATTTGCTTATCAGTGAGATCATTCATCCTTTGGTTTTTCAAGATTGACTTATCTCACTTAGCATGATATTCTCCAATTTCATCCATTTGCCTGCAAATACCATAATTTTATTATTCTTTATAGCTGAGTAATATTCCACTGTACTTATGTACCACAGTTTCTTTATAATTCATCAGTTGAAGGGCATCTAGGTTGGTTCCACAATTCAGCTATTGTGAATTGAGCAGCTATGAACATTGATGTGGCTGTATCTCTGAATCATGCTGATATTAAGACCTTTGGGTATAGGCTGAGGAGTGGGATAGCTGGGTCAAATGGTGGGTCCATTCCATGTTTTTTAAGGAATCTCCACAATGCTTTCCAGAGTGCCTGCACTAATTTGCAGTCCCACCAGCAATGTATGAGTGTATCTTTCCCCCCACATCCTATTCAACACATACTGTTGCTTCTATTCTTGATAATCGCCAATCTAACTGGGGTGAGATGGAATCTTAGTGTAGTTTTGAATTGCATTTCTCTTATTACTAAAGATGGTGAACATTTTTCCATATGTTTGTGGATTGCTTGTAGATCTTCTGTGAAGTGTCTCTTCATATCCTTAGCCCATTTGTTGATTGGGTTATTTGTATTCTTTGTGTAGAGTTTTTTGAGTTCTTTATATATTCTGGAAATTAGCGCTCTATCTGAAGTATGAGTGGCAAAGATATTCTCCCTCTCTGAAGGCTCTCTCTTCGCACTGCTTATCATTTACTTTGCTGAGAGAAAGCTATCAGTTTGAATCTGTCCCAGTTATTGATTCTTGCTTTTATATCTTGTGCTATGGGAGTCCTGTTAAGAAAATCTGATCCTAAGCCAACAAGTTGAAGATTTGGACCTACATTTTCTTCTATAAGATGCAGGGTCTCTGGTCTGATTTCAAGGTCCTTGATCCATTGAGAGTTGATTTTTGTGCAGGGTGAGAAATAGGGGTTTAGTTTCATTCTGTTGCATATGGATTTCCAGTTTTCCCAGCACCATTTGGTGAAAGACTCTCTTTTCTTCATTGCACATTTTTGGCATCTTTGTATGAGAAAATTTTATTTATTTGGGTTTGTGTCCATGTCCTCTATTCTGTACCATTGATGTACCTGTCTAGTTTGGTGTCAATACCATGCCATTTTTGTTACTATTGTTTTGTAGTATAGTTAAAGCTCTGGTATTGCAATATTCCCTGTTTCATTCTTCCTGCTAAAAATTGCTTTAGCTATTCTGGGTTTCTTATTCTTCCAGATGATTTTCATGATTGCTCACTCTATTTCTGTAAGGTACATCATTGGGATTTTAATTGGAATTGCATTGAATCCATATAGCACTTTTGGTAATACGGACATTTTGACAATATTAATTCTGCCTATCCAAGAACAAAGGAGATTTTTCCATCTTCTAAGGTCTTCCTCAATTTCTTTCATCAATATTTTGTAGTTTTCATTGTAGAGATTTTTACCTCTTTGGTTAGATTTATTCCCAAGTATTTTTTTGAGGCTGAGAGTGATGATGAGAATAACAAAATTGTCATAATAAATAGTGATTTCAAATATTGTCTTCAGTAAAACAAACAGATTTGCAATAAGGTCTGCTGTTTCTAATGGAGGACAAAGGATGCAGAGCGATGTAGAACGTGGCTGTCAATTGGATAAGAAAAGAATATACAGAAGTTCTAGAAAATAGTAAGGGTGAGAGTGTAATCAAAATAAATTAGCTGTTAGCATGCAAAAAAGGGAGAAAGAGACTCTGAGGGAACAGGTAAACAAAAGGAAAAGAGAGCAAGAAAAGTAAAGAAATAAAAACTTAATTTTTTTCAATAAGGAGAAAAAAGAAAATCTACAGTATAACAGTCATATAGTAATGAAACCTCCTAGTGTTCTGTAGCCTGATCCACGAGAGATACCTGACATTGAGCTTCAAATCTCCAGCCGGCATCTGAGGATGGGATTTGCCCCACCTAAATATCAGAGCTCAGGCTTCCAGGAGTATCCAAAATGGCTGCTCTGGATTTCAAATGTGTTGGCAAATGGGGAGCTGCAGCTCAGGGTGTGGACGTTGTCAGCTGGAGGTCCTGGAGGTGGGATGCAGTTGGTCAGGCAGGGGTCCTGGAGTTTGGGTGTGTTTGGTGTGGTTTCAGGATCCTGGAGGCCGGGTACAGTCAGTCTGGTGTCCCGGTGATAGGGTGCAGACAATTTGTCTGGGGGTCCTGGCAGCAGAGAGCAGTCAGTTCATGTGAGGGTCCCAGAGGCAGGGAGTGATCAGTTGAGCTGAGTACTCCTGGAGATGGGGTTCAGTCAGGCCAGGGGTCCTATGGGGCCTGGCTGTTGTGTCAAAATGGTGGCAGTCATGTGTAATCAAACCTGCAGGTACTGTCACTGTGAACTTCCAGGCAACAGCAGGCAGCTGGTGCTCTACTGGCGGTCAAAGATAAGTTTGCTGACTGTTGTGGAACGATCGGGAGGTGAGCCTTGAGCGGTGGGTGATGGACAGGTGTAAGGCAGGCAATGGACAGGTGTTACACAGCCAAATTGCAGATGATAGGTGACAAGAAACAGATATCTTCTGCTTGATACTGGAGTTGCAGAGCAACAAGGAATGCAGCCTCCTCTAGTCTGCCATCTTGGATCTTCTGTTGTTATTATTTATGAGAATTTCACATGATAGAAAAGTAGAGAAAAGTCACTTGATCTTTTTAAAAATATGTGCTTGTATTCTTCTTTTGCCTCTCCAAGGCCAGATACGTTGTTAAAATGTCTTTGATTTAGAGTTCCCCTGATGGAATTCATGTGAGAAAGTTCTTCTTCCCTCTCTGGTATTTTCCTGGTACTATGTTACAGAGCTGTCTGATATGAGGATCCCACAGCTGGCACATCTAATGTCTCTTGAGAGTCTAGTGAATATCAGTACTTGGGTCTTATCTTGTTACACAGCAGACTTAATTTTGGTGGTACAGTGTTTCAGTGAAGTAGTTGAGTGCCCTAAACCTGGAAGAAATCTCCTGGGGTACCCTTCATCTCACATGCACATTAGTTGTTTCCTGACCTTGACTACTGTGAATACTGCTACAGTGAGGATGAGAATGCAATAATTTATTTAACATACTGATTTCAAATACTTTGGAAATACACCCAGAATTACTATTGTGTTATTTTTAAAGAACTTTCAACTTTCAAGGCATTTAAAAAATTGGTTTTACTGAATTCATTTCTAGCAAGTTGAAGTGTTTCTTTCTTTCATAGCCATATAATTGGGTACTTGTTATCCTTCCACTTTTTGAAATAATCATTCTAACAGCTGCACTCAGGTCACAGAAGCTCTTATAGTTGAATGGTGCACTATATTCATGATACAAGTTTGTTAGAATCGAGGCTCTTATACTCATCAAAAGAAGGTGATGTGATACTATTTTAGAAATAAACAGGAATCTGTACTTTTGTCCCCTTTTGTTCACTCCTGGTGGGGATTTTAGCACATGGAAATGCTTATGTACAAATATGGAGTCTCTTCTTTGTGTTATATGAGATAGGCACATCTGTATATGTCATTGTTCCCAAAGCATGGAGGTTTAGAATGTAGTCCATTGAATGGAAGAATTTGAATTTCAGACAAATTTCTTAGGGAAAGAATTGCCTAGTCCGGACGTTATTAATGAGGTGAGTTGAGGAACAGGGCTCATAAAGTACTTCACTTCACTTGGGCAGCCAGTCATGTACTGTATTTCCTTGGTTAACTCTTCGGTGCTGCATAGATAGGAGATCAACTGTTAGCAACAGACTTTTGCATATTATGCTGGCAAATGTCTTTTAGGGAAAATTGGGACCCTTGAGTTTTAACTCCTCTTCTTCCCTGGTCCCATGAAATAAAATCCAGGGCTCTTGCATTTTTCTAGAAAACCACTCCTTTTCTCTGATCTTTATACTCATGTACATCTAATCTCTTTCTCTGTGTTCAACAGTTAAATTAAAATTCAAATGACAGGAAATTTAGAATTAAATGTGCTGTATTTATGACCCTAACTGTTTTCCTCTACTCAGAGTGAGAGTGAATTTAAGTATCCCATCCCAGTTATAAGGATCATTGCTCAAGGAATGCTAATGTTCTAGTATAACCAAGCTTTCCTACTCATCTGATGGTAATATTTTGTTTTATATGACTCTAATTAACTTATAAATTTAAGAAAGATTCAAAACAGGATTAAAGATTGTTATGGTGTATCCATGAGTAGATCAAGAATCAGGAGGTTCATATTTTGTATATTTGTATAATCATTCCTCTTAATATCTGCTTCGTGGTGGGTGGTGCTGGGGTATCATTCCAGTATTGCACACATTCTGCACACAATCCCAACCAGTGGTCTGGACCTCCAGTTCTAATATCTACCTTTTGGTGGGATTGTATCATTCATTCACATTAAATACATTTTCATGATATGATTGTATTTTGTAGGCCCTTTATTGCACTTAACAATAAAAACCATATTTAGATACATATGGATTTACCTATCTAATTTTCTCTATTGTGATTTCTTTGTCTTTATATTACCACAATATTAAAATTTTATAACATATATTAGTATCAGGTAATGATAGCTGATACTTTGCTTTTATATTTCAGAGTTCTTGGCTAATATATATGTATAACCTTCTGGAGAATTTTGGATGTTTTTTCATTGTTCCCTTCTTTAATTTCATTGAGAAATTTTATAGTTGACTTGGAGAAAATGGTCATCCTTATGATAGTTTTACCATCTGTACATAAAGTGAACAATTGGTTCTTTGATGTACTTCTGTGTACTTTCTCAAATTCTGCACATTTTTATAGATTCTTACATATGAAATACAATATTCATGTGACAACTTTATAAAATATACATGGTGTTTTTCAGTATTTGTCAAACTGAATATGACAAAAAATGTGTCTATTTCCAGTACCATTATTTTTCACAGTTTATTATTTATTTCTTCTTAAATATACGTCCCCTTTAACCATGCCCCTGGGTTTCAACTCAGGAGGAATATGGCTATTTATTCATACGTTCAGGTGTTTTAATTTCAGTCTCTGTTTCTGCTCGTGGTGTGTCATGTATTTTTGATTTAAAAAATTCTGCACATGGATAATAGCAGTTTAAACTATATCTTCCATTTATAAGAATGGCTTTCCTTCTCATGTTCATCAATACTGTTTAACTTTGTGTATATGATGTGATTTTATGTTACATTACCTAATTTCTAGAGATGTTTAGGTTTTCATGATTACGGAATACTTATATGTGGTCTATTCAAAGTGAGTGTTCAAATCTCTTGCCTGCTTTTCTTTTTTCAGTTTGAATATTTCTTCTTATAAGTGTTTGATTATATATGAGGCAATTAGGTCCTTTTTCCTCACACCATTTTATGGTATCATTTGATGAATGAAATTTTTATTTTAATATTATACAGTTTATAATTTTAAAAATATTATTTTGTGTAATTTTGAAAAGAACTTTTTTGCTATTCTTTTTCCCTTTTGTGATATTGGGGATTGAAACTGGTGTATTATTACTGAACTATATCCTCAGATCTTTTTTAAATTTTATTTTCAGACACACTTTTTAAGTTTCTTGGGTTGGCCATAGACTTGCAATCCTCCTGCCTTAGCCTCTAGAGTACTGAAATCAGATGTGCACCAGCTATGCATCAGATATGCATCCTGTCTCATTTTTTTATGTCAACTTTTGGATGCCTTATAATTTTTTTATATTTTACTTTTCATAATTATATTTATTATGTGAAATGGGTTATGTGGAATAAGTAAAGAATACAATAGCATTTTTACTCTCACATAAATATCTCCATATCCTAGCATCTTTCTTTGGAAATAATGGCATTTATTTCCTCTTTCCTACACTACAATCTCTGTGATTTAAAACTGTCTAAATAGCAAGAGACTTATTAACAGGTTTGTCTTGAATTCCACCATGTATTAGTTTTATTATGAGGTCTACACTGTATGCTTTAACTTTATAACATCAGTCTATTGTTGCATTATGGTGTTTTTTGGTCAGTGATATACTTCATGTACAACAATGGAATGCATATATCAAAGAGCCTTACCATTTAATAGTCTGTCCCAACTAGATTCTTGTCATTACTCTCAGGTATTTGTAAAATCGCAAAATCGTTTTAGAAGGAATTTCCCAGAATATATTCACATCATTATATATATGCATATATATGCAATTACATAGTATATAATTGATACAATTTTTATTTATTGAATTATTGAATTTACCAGGGTGTCTCTGAGTTACAAAGTGATTCAATAAGCTACTGCGGCTATCTTTGAACTCTTGATCCTTCTGCTTAATCCTCCTGAATTGTTCGGAATACATGCTTGCTGCACTACATCTGGCTCATTTGCTTTTTAAAAGCATCATTGTTGACTTTGGTGATTCTGTGTTATGTTTATTTTCCATATCTTTTAATTTGACTCTTTTGTTTAGGATTTTCTTTCCTCTTCTCTAATTTTTATTAAATTTCTTTGTTTCAAACTACCATATGGATTATTTGCTCATAAATTCCTAGGCATTTTATGGATTACTGATTTATGTCTCTATATTTTATTTTAACATCAGCTTTAGATACATCCAACATTTTTACAGTCTTATGGAGGTTTTTTTTTTGTTTTGTTTTTTTGTGGTGCTGGGGATTGAACCCTAGACCTTGTGCTTGCAAGGCAAGCACTCTACCAACTGAGCTATCCCCAGCCCCTTATGGAGGTTTAATTGACACATATTAACCTGCACATATCTTAAGTGTGTTCTTTTATTTTGTGGCATAGGTATATTTCCATGAAGCAAGCACCACAGTCAACCAAATTGTCCATTATTAAAATATGTTCCCAGAAACTACTTTCCATTTATGTGTGATCTACAAAGTGTATAAATGCATTCTACTGCCATGTACAAGTAATTAGAAAAAATAAAATTAATTAAAAATAAAATTGTCCCAAATGTTCTTTTAAATCCCTTCTTTTGCTCTTCCTCACAGCCATTCATGTAATAAATTTGATTTTATTAAGCACAGGAAAAACAGGCAAACATTGAAATTATAGAGTTCCTTGAATTACCACAAAGGAAAAATACCATGTACTATTGTTTACATCAAGAAATAGAACATTAATGATATCCTGAGAAAACCTTCATACCCTCTTTCTCTTAGTACCCCTCCATAATGTCTGATGATAAGTACTCTTTTACTTTTCTATATAGTACTATTTATTCTTCTTTAAAAACAATGCAAGCAAAAAATAAAAGAGAAGCATTAATTACTTACTAATGCAAAAAAGTGGAGGAGAAAATGGAAGTTGTGGGTTTGTTTCTGACCCTGACCTCACTCCAGCCTCCTGCTCTCTAATAGGAGAAGTTGTGAGGTAAATCTAGAGATGAAGAAGGAAGAGGAGGGCTGGAGCAGGATGCAAGGCTGGGGGTTGCTATGAGAGGCTACCAGAGTATAAGTGGTATGAAGTAGCAAAAGAACAAGTAAGAAGAGAAGTGCAACTGGTGATCAGAAGAAAGTTCAAATCGAGCAGGCCTGATTGTGTAACAATGGGAGAGTTAGCAGGGAATGTCAGCATCTAGACAGGTGGAAATGAAAAGGCTGGAGTAAAAAGAATAGCGTCTCTTGTGCAGTTCTCCATACTACAAGCAGGTAAAATGTTTGCACCCTAGTTTTTTCCCACTCGCACTTTCCAAGGGGCATTCTATCCCAAACCCATTAGGGTTCTCCCATTGTCATACCATTTTCTGATTTCTGCCAATTGGAATTCACTTTATCTTTTTTCTTCTGTTCTTCCTCATCTTCTGCATATTTTTTATTTCCCTCTTCATACTCAGTAGGTACTATTTCCTCCTAAGCTGCCTTTTTAGCCTTCTCTACCACTTTTTTTTTTTCTCTTTCCAATTTGCATTGTCCTTCAGGTCCTTGGTGGTAATTACACAACTTCCCTATGCTTTTCTCCTAGATGTTGGTGGGCCTCTGTTTGTACTTATGTGAAAACCGGGTCCCATCATCCACATTGTAGGGTCCTAACCTGCACAGAGTGGTAAGCTGGAGGAAACTATCCCAGTGGTAGAGGCAGCAGTGGTGGGTTTCAGTTGGAGCATTCTCATATAATAATTGTTTCCACTTATTTTCTGTCTAGGGGAATAATTATTGTTTCATAGTATGTGCTCGAGTAGATAGCACCATGCCATTTTCCAAATTGACTTTAATTTTTACCTTACCACAGGAGACCTGACAATTCCACTCACTTAACAACTGTGTGACCATTAGTTTTTTGGATGTGTATAATTTTTTTTCCCTTCCTGTTGAGTATACAATAGTCTATTAGCTTGAATTTAATGTCCTTAAATAGTATTGCTTTATACTAATATTCATGCTTTTTTTGTAATTTTAATGTTTCCTCCTTTGTGAAATCTTTTGAAATTTCTCATCTGTGCTGTACTCTGTTGAGATGTATTTTTCCCCAAAGAAATGGTTGAGAGTGGGTTTTTCAACCTCTTGTGGCACATCACAATTGTCAATCACACCCCAAAGGAAGGAGAAACCTCCTTTCACTGTATGATGAAGCTGAAAACTTCAAGGACTGTACCTTTTTTCTCATCTCTATTATATAGTCTTATAACCTATTGTGTCAGGCAGGTATAGGGCAGGAAGTGTCATGAGTCTCTTTTAACTTCTCACAGGCAGCTTGGAATTCTGGTGTAAAAATCAAATGTTTTATTTATTCCTTTTAAAGCATAATACAGGAGTTTACATATTAGTCCAAAATTAGGGGCCAGTATCTGATTGTTTTAATCAGATTTTTTAATGACTGTGACCAAAATTCTGTACAAGAGCAATTTTAGAAAAGGAAAAGCTTATTATGGGGCTAACAGTTTCAGAAGTCTCAGTTCAGAGATGTTGGCTCCATTCCTCAGGGACTGGGATAAAGCAGAACATCGTGGCAGAAGAGTGTGGTGTATGAAAGCATCTGGGAAGGTGGTACCAGGAAGCAGAGAGTGCTCTTCTCAAGAAGGATGAAATATAAGCCTCAGAGGCCTGCCCCTAGGGATCTTTCTCCTCCTGCCATACCCTACAGGCTTGGAGTTATCATTTCACCCCGTACTGAGGCTTAATGCACTGAATAGGCAAAACTCTTCTAATCTAATCATTTAATATCTAAACCTTCTTGCATTGCCTCATGCATGAGGTTTTGGGGGACAACTAATATCCAGATCATAACACTGACATTTATAGAAACCCATGTACCTGTCTCTAGTTTCTGACTTCTATAAGGCTTAAGATAGCCTTCTTTAAATCTGACATCAAAATTCAGGTCCATTGGATAATCTGGAATCCCAGATAGGTAACATATTTACAAAACTCAGCCATATTAGTGGGCATCTCATATCCACATGAGGTGAGGTGTTTCACTGCAGCAATAAAGTATTTGAAAATCTGAGTTCATAGTTGGGGTTGGCTATAAGCAGATAATCCTCATATTGAGAAAGGATTTCTTAAACCACTCATAAACCTTAGTTAACAATTTTGATAGAATTCTATTAAGAATTACAAAAAAATTAAGTCTCTATGTAAGAAAACCCAACAATACTGGATTGTTACTTTTGAATTGAAGTCCTGTCACTCAAGAGCAGTAATTAGGAACACCTTATCAGAGGAATGAAAAGGAACTCATCTCTAAAAATTGATCTTAACCAGTCATTGTTAACTGGCATTACTAGTAGTAAAGTACATGGATTTGGTAATATTGGATGAATATCTGAAACTGTTCCTTTTAGTTCTCAGATCTTCTTGCCCAAATTAGTATGCATCCGTGGGTTTTGAATTTGTTTTTTAATGGAAAATTGGGTTATTGCAGGATGTTTGGCAAATACAATCAAATCCATCTTTTAAGAACGTGTCCACAAGAGATTTCAATCCTATTAATACTTCACTTTTAAGTATATATTGTTTCTTCATGGAGTATTGCCACCTCCTTAAATAAAGTATTGTTTGAGAAAATATTTGTCATCCTTCTCAGGGTCTCTTTGACCAATACTGCCTTATTTATTTATTTATTTTAACCATAGATTGTACCCATGTATTCATATCCTCAGCACTTTAATTTCTTGTTTTTATTTTGAGTCAGGGTCTCACTAAGTTGCTTAGGGTCTTGCTATATTGCATAGGGTGGCAAAGAAATTGAAATCATCTTGCTTCCTCCTTCCAAACAGCTGGGATTAGTGGTCTGTGCCACTGTGCCTGACTCAGTTCTTTTTAAAAAAATCTCTATCACAGGTTGATTTTTTTTATAAATTGAATATTTTTTATTTTTCTTTACATGAAAAATTATTTTTATATTTGTGTACATAAAATATAAATGTCATTTGATCCAATTGATTTTGTTGTCTTCTTATTTCCATTGCTCTTCTCCTTTATAATAACTGCCCTGCTCTGAAAAATGTTTCAACATTCAAATTCTCTTTTGACCTTAATATTTCCTTAAATATGAATCTCAGATCAAATAAATTTTGGTAAATATTGAACTCTACCATTTAATGGCTACTTCATAAAATATCATAAAAATGAATATTATTACTGCTGTCCACATTATATTTGATTTTGTGAATTAAAATATATAAAACTTATAGAGTATTATGTACACATTTGAAATAATGAGGCAGGCAGGATGGTGTATTAGATTGAGGCAACATTTCTCCTAGCTCACTTACCCAGAACTCAAGTGGTGAAAGTAGTACTTCTCTCTGAGTCTCGAAGTAAAAAATCTTGAGACTGGAGGGTCAATGCACTCTTGCTGAACCAGAGACTATTCAACTCATTAAATTGATCTAAAAAAAGTTACAGCAAGTTTACCAGTCTTCATAGGAGAGCTGAACCAGGAGTCATCTTGAGAGTAAACTATAGGTGTACCAATTGATAGTGCAAATCCAGATCTGGGAGATTATGGTTAGGCCTGCATACACCTATCTAAGCCTAGCAATGACTTAACTGCGATTAACAAACCCAGGTAAAAGAAGAAATCAAGAGCATCTTTGCTTAGGTAAACTCCAGTTGCAGAGGTAGGGAGAAACCAACTCTCTCCAACACTTTGAGTCCTATGGCTCAAAGGATCTCATAAGGTCAGCTAAAATTAATCAGATATTTGATGTGGTGAGTTTCAGTGCACATAGATCTCTTGATGAACTGCCTGAGAGGTTCTGGGCACTTCCAAGACCACCTTTCCCCTGAACCCATCCAGTTTGGCACCTGCTGAGTCCTTGGCTTCCACCCATTATAGTGCCCTACCTGTTGTTGGCACCTGCCAGTTTCCTGAACTTCAACTGCTCCTGGCCTGTCCTGTTTTTCTGGTCCTGTGATCACAATCTGCCTGGGCCCTCTGGACCCCAGAGTCCCAGTATTCCAACCATCCCCAAACTCACACCTTGTCCACTGCTTGAATGCTTGCAATTTTACTGCTTGGCCCATAGCCCAGTGTTTCAGGCTGCAATTTCCCTTCCAGTTCAATCTGACCCAGGCACCTGCATTGCTCTCTGGCCCACAGACTGGCCCAAACAACCCAACATTTCATCACATGTCATGCCCGGTCCTTCACAGATTGATATCTGCCAGGCTTTAGAAGAATATCAATTCAACAATGCCAGCAACTCACCACAAAATAAAGCATCCAGAACCTCACCAAAACTATGTCCCTGCAACCAGGAAATCCACCCATGTGACCTTCTCTCATAGAACCCAATGCAGAGCACACACTGGTACTGGGTGGACAGCTCTTCCCATTCACTCCTTATCTGTCTCACATGAAAAGTATAGAAGTCTTAGAACACAGCTGGCAACTTGATGAACAACACAATAAAAAGTAAGGGCTCAACAGACCACACCCCATACACCCACACTCAGTTCACACCTCAAGAAGAAACAAAATTAGTTGGGGACAGAGAGCAAACACATATGGTCACTATTTGTCCAACACAGTCAAAACAACTTCATAATTTCTTAACTTTTCATCCAGGTTTTTCACTTTTTTATTTTTGGTTATATTTCATTTTGTTTTTGGTGTTTTGCTTTACTTGAATATGTACTGATTGGTTCAAGAACACCTATACATATAAAGACTTGTTACCCTTCCTAAATTCTAGCCTTTTTTTTGAAGGTTGTTATTTTTGATGGTCAGTTTTTTGAGGGTCAAGGTTTTTGATTAGCATAGTTTGATTTTGTTTTGTAGAATTTTTTCCACCACTGTATTCTCTATTTCTCTTTTCTCCTCTTCCTTTTCTGTTGTGAACAACCAAATTCTATCCCACTCTTCCATTTTATTCTTTCTTCCATTTTTGTCTCACTTTCTCATTAATATGACATCCTATGTTACCATTTCATCTGCCCTATTTACAATTTAAAATTACAAACATTTTCTACCTTTCTACCTCCTTTTTCCTTATACCAAATTGGATCCTTAACATCTCTGAATGCTACTTGATGTATATAATGTCTTCCCCTACCACCAATGCAAGAGCAGTAATTAATATGGCAGAAGTAATAGACAACACCTATTGTTTGACTTTGTGCCAGACATAATTTATGATTACTTGCTTTTTTACTAATGAAAATTGCTGATCCTTCTATTTCTGCATATTATACCAAGTAACACTGTAGATGCCAAAATAGGAACTAAGTCCCTAATCTGCTACTGTATAATCATGGCATAGATTTTTACTATCATTGGCCTCTGCCCCGAAACTGTGAGGTGCTTATAATAGAGGGACACTATAGTCTTATAAGGTAGAAACTCTACTGCTTCAGATCCATCCAGATAGATGGGTGGAAACACAATCAATATGAAAAATGAAGGACAAAACCATACCAAATAACATAGAATACCACAAAAACAGATTTCACTGACACAACAATGGAGGAAAGACCAGAGATGGAATTCAGAAAGTTCATGGTTCAACTAATCTATGAGGTAAAAGATGACAAAATAAATGAATTAAGAGAGAAAATACAAGAATTGAAATGTAATTCAATAAGGAGATATAGATTCTAAAGAAGAATCAATTGAAATTTTCAAAATGAAAGTATTAATAAACCAAATTAAAAATCCAAAGAAAAGCATCACCAACAGACTAGAATACATGAAAGATAGATTATCAGGACTCTAAGAAAAAGTATAGAATCTTAAAAAAAGATGATTATATATAAAAGATGTTAAGGGACTATGAACAGAAATTTAAGATAAAGACTCTCAAATACAGACAAAATACTGCACAGTCTTAACAATAAAATAACATCAGAAAATTTCCAAAATCTTAAAAACAAAATGGAAAATTAAATACAGAAAGCATACAGAACTCCAGATATACAAAATTGCAAGAGGTCATTTCAAGGCATATCATTTTGAAAATGTCTAACATACAGAAAATAAAATCTTACAAGCAGCAAGAAAAAAAAAAAGACAGGTCACATTTTGAGGAAAACCAATGCAAATCTCAGCTTATTCTTTAACCCAGACCCTAAAAAGTAGGAGGTTTTATAATACTATATACCAAACTCTAAAGAAAATGGATGCCAACCAAAAATACTACAAAAAGAAAATTAAGGTTTGATTTGAAGATAAAATAAAAAAATTTCCATAGTAAGTTTAAAAGAATTTACAACTTAAATCTGACACTACAAAAGATACTCAATAAAATATTTCAAAAATACATGAAGAAAAAGCAAAACCAAAAGCAGAAAAAAAAAAAAAAAAACAGAAGGATACTCAAAGGAGACTCTTTTCAAGTTAAAAACTAGAACTAAACCAAAATGATAGCAAATAAAAAAGCATCTTTCAATAATAATGTTGAAGACAAATTGTCCAAACTCATCAAAGAAAGCCATAGGCTTGCAGATTGAAATTGGAAAACAAGACCCAATTTCATGCTGTCTTCCAAAGGCTTACACAACAAGAAAGACATCCAAAGAATGAAGATGAAAGTTTGGGGAAAATACAGTATTCATATTGTCTTCTTAAACAAGCAGGGGTTTCTTTTCTCATATTAGATAAATTTGAATTTAAAGCAAACTTAATCAGAAGAGACAAAGAAGGCCATTATATTCTGCTTAAGGGAACCATACAAGAAGAAAGAGCAGTCATTGATATTTATGTCCTAAAAGGAGCAGCTACATATGTCAAGCAAACTTTTCTCAACATAAAGAATCAAATAGGCCAAAACACAATAATACCAGGGAACCTTAACGCACTCCTCTTAACATTAGATATCTAATCCAAACCAATAATAAATAAAGATGTTGCACATCTAAAAAATATCTAGACTTAACAGACATATATAGAATATTTAATCCATCAGTGACTGAATATAAATTCTCCATAGCACATGAAACATTTGGCAAAATATAAATAGAATTCAATAATAAGACAAAAAGTAGAAAATACTCAAACACCTGGAGATGAAATCATTGCAAATAATTTTATTGAATGATGAATGGATTGCAGTATGAATCAGTGGTGAAATAAAAAAGTCCTTAGAAGTAAATGAGAATATGGTATGACATATCAAAACCTCTAGGCCACTATGAAGGTGGACATAAGAGGAAAGTTTATATTATTGAGCTCATTTATTAAATAAAGAGGTAGACACCAAATAAATAAACTAACATTGTATCTCAAGGCCCTAGACAAAGAAGAACAAATCAATAACAATATCATTAGATATCAGGAAATAAAATCAGTCCAACTCATAAATTTGACATTATAAAAACAATTAAAAAATCAATGAAAAAAGTTGGTTCTTTGAAACACTAAACTAATTTGATAAATTTTAGCTCAGCTAAATATAGGAAAAAGGGAACAATGAAAAAATTTTAAATCCATGATGAAAATATCATCATAAGCCCTACTGAGCTAGAAAGGAGTATCAGAAAGTACATTGTTCTTATACTCCCAGTGTGTTAGAATATTCCTAGATATGTATGACCTAACCAAACTGAATTAGAGGAATCTAGAAAATTTGAAGAGATCAAATTCTAGTAATGAAATTGAAGAAGCCATAAAAACTACCAAAAAGAAAAGGTTAGGACAGGATGGATCCTCAGCCAAGTACAACCAGGCTTTTAAGAAGAACAAACATCAATCCTCCTTAAATTTTTGTATAATAGAGAAAAGTAAGAAAGGCTTTCAAATTAATTCTATGAAACTATCCCCCTGATACCAAAATCAAAGTCATTTCAAAGAATGAAAACTTAATGCTGATATCCTTGATGAACATAGATGCAAAATATTCTTACTAAAATACTTGCATATTGCACACAAAAACACATTAAAATGAGTTCACAATGGTCAAACCCAAGGTTGACATCATTCTAAATGGAAAAACTGAAATCATTTCCACTAAAAACAGGAAGAAGACAAGGATGTCCTCATTTACCAATTTTATTCAACACTCCTTGAAACCTAGCTAAAGCAATTAAGAAAAAGATATATATCAATCTGATATGAGTAGTAAAAAAGTGTTCAAACTATTTCTTTTTGCTGGCAACATGTGATTCTATATGTAAAAGTACCAAAAACTAAAGTGGTAACTTTCTAGAACTCATGAAGAAATTCAGCAAAGTAGTGGCACACAAAATAAATACACATAACTCAACTGAATTTCTATGCATCAATAATGAATCAGCTACAATAGAAATTAGGAAAACTATACCATTCACAATAGCTTAAAAAAAAAAAAAACTACTTAGGAATCAATCTAATAAAAGAGGTGAAGTATCTCTACAATAAAAATCAGTGAACAGAGCTATTGTTAAAACAAACTAAATAGGTATGAAAGCAAATGGAAGATGCATAGATTAATTCCACAAACATATAGTTAACCTTATATTGCTCAAAGGTGTTAAGAGTGCACACTGGAGAAAAGATAACCTTTTCAACAAATGGTGCTAGGAAAACTGGAAGTCCATATGTAATAGAATGAAAGTTAATACCTATTTCTCACCCTGCACAAAAGTTAACACTAAGACCTACAAATTTTACTAGAAACACAGAACTTACTAGAAGAGCAGTTAGGCCCAGATCTCCAATACATTGGTACAGGAACTGAGTTCCTGAACAATAATCTAAAATTTAAAAAAAACAATAAATTAGATGGGACCAAACTAAACACCTTCACAGCAAAAGAAACATAAAGACAGAACCTACAGAATGGGAAAAATTTGCTACCTGTATATGCTGCCAATTTCTAGGATGTACAAAGAATTCAGAAATCTTAAACACACACATGCACACACACACACACACACACACACACACAATAAATAAAGGGACAAAGAAACTGAACAGACTTTTCTCAAAGAACAGAGAAATAATCAACAAATATTTGAAAAAATGCTGAATATATTTAGATATTAGAGAAATACAAATTAAAAGGGCCCTGAGATTCTATCTCAGTCTGGTCAGTTCGGTAAGTATCAAGAATATAAGTAATACATGTTCATGAGGAAGTGAAAACAGAATACTCACACATTGTTGGTGGGACTGCAGATTATTGTAACCCCTCTGGAAAGCAGTATGGATATTTTTCAAGGAATGGATCCACCATTTAAACCAGTGAACCCACTCCTGAATATATACCCAAAAGACATTAAATGCAGCATATTACAGTGACACAGTCACATTAATATTTATAGCAGCACAATTTAAAACAGCTAAGTTATGAAAGCAACATAGGTGCTCTTCAACAAATGAGATAAAGAAATTGGGGCATATATACACAATGCATTGTTAATCAGCCATAAAGAAGAATGACTCCATGACTTTTACTAGTAAATGATTTGATCTAAAGAATATTATGCTAAGTGAAATAAACAAATTCCCAAATCCAAAGGTTGAATTTTTTCTTGATATTTGAAATCTAAACCACATAGAGTGGGGTAGGGTAAGAAAAGTTCATAAGATTAGATAATGTTGAAAAAAAGAAGGCAGGATAATAGGAATAGGAAAGACAGTAGAATAAATCTAACATAATTTTTCTATGTATACATATAAAAATACCTAAGTGAGTTCCACCATCATGCCCACCCACAAGTCAATTGTTATTCTAATTAGAATAGGATATATCCCATGCTTGTATAAGTTCATGAAAATGGATTCTACTGTCATGTAGAACTAAAAATCCCCAAAAAATTAAGTAAAAATGACAATTATTTGAAAAGCTAGAATTTTATCCTGTTATAAACAATACAACATATACATATATCAAAACTTTATTTGCATAAATATGTATAATTTTATTTTACATATTAAAATAAATTTAGTTTGAAAAGCAAAGCACAAACAAAATAATCAAATGGGGTTGTTGCTAGTTGCTAGTTTAATAACATGCATAAATACCATAAACTATTTGAACTCAAATTCACTAGTAAATATTTTCTTTATGTGGTCAACCTCATTACCTTTTAAATTTTCTCTAATCCTACTGTGATCTTGGAATAGCTAGAGAAATTGTCACATTTTCAGAAAACCCAGTTCCAACCAAGAACAACTGAATCAGATTCTTCATTTCAGTAATCTCTGATTCATGGTTGTACAATTATATCTGAGAATTCCCTGCATTTTGATTCATTGTACACAAATGGGGTACAACTTTTTATTTCTATGGTTGTACACAATGTAGATTCACACAATTAATGTAACAAACATATACATAGGGTAATACTGTCTCATTCTACTCTTTTCTTCCCCCACCTCATCTTGCCCCTCGGTCCATTTTACTCTGTACCATCCAAAGTTCCTTCATTCTTCTCTTCCCCCCTCCTTTCCCCCCTTTATATCTCCTCATTCTCTTATCAGAGAAAATATTTGACCTTTTTTTTTTGGGCTTGGCCTATTTAACTTAGCATGATAATTTCCACCTTCATCCATTTAGCAGCAAATGCCATAATTTTATTCTTCTTTATGTCTGAGTAATATTCCATCGTGTATATATACCACAGTTTCTTTATCCATTCATCAGTTGAAGGACATCTTGGTTTGTTTCACAATGTAGCTATTGTAATTTGAACTTCTATGAACACTGATGTGGCTGCATCAATGTAGTTTGCTGATTTTAAGTCCTTTGGGTATAAACCGAGGAGTGGGATAGCTGGGTCAAATGAAGTGTCCATTCCAAGTTTCCTGAGAAATTTCCATATTGCTTGTCAGAGTGGCTGCACAAATTCACAACTCTACTAGCCATGTATGAGTGTGCCTTTTTCACCACATTCATGCCAACACTTATTATTGTTGTGTTGTTAATATTATCCATTCTAATTGGAGTTAGATGAACTCTTAAGGTCAATTTAATTTACATTCCTCTAATTACTAAGGATGATGAGCACTTTTTCATATATTTGTTGATCACCTGTATATCTTCTCTGAAGTGTCTGCCCAGTTCCTTAGCCCATGTATTGATAGGTTTCTTTTTTTTTTTTTTTTTTTTTTTTTTTTTTTGTGGTGCTGGGGATGGAACCCAGGGCCTTGTGCTTGCGAGGCAGGCACTCTCCCGACTGAGCTATATACACAGCCCAGTTTCTTTGTATTTTTTGTAAAGTGTTTTTAAGTTCTTTATACACTTTGGAGATTAGTGCTCTGCCTGAAGTATGTGTGGAAAAGATTTCCTCCCACTCTGTAGGCTTCCTTTAACATTATTGATTGTTTCCTTTGCTGAGAAAAAAGCTTTTTAGTTTGAATCTATCCCATTTAATGATTCTTACTTTTATTTCTTGTGCTATGTGGGTCTTGTTGAAGAAATCTGGTCCTAAGTCACCATGATGGAGATTTGGGCCAATATTTTCTTCTATTTGGTGAAGGGTCTCAAGATTACTTCCTAGATCCTTGATCCATTTTGAATTGAGTTTTGTACAGGGTGAGAGATAGGGTTTTGATTTCATTTTACTGCATATGGATTTTCAGTTTTTCCAGCACCATTTGTTTAATGGGCTATCTTTTCTCCATTGTAAGTTTTTGTTACCTTTGTCTAGTATGAGGTAACTGTACTTATATGGGTATGTCTCTGTTTCTTCTATCTTGTATCATTGGTATTCCTGTCTATTTTGATGCCAATACCATGCTCTTTTTGTTACTCTTCCTCTATAGTACAGTTTAAGTGATACCGCCTGCATCACTGTTCCTGTAAAGGATTGCTTTGGCTTTTCTGGTTCTTTTATTCTTCCACATGAATTTCATGATTGCTTTCTCTATTTCTATGATAAATGTCATTGGGATTTTAATTGGAATTGCATTAAATATTTATAAAATTTTGGAAGTAAGACCATTTTGATAATATTAATTTTTCCTATCCAAGAACATGGGAGATCTTTCCAAGAGGAGCTATCTCTTCAGCTTTTTATAGGAGATCTTTCCATCTTTTAAGATCTTCTGACATTTATTTAATATCCATAGTTTTCTCTGTAGTGACCTTTCACCTCTTTGATTAGGTTGATTCGCAAGTATTTTTTTTTTTTTTTGAGGCTACTGTGAACAGAGTTGTTTTCCTCATTTCCCTTCCAGATATTACTTTGCTTATGAATTAAAATGTTTTAGGTTTATGTATGTCAATTTTCTATTCCACTATTTTGCTGAATTCATTTATTAGGTCTAGAAATTTTCTGGTGGATTTTTTTTTTTGATTCTCTAAATATAGAATTGTGTCATTGACAAATAGAGATACTTTTAGTTCTTCTTTTCCTATTCATATCCCTTTAATTTCTTTGGTCTAATTGCTCTGGTTAGTATTTCAAGAATGATGTTGAATAGAAGTGGTGAAATCAGGCATCCCTGTCTTGCTACAGTTTTTATAGGTAATATTTCCATTTTTATCCATTAAGAATGATGTTGGCTGTAGGCTTAGCATAAGTAACCTTTACAGTGTCAAGGTATGTTCCTACTGTCCCTATGTTTCCTAGTGCTTTGAGTATGAAGGGGTGTTATATTTTTTTGAACATTTACTCTGCATCTATTGAAGTAATTATATAATTCTTTACCTCTTACTGTAAGTCTATTGAAGTGATGAATTAGATTTCTTGATTTCTGGATGCTGAATCAACCTTCAATCCCTGGGACGAACCCCACTTGATCATGGTGCACTATCTTCTTTACATGTTTTTGTATTTGATTTGTAAAAATGTTATTAAGAATTTTTGTATCTATATTTATCAAAGATATCACTTTAGAATTTTTTTTCCTTTATATGTCTTTGTCTGCTTTTGGTATCAGAGTGATACTGCTTCATAGAATGAGTTTGGATGGGTTTCCTCCTTTTCTATTTCCTAGAATACTTTAAGGAGTATTAGAATGTGTTCTTCTTTGAAGGTCTTGTAGAACTTGACTGAGAATAAATCTGGTATTGGGATTTCCTTGTTCATAGGATTTTTATGACTTTTTGTATTTCATTGCTCAAAATTGATATGTTTAAATTGTGTATGTCCTCTAGGTGTAGTTTGGGAGGATCATATGTCTCTAGAAATTTGTCAATGTCTTCAATATTTTCCATTTTGATGGAGTATAGATTTTCAAAGTATCATCTCATTTTGTTATATATTTCAGTGGTGTCTGTCATGATATTTCCTTTTTCATCATGAATTTTTGTAATTTGAGTTTTCTCTCTCCTTTGTTAGGGTGCCTAAGGTTTTATCTGTTTTGTTTACTTTTTCAAAAAAAAAACAACTTTTTATTTTGTCAATTTTTGAATTGTTTCTTTTGTTTTGATTTCATTGATTTCAGCTATGATTTTAATTATTTTCTGTCTTCTACTTTTGCTGTTGTTCAATTCTTCTTTTTCTAGTGCTTTGAGATGTAATGTTAGGTCATTTATTTGTTGACTTTTTAGTATTTTTTTGAATGAGCTCCATGCATTGAATTTTCTTCTTAGTACTGCTTTCATGGTGTCCCAGAGATTTGCTATGTTGTATGATCAATCTCATTTACCTCTAAGAATTTTTTTTATTTCCTCTCTGATGTTTTCTGTTATCCATGCCTCATTCAGTAGCATATTATTTAGTCTGTAGGTGTTGAAGTAGTTTCTGTTTTTTATTTTGTCATTGATTTCTAATTTTATTCCATTATGATCTGATAGAATGCAAGGTAGTATCTCTTTCTTTTTGCATTTGCTAAGGGCTGCTTTGTGGCATAACATATGGCCTGTTTTAGAGAAGGATCCATGTGCTACTGAGAAGAAAGTGTAATCACTCATTAATGGATTGAATATTCTATAGATGTCTGTTAAGTCCAAGTTATTGATAGTTTTATTGAATTCTATGATTTATTTGTTTAGTTTTCATTTGGAAGATCTATCCAGTGGTGACAGTGGTGTGTTAAAGTCACCCAGAATTACTGTGTTGTGGTCTCTTTCATTCCTAAAATTGAGAAGGATTTGTTTGATGTACATGAATGCCCTGTTTTTCAGGGCATAAATATTTATGATAATTATGACTTTCTGATTTATGGTTCCCTTACACAGTATGAAATTACCCTCTTCATCCCTTCTGACTAACCATGGCTTGAAGTCCAATTTATCTGATATAAGGATGAAATCCTTGCTTTTATACTGAGTACCTGTGTGTGGTAGTTTTTTTTTATCCTTTTACCTTTAGTCTGTAGTGTCCTTTTGCATGAGATGAGTCTTGTGAAGACAGCATATTGATGGATCCTTCTTTTTAATCCAATCTGCCAGCCTATCTCTTTTTCATTGATGAATTTAGGCCATTAACATTGAAGGTTATCATTGAGATATGATTTGTATTACCAGTCATTTGGGTTTATTTTTGGTTTTTAACTTGAGTTGGTATCTCTCTCTCTTTTTTTTTTTTTTCCTTTAAGGTAGTTCCTCTCTTTGCTGACCTACCTTGCTGTTTTCCATTTCCTCCACATGGAATATTTTGCTGAGAATGTTCTGTAGCACAGGCTTTCTACTTGTAAATTCTTTTAACTTTTGCTTATCACAGAATTATTTTCTTTTGTCTTCAAATCTGAAAGTTACTTGTGCTGGGTATAGGATTCTTTGTTGGCAACCACGTTCTTTCAGAGCTTGAAACATGTTGTTCCAGGTCCTTCTAACTTTTAGAGTCTGGGCTGAGAAATTTGCTGATATCCATATTGTTTTCCCCCTATATGTAATCTTATGCTTTTCTATTGTAGCCTTCAAAATCCTATCTTTATTTTATACATGAGGCATATTCATTATAATGTGCCTTGCTGTAGATCTGTTGTAATTTTTTGCCTATGGTGTTCTGTAACCCTCTTGCATTCGATTTTCCATTTCATTCTTCAGGTTTGGGAAATTTTTTAATAGCATGTCATTGAATAGGTTGTTCATTCCTTTGGTTTGTATCTCTGTGCCTTCCTCAATCCCAATAATTCTTAAATTTGATCTTTTCATGATGTCCCAGAGTTCTTGGAGGTGTTGTTTATGATTTCTTACCATATTCCCTGATTGGTCAACTTTATTTTCAAGATAAGATATTTTGTCTTCATTATCTGAGGTTTTTTCTTCCAAGTAATATAGTCTGTTGGTGATACTTTCCATTGAATTTTTTATTTAGTTTATTGTTTTCTTCATTTCAAGAATTTCCATTTTTTTTAATCTCTCTCTCTGTTGAAGTGATCTTTTCCTTCCTGCATTTGCTCTTTCAACTGCATATTGGAATGATCATTCATTGCCTGCCTTTCATCCTTTGCTTCATAAATCATTTTAATTATGTATTTTCTAAAATCCTTTTCTGACATTTCTTCTACCATCTTGTCACTGGGTTCTCTGACTATAGAATCTAGGTTTATTTAGAACAATTTCTTCCTTTGTTTTTTCATGTTGTTTGTGTATCTTCCTCTCTAGCAGTGCAGATCTTTGGTGTTACATTTTCTCCCATATAGGCTTACAGTGACCCTATAGGTTTCAAAAACCTCTTCTTTAAGGGGGAGATTAACATTAGATGCACCCAGTACAGATAATATGCACCCCTAAAACAAATAGCCGCTTCGAAGACACTAACAATATTTTCATAATAAACAGAGAATATGAGTTCAATTATTATCTACAGTGTAACAAATATATTTGTAATAAGGTCTGCAGTTTCTAATGGAGGAAAAAGAGAATTGGAGGGGTGTAGGATGTAACTGTTAATGGAATTAGAAAACAGCATATAGAAGTTCTTTATCATAGAAAGTGTGAAAGTGCAATCAAAAGAAGTTGGTTGTTAGCATGACAAAAGGGAGAAAAAGACTGAGGAAACAGGTAAATAAAAGGAAAATAGAACAAGAAAAGTAAAGAAACAAAAACTTACAATTTTTCAAATAGAAGAAAAAAACCCTGCACTGTAACAGTTATGTATTATTCAAAGCTCCCATTCTTCTGTAGCCTGCTGCATAAGAGGTACATGACAGTGATCTTCCAGTTTCCAGCAGGCATCTCAGGATGGGATTTGCCCCACCTAAAGATAGAAGCTTTCACTTCTGGATGATCCAAGATGGCCATACTGGCTTACAAGTATGTTGACAAATGGGGAGCTTCAGCTAAGGGCATGGGTGTGGTTGGTTGGGAAGGGGTCCTGGAACACAGAGTGGTCTGTCTGGTTCAGGGGTCCTGGGGGTGGTGTGTGGTCCCAGTGCAGGGTGCAGTCAATGGGCTGAAAGGTCCTGGAGATTGGGCTTTGGCAGTCCATCCACAGGTCCCACAGGTCCTGGCTATTGTCTCAAAGTTGTGGCAGCTACATTTAATGAAACCTGTGGGTACGATGGCAGTGAACTTCCAGGCAACAGCAGGCAACTGATGATCCCTATGCATTCTGCAGTTGGTCAGTAGGCTAACAGTAGATAATCACCTCTTCAACAGAGGTTCTCTGGGCAGTCCAAGGCCTGATGCATTCAGAACCTCCTCCAGTCGATCCATGGTCTGCAGTCACTGTCAAATGAAATTCTCCTCTGTACTATTAACTTACCTATTTTTATTTCAGGAACTGTTGACATTCAAGGATGTGGCCATTGATTTCACTGAAGAGGAGTGGAAATACCTTCAGCCTTCTCAGCAAAACTTATATAGACATGTGATGCTAGAGAATTATAGAAACTTTGTCTTCCTGGGTATGCATAACTTCTCTTCACAATTTTTAATTAACTATGATTGTTTAATTTTCTTCCCTTGATGAATATCTTCTGGGAACTTCTCTATAAGAATGTGTTTCAGATTTGTGCTTTCAAGAAAAACACTTTTGGTATAAATAAAATATGAATGACATTCCTTTTAGTCTTTAACCTCTACCTTTCTTGGTATGTTATATATCCTTCACTCTAGAAAAGTGATACTGAGAGTAATTCAGTGATATAAAATATTGTGGCCTACACTTAGAGGAAGACACAGTTGAGAGACCCAAAGTTTAAGGAAGAAGCCAAACTTTAAAATGTTGATTGAGAAGTTATCTAGCAGAAAAGATTTTTCAGAAGCGTCATTTTATTTCTTCTGTTATCATCAAATATGAACTGTCCTATGTTTATCATGTTTTTAAATTCTTTAAAATCTTCTATGTGTCTACAGTGATGTCCCAATTCATTTATTAACCACCCAACTCCCCTTTGCTAGTTAGTGGCAGCATGATCTAAAATATTTTCTGTTATTTGTGGGTCTCCAGGTGATAATGTGCAGGTTTTTGTAAAAATTCTAGGTCAAGGCATTTTAATAAATTAATATCCTAAAGCAGTTTAATATTATTCATTACAATTCACTTACATGTTCTCTTTATAAATAAATATTTATTATGAATTTTCTGTGAAATAAGTCAAGTTTCACAATAAGTGCTCTTTTGTGGCATGTAGTGATAGTTGCAGATTGTAGTTATATGAAAGTATTTGTAAATAAGCTATCTATGGTTGGTTAAATTTTCTTTTTCTTTATTCTTTAATTTTATAGACTACATTTCATGTTGTTGGAGAGGTTTCCTCACTTCATATAACACTTTTTTTGTCTATATTTTATGAATATATGGCAATTTCCATTACTTCACAAATTAGGACATTGTTGGAATTAAGATATGCTTATTCTTGTTTCTATTGCCAATAAAATTTTATATGCCCTTACTTGTTTGTATAAATAGTATAGTTTTTTAAATGAATTTCATATTTTATTCAGATTGATATTTTATCCTATGTATGTACATAGTAATGTAAATTTTTTACATGTGAATTTAATAGGGATAGAATCCAGGGGTACTCTAATAATTGACTACATCCCCAGCCCCCTTCTATGTATATTTGTAGAGATGTTCTCACAAAGTTTTTGAGAGTGGCATTGGAATTTTGAAATTATTAACTCCTGCCTCAGAATTACAAGAGTTAATTCTGGATTATTTGCATCCTGTTTATATATATATATTCATGAATTTTTTTTTATTTATAGGATAAAGACCATAGCATTTTAAAGGTATCTTTCAAACATTTTACAATTCTTTTTATTTTTATGTGTTGTTTGTAATTTTAATTGTTATCACATCCACAAAAAAATAATCGCTCTCTCACCATATCATGTATACTGTTCAGCAATATTAATTCAAATTGTCACATAATATATCTATAGAATGCTTACATCTCAAAAATCAATAAATATATTTCTATGTAAATAAGTGCTTATTTCTGTGTTCTCCTATCACTAATGTCATTCTCATTTCTGTTCAGAAGGTTTTTTTCATATTTGTTTCTTTGTTTTAAGTTGTCTTATATAAGTAGAGTTATCCCATATTTTTCTTTGTGGTAATGACATATTTCAGTTAATATAATGTACTGAAGATTTATCCTGATTATAGATTTTGCAAAAATTTATTGCTTTTTAACTTGAAAAAAATTTTGTAGTTTCTATATTCCAAATTGCTCCATCTACTCATTTCAAGGGTTATTTGGTTTGGTTCCACATTGTAGCTCTGTTGATTAATGCTGTAATAAACTTTTGTGTTCAAATATCTTAATTTGCTGTATATGGAAGACTTTATTACACTCAGAATTCACTATATCCATCTATCTTAATTGATGTCACTATTACCAATTAAGTTTTAGAGTTTTTAATATTTTTAAATCATGAAACAACCTTCTCACAATTTTGTTTCTATTTTGAATGTATTTAATATATCCATAAAATTTTGAGATTCCACAAAATTTCTAGAAAAAGTTTTTTCTGTGTTTCAAAAAATATCATTGGGAGTTTGAGAGGTATTAACATGGAGTCTCCATATAACTTTGAGAAGTACAAAGGTCTTTTAATTTAATCTTTCAATTCTGGAAAAAGTTTATGTTGAAGACTGTTCAATCAATTGCCACATATGTGTGGATTTTTGAACATCCTTTCCACTTATGATTTCTAACATTATTCTCTGATGATCAGAAAATAATTTAATATTTTTATACCTATTAACCTTTGATTTCTTAATTTCCCATTGGTTGATCCACTTTGATATTCCATTTCTATTGAAAACATTAGTATGGTAAGTCAAATTTACTTAAATTATTTTCAAAGTCTTCCGTTTCTTTAATTACCATTTTGTTTGACTTTTTATTTACAGCAAGTGCATATTGGTGTCTCCAAGTATTCAAGTGTTGCTTTCTATTTATTCTGTCAATCTTAACATTTTATGTCTTAGATATATGGTGTGAGTTGAAACTACATCTGTTCTTTTTGCAGTATTCTAGGGAAAGCGTTTCATATCTTCATATAATATTCTACTTTGCCTATTTACAGTTTTTTTAATTTAAAATATATTTTATCTCAGATAACTTCTTGCTTTAAACTGTTTTCTATATCATAATTTGACCTTCCCAGCTTTCTTTTGGCCAAGTTTTTTGTAACACTCTTCTATTCCTTGCTTTCATTCTATTTGTTTCCTTAGATTTAGTTCCCTGTAGATTGCATTATTTGTATTTCTTTTAGATTTATTTTTTTAATTTTTTTAGATATACATGACAGTAGTATGTATTTTGACATATGTACATACATGCAGTGAAACTTCCCATGTTTGTGGTGTTTGCAATGTGGCATTACACTGCTCATGTATTCATATATGACCATAAGAAATTTATGTCTGATTCAGTCTATTATCATACTTATACCCATCTCCACTTTCTTCCCTTAATTTTACTTTATTAAGTCCAATGAAAGTTTATTCTGTGTCCCCCCACCTTATTGTGTGTTAGCCTCTATATATCAGAGAGAACATTTAGACATATGAAGTGATATTTTAGTACCTGTACATTTAACATTCATCAGGCACTTCTAAACATCTAGACAGACTAGATATTTCAATTAAAATCTCAATTTTCCACTGTGTACATGACAGTCTTCAAGAAACTGCACACATATAATAATACTTCTAATTTGAAAATGACTTTAAAATATGAGCATTCTGGTCCTTCACCAACCCAGTGTGTTATAATTATCTGATTTTAAGAAGAAAATCCTTCCTAGAAATTTTAGCAAAAAACATACCATATTTGTTTACTAATTCTACTTTTGTCATACAGTGGCAACCTCATTAACATCTAGAAATACTAGGTGTAGATTACAACTTGTGTGTTCTTTATTGCAATATGTACAGATCAAAGTAAAACAAAACCCACAGATATTGGATCAATGGTTACTTTTGCTTCATTGTAAGCACACTGTCATGGTGCTTTACAGAACCAGCATACAATGCTTATTACTCAAAAGGTATTTTGGCAATTGTACTCCACACAACATTTCCTAGAAATGTTCAAAAAAAAAAATGGAATTTACAAAATGTGTTATATTTTACTGCTTCTATTTTGAACATTACAATATCTAAAATGTTGATATATCTAAAAAAATACTTAGCATTGTCAACTCTATATACAGGAATGAGGAATAAAATGCATACAGCAAGCAATGGTTATAATATGAAAAATGTCATTTACGCATAACCAGTCTTGCCCAGGACCCTCCCTTCTCAAGGTCAAAGTCTTCTCCATGTCCTCTAACCCCCTGAATAAACATGGACAATGTCATTCCTAGAGGTGGTCTAACAACTCCATTTCAATGTCACTTCCAGAAGACATTTCTGACTTTTTAAAACAAATGGGCATTTATCTAACATTATATTATTACTGTAACATATATCAGCAACCTGTTTAAAATTTAGAATGTACAGATGTAGCAAAAGTTTTAAATGTTTGGGGGGCAAGTTGAGAGCAGCTGTTTCATAATATATACACAGGTCTTCTACAAATTCCCAGTAAATCTTCCTGAAGGATGTTGGGCATTTCTAATTGGTCAAATAGTTTGTTACCCTGCAGGGTCTCTCTTTGGTAGAACAAACACCAATTGTGCATAGTGTTCACTGTTTCACCCATCATGTTCCACAGCTTTGCTCACCTTCTGGGATGAATAGACTTTTGTTTGCATTCTCAGGATGAGGTGTCATCTAATGGGGCCTGCACAGAGTAGACATGGAGGGCCCTAGTCTGTGATGATTGGCCAAACTTTCTGTCATTCATTCACCCACCTGTTGGAATTGGCACTTTTCATTAACCACCATTCTTCTTGATACACCTTCCAATGGTGCTATTCTCAGTGCAACTTTGAACATGATTGGGCCAGGAGACTTGACAGCCAAAGAACCCTGGGTCTGGGGTTGGAAAGATAAATGCCACCCTCAGGTCATGCAGAGAGGTTTCCCAGTCTTTCACAGCCTAGGTCAACCAGTGAGCAGTCACAGCAGTAGTTCTGAAGGTTTGCAGGGCAGAGGCTGCACCCTTTTCCTGAGTCCCCCATCTTACCCAGCAGCCTGGAACTGGAGAGCCACAGAAGGTTCCTAAGTGTAGGTTGTGCTCCATTTCTTGCTACTGACATGGCAGTTCCTTCTTATAGATTTAATTTTGCTAGTTAAGTTGTTTTGATTTGCTTTATAATAATGCATTAATAATCTAATACAATTTTAAAAGTGAAGAACTCACTACTCGTACCATGTAAGTTGTATTCTATATTTCATATATATATATATATATGTGTATATATATATATATTTTATTAACTTGCTTAATGGTTTAATGTGTGGTTCACTGCATTTCATAGTGGAGTGCTTTGATTCCGCTCACATTTTTCTTTATATATTTTATTCCCACTTCCCTTTATATATATTCTATTTTTTTTTTTCATTTTTCACAGGATCTCACTAAGTTGCTAAGACTGGCTTTGAACTCATGGTCCTCCTTGCTCATCCTCCCAATGTTGCTAGGAGTACAGATTTGTACACCATGCCTACCTCTTTCAGACACATTCCCTTAAGGAATTCTTCACATACAAACATTCTGCTTATTTATATTAACATTTTTTCTATGAATTTAGATCACTAAACTTCCTTTAAATAATTATTTAGCAATCTTTGGACAATTCATAATTCACTAACATTCAATTTGTAATATTTGGGTTTATTACTTTGATTAATCCCTCATTTCTTTTTTCTTTATGTGTGGTACTATTTTTAATTGTTTTGTACATTTAAAAAATAGCCAACAGTAGATTATAGACACATTTGTGAAAACAATGTGAAAGTTTAGAAATCAATGAAAAATAGTAAGGTTTCAAGCTACATGCTTGAAATCCCAGCAAATTGGGAGGAAATTTGAAAGGATTTCAGGTTTGAGGCAGGTCACACACAGAACTTAGAAACAACATGTCTCAAACAATTTTTAAAGGGCTTATATTGGAGTTCAGTTGTATAGCATCCTTTGGTTTAATCCCAAGAACCACATATAAAAAAATAAATAAAAGTAGAATGACCTCATGATTCAAAAATGTGACGATCTTCAAAGAAGCCAGAAATGTTGGTGTATGTTTTAAATTTCCCTTATTCTACTGAGAGTGAAGGCAGCTTATAGATTTTTTCCTATTTGCACAATGCTGTACAAGAAAGGAGGAAATACTGTAGTTGATAAAAGTAAGATATATTCCTTCCCTATACTATATTGCTCTCTGTAGAAATATAGTTATCTTGGATATTGTGCTCTCTACAATAATTTGTGTAATTTTTACAACATATTTTTGACTGTACATTTTTATGGAACATGTTTCTGAAGTAATGATGGCCTTGGATTACTACTCTGCTACACTGCTGATGTCCTGACATTGCTAACTCTGCTATAATTTCCTGTTATATATACAAAATATATTCATCCCAGTTTACTAAGTAACTTTTTTAAACTTGCATTTATTTCAGCAATGACTTCTCATAATACTGAAGAATTTTCACCAGACCATGGCAAAAAGCACATATTTCAAAAAATGATTAATGGAAAATATGGAAATTGTGACCTTGACTATTTACAACACAGGACAATATGGAGAACTTTAAGTGAGAGTGAACATCAGAAATTAAATGATCAAAAACCATGCCTCATTCAACAGCAGAAAATTCATACTGGAGAGAGGTTCTACAAATGTAAAGAATGTGGCAAAACTTTTAATGCAAAATCACACCTTATTCGCCATCAGAGAATTCATACTGGAGAGAAGCCCTACCAATGTAAAGAATGTGGCAAAGCTTTCTATAAAGGAGCACATCTTACTCAACACAAGAGAACTCATACAGGAGAGAAGCCATTCAGATGTACAGCATGCAGCAAACTGTTTAATCACAAATGGAACGTTATTTGCCATCAGAAAATTCATACTGGAGAGAAGCCCTACCAATGTAAAGAATGTGGCAAATCTTTTAATATAAAATCATACCTTATTTGGCATCAAATAATTCATATAGGAGAGAAGCCTTACTAATGTACAGTATGCAACAAAGCCTTTAATAAAAAATCAGACCTTAGTCACCACCAGAGAATTCATATGGGAGAAAAACCCTACAAATGTAAAGAATGTGGCAAAACTTTCTACCAAAGAACACGCCTTACCCAACACCCTCTGGTGTTCTGTCACACTGAAGAGAAGGCATACCAAAGTAAAGAATGTGCCAAAGCTTTTAATGTAGAATCAAAACTTATTGGACATCAGGGAATTCATACTGGTGAGAAGGCTTAGGAATATTCAGATTGGGCAAAACTTTTAATAAAAAATTATGACTAATTAACCACCAGGTAAATCATACCAAAGAGAAGCCCTACAAATGCAAAGAATATGACAAAGCTTTTAATGGAAATGTATACATTTCTCACTAGCAGAGAAATCATACTGAATAGAAGTCCTACAAATTAAAAGAATGTGACAAATATTTATTTGTCAAAAATTATTTTAATTGTTTCCAATTAGTTATATGTGACAGTACAATGCAGAAAAATTGTACACAAAAATTGTACAAATTCTCCTTCCACAGGCTACAAGTGTTGCAGACCCAAAGGTAGTGTAATCACACATATATTCAGGGTAATGATGTCCAGATCATTTTACTGTCATTCCCCTCCTTACACTGATTCCTTTCCTCTCACTACCTTCTGCACAATGCAAGAACATTTCATTCCACCTACCCCCCATTATGGATCAGCATTTACCTGTCAGATAAAATATTTGGTCTTTAGTTTTTTGGGTTTGACTCATTTTACTTGTTGTCGTATGCTCTAGATCCATGCACTTACTACAAAATGCCATAATTTCCTTTGTCTTTAAGTCTAAATAACATTCCATTGTCTGCATATACTACATTTTCTTTATCCATGCATATGTTGAAGGGCATCTAGGTTCTTTCCCTAGTTTAGTTATTGTAAACTGAGCTGTTATAAACAATGATGTGGCTGAGTCACTGTAGTATGCTGGTTTTAAATCTTTTTGTGTTTATACCAAGGAGTGAGATAACTGGGTCAAATAGTGGTTTTATTCTGAGTTTTTGAGAATTCTCAGTAAAATTTCCAGAATGGTTAAATCAATTTGTAGGCCAAGCAGCAATGTATGAGTGTGCCTTTTTCCATACATCACCAAAACATATATTTTTGTTTTATTTTTAAAAAATTCTCATTGTAATATGAGTGGGATAAAATATTCAAGTAGATTTGAGCTGCATATCTCTAATTGCTAGAGATAATGAGCAATTTTTCACATTAGTTGATAATTTGTATTTTTTCTTCTGTGAAGTGTTGGTTCAGTTCATTATCCCATTTATTGATTGTTTTGTGTGTGTGTGTGTGTGTGTGTGTGTGTGTGGTGCTGGGGATTAAACCCAGGGCCTTGTGCTTGCAAGGCAAACACTCTACCAATTGAGCTACATTCCCAGCCCTGATTGGGTTATTTTTGATATTAAGTTTTTTGAGTTCTTTATATATCCTGTAGATTATCACTTTATCTAAGGTGTATATGGTAAAGATTTTCTTCCATTCTGTAGGCACTCTCTTCATGTTCCAGACTGACAGATTGTTTCCATTGCTGAGAAGTTTTTTCTTTTTTTTTTATTTTGAGTCCATCTGTATTATGGTTTCTTGATTCTACTTCTTGTGCTTTTGGAGACTTGTTAAGGAGGTCAGTTTCTAAACTCACTTGGTGGATAGTTGGTCCTACTTTTTCTTCTATTATTTGCATGGTCTCTGTTTTAGTGCCTACATCTTTACTCACCTTTGAGTTGATTTTTCCACAGGGTTAGAGAGAGAGTTTTGATTTCATTTTGCTACATATGAATTTCTATTTTTCCCAGCACCATTTGTTCAATAGGCTATCTTTTTTTATGTTTTCGGTGCCTTAGTTTCATATGAGAAAAGCCTATTTATTTGGGTTTGTCTTTGTGTCTTCTGAACCATTGTACTACATGTCTATTTTGATGCCATTTTTGTTACCATTACTCTCTAGGTCTCCATTGTGATTGCTCCTGCTTTACTCTTTTTGGTATGTACCACTGTGGCTATTCTGGGCCTCTTGTTTGGCAAATAAATTTTATGATTGCTTTTTCTAGTTCTATGAAAATTGTCATTGGTATTTTAGTAGGAATAGCATTAAATCTGTAACAGTCTTGGTAGTATGATCAGATTGACAATATTAACTCTGCCTTTTCAAGAGCATGGGAGATCTTTCCATCTTCTAAGGATTTCCTCCATTTTCTCATTTAGTATTCTGTAGTTTCCTTGGAGAGGTCTATCCCCTCTTTCATTAGGTTGATTCCCATTGTTTTGCAGTTATTGTGAATGGACTAGTTTTAATAATTTCTCCTTCAGTTGATTTATCACTGATGTATAGAAATGCATTTGATTTATGGTATTGATTTTATACCCTGCTATTTTTCTGAATTTCTTTATTAGGTGTAGAAATTTTCTGATGGAGTTTTTGGGTCTTTTAAATGTAGAATTGTGTCTTTGGGAAATAATGTTATGTTAAATTATTATTTTACTATTCATATGCCTTTAATTTCTATCATCTGTCCAATGCTCTGGCCAGAATTTCAAGGACTATGTCAAAAAGAAGTGAAAGAGGGTATTTGTGTCCTCTTCCAGTTTTTATGGGGAAAGCTTCATTTTTTTCTCTTTTTAGAATAATGTTTTCCTTCAGCTTAGCATAGAAAACTTTCACAATGTTGAGCTATGTTCCTTCTATCACTTGTTCTTCTAGGGTTTTAAACATGAATGGATCTGCATTTTGTCAAATGTATTTTCTCCATCTATCGAGATGAACATATGATTCTCATCTTTAAGTCTATTGATGTGATTAATTATGTTTAATTATAATTTCCACATGTGGAAATAACTTTGCATCTCTGGGAGAAACCCCATTGGATTGTGGAGCACCATGTTTTTAATGCTTTTTTGTATGTGATTTGAGGGAATTAAAAAAATTTTTTGGGGGGTCTGGTTCATCAGGGATATTGATCTGAAATTTTCACTCCTTCATGTGTCTTTGCTTTTTTATTTTTCTTTTGTGTGTCAACAATACTCATAGAATAAGATAGGAAGTGTTCTTTTCTATTTAATGGTATCATTTGAGGAGTATTGGTGTCAATTCTTCTTTGAAGACATTGTGGAACTCAGCTGAAAATTCATCATTCATCGCTGGTACGTGGTTTCTCTTGGTTGGTACACTTTTGATAGCATCTTCAATTTTATTGTTTTTATTGGTCTGTTTACATTTGCATGTCCTCTTGATTCTGTTTGGGTAGTTTATCTCTAAAATTTGTCAAGATATTCATGATTTTCTATTTCATTGAAGTATACATTTTCAAAATAAACTTATTTTCTTCTGTTCTTCAGTAGTGTCCATTATGATAAACCCTTTACATCATGAATGTTAGTAATTTGGGTTTTCTCCTTCACTTCAATGTGTAGCTAAGGGTTTGTCAATTTATCTTCTCAAACAACCAACTTTTAATTTTCTCAATCTTTTCAATTGTTTCTTTTGTTTCAATTTCATTGATTTCAGCTCTGATTTTTAATTACTTCCTGTCTTCTACTTTTGGTGTTGATTTGTTCTTCTTTTTCTAGCAATTTGAAATGTAAAGTTAGGTCATTTATTTGTTACCTTTAATTCTTTTAGTTAATGAGCTCAATGCAGCGATCTCTACTTTTAGGCCTGCCTTCATAGTGTTCCAGATATTTTGATATGTTTTATAGGTGTGGTCACTTACCTCTAAGTACATTTTTAAAGTTTCTCCTTGATTTCTATTGCAGTCCATTTGTTATTTAGGCTCCAGGTGTTGGAGTAGCTTTTATTTTTATTATATTATTGATTTCTAGTATTATTCTGTAATGATCTGATAGAATGCAGATCAGGGGAGTATTTCTATTTTTTGTGTTGGATAATTGTTGCTGTATTTTGTAAAATATGGTCTGTTTTAGAAAAGAATCCATGTGCTGCTGAGAAGATTGTGTATTTGTTTAATGATGAATGGAAAGTTCTATATATGTCTACTAAGTCTAAATTATTGATTGTATTATTTAATTCTATGACTTCTTTGCTTAGTTTTTGTTTGGAAGATCTATCCAGAGGAAAGAAATGTGTATTAAAGTAAGTGAGTATTATAGTTTTGTATTCTACTTGATTATTGAAGTTGAGAAGATTTTGTATGTAAATGCTACTTTTTAGGGGAATATATATTTAGGATTATTATGTCTTCTTGATGTATGATTCCCTTAAGCAGTATGAAATAACTGTATTTATTCCTTCTAAGTTTGGCTTGAAGTCCACTTGATTGGATATGAGGATGGAAACCCCAACTTGTTTATGAAGGCCATATAAGTTATATTTTTTTCCCCAAACTTTCACCTTTAGTCTGTGAGTGTCTTTGAGTGTCTGTGTTGAAAAATCAGCTGAAATCCAAATTGGCGTTCCCCTATATGTAATTTTATTTGTTTCTCTCATAGATTTTAAAGTTCTATCATTATTCTGTATGCCAGTTATTCTCATAATTCGCTTAAGTGTGGATGTGTTGTATTTGTGTACACTTGTGGTTCTGTAAGTCTCTTATATTTGATTTCCCATATAATTCTTTAGATTTGGAGAATTACTTATTATGTCATTGGAAAGACTGTTCATTCCTTAGGTTTTTATCTCCATGCCTTTGTCTATTATGATAAATAATAAATTTGGTATTTTTATCTTATCCCATATTTCTTGGAAGTTCTGTTCATGATTTTTTCCATCTTCTCTGGGTGGTTGACTTTAGTTTTAGGGTATATATTTTGTCTTCTTTGTCTGAGGTTTCAACTTCCAAGTGGTCTAGGCTGTTGGTGATGCTTTCTACTAAATTTTTTTTGGTTTATTGATTTCTTCATTGCAAGGATTTGTGCTTGATATTTTTTCACAACTTCTAATTCTTTACTGAGGTGATCTTTCATTTCTTTGTATTTTTCTTTGATTTCACTCCTTATTCTATACTTTACTTTGCAGGTCAATTTGACTATGTACATTTTAAACTCCTTCTCTGGCATTTCTTCTAATGTGTTGTCAGTCAGTTAAAAAAATAATTTCCAGTCTGTTAACTCAGTTGCCTGTCCTGTGCTTTACACAGGTTCCCACTGTGCATAATAAAAACCTTTGTGACCAAGATTATTATAAGAATTTTATATTTTCTTAGACATTGTCAGGAGGAATGAGTAAAGCTGTCTCACAGGCAGTGTTAGACCATGTCATGGCCACTGCTTGACAATAGATGGATGGTTAAGATTGAGGTGTGCATCATTCACTGGTGTAGTTGAAGTGACTGAGGTCTTTAGTATCTTCTCTTGGTGTCTGCAGTTAGCTGAAGCTGTGCTGCTATTGAAGGTGTGTGTCTGATCAGGAATTATTTCTGTGCAAACTGAACAGTCATAGAATGGTGGACTCTAAGAATGACTTGGTTCCATTTTAGTTGACAATGTAGTGTTTAATGGCAACAGTTTTATATTATGTGTACCAATGTTTCATTTGAAATAAAATGACACTTCATTTTACATGCACAGATGTAGTTACAATAAGGCATTTTTAAAGAAATATTTGCCTATTATATATCTTATGTCAGTTACTCATAATTGCATTTCACCAACTCTACTGAATTCTTTAATTAAAACTAGGATAATTAAAGTAGAGTTTTAATGAGCAATAAATTCTGAAGTTATCAGTCCTGGAATATGTTAGTTGAGTTATACCTTTCTCTTTTGAACTCTTAAATTTGTGTCCATGTAATGTTCTGAAATTGCAACAGCCATAAGGAAGAAGCACATTAAGTGCTTATATTATGTACTATAAAATAATGCTTCCTTATTACTGCCTTATCTATGTATACACACTGAAATACTGGGTTAATTGTACTAACTGTAATTCCTGGAGGCAAAGAAATGGCTCAGAAACTTAACCACAGTTATTTCCCATACAAAGCAGTGAATATTTATCAGATGAGAAGATAAGAATTTCTTGAATTAATTAATAAATAAACAAGATAGCACATGACATCTGGAAATGTGGTGTTGGATAAAGTACACTGAAATGAAGGCTTCAGTCTCAACCCTGAAAATAGTGACTGTGACCTTGGGCAAGTCAGATAACTATCCTCAACAAAGCTGAGGTAATGGGATACCTCAGAAGAAGGTAGTAGTAGCTGCCCTCCTAAGTTCTTGGAGTTATGACTGCAAGTATTTATTCATTGAATAAAATTGTAGGTGAGAAATCATACTTTCACCTGTAAACATCATGTGGTGACATTATTATTTCCATGCCCATCTCTGCTGATTACACTCTAATTAGACACATGAATATACATTAATATTCAGAGTCACCTGCTTCTTATATCCTTCAGAACTGTTTTTAGGTAGATTTTACAAAATAAATTTTCAGTCTTTGCTTAGGGCTGCCTACATTTGCAGACTGTTAGGAATTTTGCCCCATCGACCCTTCCCTTCCCTTCTTCCACTGTGACAATGTTCTTGGGAAACTGAAGCCATTCCAATATTGGCTGGGTAATTAGGGAGATATCACAACTGTGCATCTCATGTGCAGTTCATTACCTAGTCAAACATGAGTGACTTTTATCAGTTTCGTTGTTGGACTTTCAGTATCAGATACAGGTTATTTCATCATTTGTTCACTTACTCATTTAAGAAGTAGCTAATTATGCTCATGTAATCTATGAAATTAACTCTTAAAACTCCAAATTCCCTAAAAGAAAAATGTGTTTTGATCCTGGCCAGGGACATGTTGTAACAGGAAGTTGGGAAGATTTTGCAAGACTATGTATTTGTATCCAGACCTAGGCAAGGCCCTTAAGCACAACTTCTGATAATGCTTCAGGATGCCTGTCACATCTAAGGAAGAGCTAAGGATCACTGGGATTCAGTCTGTACTGGCCCTTAAAAGAGTGTTCATCATGATGATCTGATCATGTCTCTTCTTATTCCAGGTTTTTGGGGAGAAATATTGGCCACTAAAATTTTATTCTCATACATAAAGAATGTGAGGAGAGGCTATTCTCTCATTCTTGGGAACGAAATCCAAGAGAAGAGCTCAAGGTGATGTGTGTCTCATGGCAGGGCACTGGAATTCTGCATGGCCAGGTCTGCCATAAACTTATAGACAGGAAAAAAGATATCATTTGGGCATGGCCAGGGTCAAGTGTGTTAAGGAGATAAAGGTAGGCCACTAAAAGCTGAATGCAACAGCTGATGTATTTGGCTACTCATGTACAGGATGGGTGCCCACTGAGGTAGAGTCCTTGGAAGTGGATGAGGCACATTACTATCTCAGTGTGAATGGAAGTGTGTGGGATCTGAATAAGTATGGATAGAATACTGGGATAGAGTGAGAAAAGTGACCTTGAAACTCAGTGGTCCTCCTCAATCTTTTTCTGATTTTAGAAAATCCTAACCTAGTATTTTGGGGATTCTACTTTTTCCATGTGAAGTGAGTATACAACAGTATTTTGACTGTCTAACATGAACAGATCTTATGTTTTAATTATTTTTTCCAGATTGCATTTTGATTCATTGTACACAAATGGAGTACATTTTTTGTTTCTATGGTTGTGCACAATGTAGATTCATACCATTCATGTCATCATACATGTACATAGGGCAATGATGTCTATCTCATTCCACCATTTTTGTGACCCACTCCTCCCTCTCATTTCCCTCTACATAATCTAAAGTTTCTCCATTCTTCTCTCACCCCATCTCCCCACCCCCATTTTATATCATCATCCACTTATAAGTAAAAATATTTGCCTTTGATTTTTTGGGATTGGTTTATTTCACTTAGCATAATATTCTCCAATTTCATCCATTTTCCTGCAAATACCATAATATTATTCTTTGTGACTGAATATTATTCCATTGTGTATATTTTTGTTTGGTGTTGTGCTGGCAAGGATGGGATGGGGTGGCAGTTCCTTAGGAGAATGGAAACTGGAAGCAGGGGTGGGAGACATGCAGCCCATTGAAATAAGGTGGAGTCAAACACTTTTCTTACTCATCTGCAGGACCACTGTCATTCTTCATGACATACTATGAAGGAAAACAGACAAAGCCTTATCAAACAGATGTTGTGGATAACTGAATAGGGAAAGAAAATGACTAGGTGAACTAAAGCCAAATTATATGTTAAAGGTTGATCTTGGGATGAACCTCAGCTCTTGAATGGAAACTTCTGGTCATTTTTGTGAATGCTTGTGACATGGTTCTTCTCCACTTGCCACAAGTGTGGCAATGTGGCAGAAGGCACTTTGTGCCAGGCCTCTGGTGTTTTATGCCATTTGCAGCCAGGTTCCAGTGCAGACTGTTAATTTCTAGGAAGTTTTTTTTTTTCTCCATTTGTGAAGTTCAGGGATCATGAGCTGGACTGCCCACTACATAGAACTTGTATATGGGTGCATCATTATCACATACTGGCACAAAAATGGGAGTCTTTTGTGAATTACCAAATTTCTTATCTGTGAAATCATATCTCATGAGGGCTCATGTTTTGCTGTAATCAGAGTGACCAAAGCCTAGTTAGGTCTAATGGTTTGATTATTTGCTTCAAAGATGGTCCCTAGTATCCAGCCTTTATTCAGTGTGTAAGTCTCACCTCTGGACTAGGATCTGTAGATTTAAAGATCAATAAAATGGAATCACTCTTTAGGACTTGTTATCTAGTGAGTGAGGTATAGCTGTCTCACAGCAGTTAAACTCATGTACTCTTTTAAAATAATAGCTTTATTGAGGTTTGATCATCACACCATAAAATTGACTTGTGAAGTGTTCCTTTGGAGTTCTAGGTCATTAGCACATCCACAAAGTTGTGCACGTACACCACTGCCTAACAGAAATTTTCCTTTTCTCTGAAAGAAAACCCTGTTCCCATTTGTAGTCATTCCCATTTATAACTCTTCTGTAGCTCCAGACCCCAAGAGGCTTTTTCTCAATGATTTGTCCATTCTGAGCATTTAATACAGAAGTGATATTCATTGCATGACATTTAGATATCCATGGCCTTAAGTCAGCTATCTTTTTCTTTCTTCTTGCCTTTTTCTGGTCATCATTATACTTCATTGTGTCATTTTATTGGTCCATTTTCTGGTCTGGGTTATTTGGTGTAAAGAAAAGGCACTCCTTCTTTAAGCAGGTTTTTCTCAGTTGACTCCTTTATGGCACATTCCACAGGGCTCTGTACTCACTAAATTCACAGCCTGATAAATGTATAATGAGAAACATGAGCAAAACACAAACATGAATGTAATCAAATGATCAGAGAAGCCCTGTCCAAGGATAAAATATTTATACCAAAATTTGAAAGAGGACCCAGTAACATAAAGAGATGGAGCTAAACATTGGGTAAAACATTTGGAGCTAAGGTTGTCAGAAGTATGGTGAATTCCAAGGATTGAAAGGAAGCCAGAATAACAGCATTGCTATGAGGAGGGTGTCCCAGGTGAGAGGAGCAGTGCCATGGATACCTGACTCTTTTTTGTGTGGAACAGGTTTGGAGTCGTCCAGGTGGAGTGCTATGATCTGATTTGATTTAATAAAACCTGGCTGCTCTTTGAATAATGAAATGCAAGTGTCAAATTGGAAGATACTACTTGGAAAGTTTCTGCATATGTCGTATCCTTTGGCACTGGCAGCCTTGGTTAAGACAAGGTAGAAGAAATAAACCAGAATTGACACATCAAAAAGCTATGCAAAAATGAGAATGGACAGGTATTAAAGATGGGTTGAGTGTAAAGTGGAGTCAGGGCCTAATTTGAGCTCTTTGGTATACATTTCTCTAAAGTTAAGAAATCTGGATGAAAATGGCTTTGAGACATTTATGAAAAATATAGGCAGAAAGATTAACTGGACATTTACATACACACAGGTCTAGAGCTCACAGAAAACCAGGGACTGGATAAGTAGATGTGGGATTCATCAGTGTGGAGGGAGTACTTGAAACCATGTTAGTGAACAAACCTTCTAGGGGGAGATTCTAGAGAGAATAGATGCAAGTCCCAATAATCTACATTCATAGAAGAACAGAGAGTGCAGCTGTGGTGAAGGTATTAGGGGAGCCTGGTGGCATGCAGTCATCAAGAAGAATACTTTTCAGCCAATTCCAGATTTGTTGAGGAATCTTGAGTCAATAGGAATTGAATTCAGTATAAAAGAAATGAATAAGAAACCAGCAAAGCAGAGGTAGAATTTGGGAAGCATGAGAAAGAAAAGTGAGAAGAAAGCAGGGGACTCAAGAGCCCGTCTTTATAGCATTCATTATCTTTGAGTAAAACCTGAAAATAACAGACTCAGCTCCACAACCTGGTTGATAAAATGTCCAGCTCCACCCTCAGCAAAGTTGTAAATTAAAAATCTCCCTGGGGAAAAATGTGCTGTGGACTGATTAGAACACTAAAAATAGATAAACACTAAAGCACTCATTCATGCTTTCTCCAGAATGCTTTTTCATGTTTTAATGCTTGGTTTTATTGCTTGCTGGTTGTATGCACTGTTTTACATTGGAAGGTTATAAGTGAGGGGGTATCCTTAGAATTTTCTTAGCTTTTGAGAGCATGAATCTTACTTTCTTCAGTCTAGACTTGCCCATTATTAGAAGAGAAAAATTATGATGTCTGAGAGATAATTTATGTCCTCATGATATACACAATGTGTATATTTTGTAGTTGGGATCTATAACTTAATGCATGAACCAATTTTGAGAATGGCCTATGCTGTTATTTTGGCATTTAGAAAATAACCTTTGTGAAGGCTGTGTTCATGGTCTTTTTAACACCTATCCTTCAATCTGTGAAATCATTGAGAAACCATTATTGCCCAATTTAGGGATCTAACTTATCATTTACCTGTGCTTTGTAGAATTTGGAATTCTCTCTGCAAATCTATTATGCAAGTACATTGAACAACTAAGTCGCTCTCAATACATTTGTTAACTTTTTCTTAAATTTTAAATGGACAGATAAAGAGAAATCATAATCTTGTTTGAAACTGCTGTACATGGGTTAAACTTACTGAGTTAAATTTTAGTTAAATTTAAGAATTTTATCTGTATAAATGAATGTGAAACAATACTCATGTTAATTAAATTTGAAGAGAAAGGAGGCTTTGGTAACCTGCCTTTGGCTTATCTTTGATCCTTTATTTTGGGTAGACTGTCTAGTTATTTAGTGCTTGACCTTCATCTATTACACTCTTTATGATTTTGAATAAATTGTAAATGCCCTGAGTATAATTTTGTCATTTTTTGATGTTGTGAAGAAATAAGTAATTGTGGCAGTCATAGAATTTTTGAATAGCATCTAGTGATTAAATTTTAAAAACTTCTATTTCTGAATTGTTCAGGGAAAATGTCCCTGATTTAGTACAATTTTGTTATCTTATTATTCTTTCTTAACATCTTTACGAATATATAACTAGTAAATATTCAAAAGAGTCAATGACCAAAATGGTAGCTCAGAATGTGATCTTGGAAATCAGACTGCATGGGTTTGAATCCTGTCTTTGACACATCATGGCATGTGTCCTTGGTCACAGGACTTAGCCTCTCAGGATGAAATCTTCTTCCATCCCCCTGAGGACATAAATCATACCTTTGTCCAGTAGTTCCATACTATATATGCTACCTCCATTTTATCAGATTGTTGCAGTACCACATATTTTTTTTTTTTACCAAATAAACTTCTTTTATTTAATAATGGCCCCAAAGCATGTGTATAGTGATGCAAATGAGGCACCAGGGCATAAAATATGAAGAATGGATAAAATCCAGTACACTGTGGCAACACAGAAGCTACCTAGGAAAAATTGCTGGGGGATGGTGCTAGTGTTCATGGTCTTAGACATCCATTGGGGGTCTTGGAACATATCCCTGGGGATAAGAGGGAGGGGCTTCTCTATTATTACTTTTTTGCATGTTCCAACAAAGGCAGGGACAATGGTGGAATTATTGTCTGTTCAAGCAACTCTAAGAAAGCAAAATTTTATTTTATATATTTGATTACCCTTATGCTATAAGGAGGTGTAAAAAGTATTTTCTTAATCTTCTTTTGAACAAGAGTCCAAATTCTTAATAACAGTATGTAGAAAGGAAATGATGAATTAGAACTGAAATTCTGCAAGATGAGTCATAGCTTATGCAGGTTTCAAACATATCTGAGCCAGGCATGGTGGCAACTGTAATCCCTGTGGCTCAGCAGGCTGAGGCCTCACAATTTCATAGAAAATTTCTGGTATGTTTCATGGTATGGAACTGGGCATGAGAACTGTACCTTCTCCTTCCTTCCTTTCCTTGCTTTACACATTAACCTTGAAAGTGAAACCTATTCTTGTGGACAAGTCTCCTAGATGTTGTTTGTCAATTTCAAGGTCCTGTTTTAGCAGACAGAGAAAGTACTGGTGATCCAGATCATCGTTCTTGTGCTCCTGAGAAAGGATGGTGGTGATGATGGCTGTGGAAGAAAGGGTCCCACCCTCACAGTCTGGGTCAGAGAAAAGGTACACAGCAGTAACAAGAAATGTTTTGCCCACTGTGTCCTCCACATTTGTCTCATGCTAACATGTTAAATCTATGTAATCTACCTATAAGTGTGTGTGACTGCACAGATGCACATGTATGCATTAGAAAACAACTACACACTTTTGATTTCTCCTTGGACTTTCATAATTCGATGTGATAGTTTTAATTTGATAATTAAATAATGTTGTTCCCATATTTTAAAACCTAACCTATTGAAGTGTAAAATTATCTGACAGTTGCTGTGTCTCAAGTAAAATAATACTGATTTTTAGTGTATGACTTGTCATGAAAATAAATTATCAAACATCAGAGAAATGAAAATCCATATTTTAGTCACCAAGTGCAGTAGTTTCAGGAGGAGAATATAAAAGCCAAAACTTGTTTCATACATACCTTTACCCCTTTTAACATTTTTAACTAAAGAAAATATTTTAGAAATAGAATTTATGCTTGGGACCTATATGCTTTGTCTCATGGTTTTGTTACTTTACTGTGAATCTCTTCTATTGGAAATTTCTGCTGGTATTGAAGGATTTATATACCACCAAAAAGGTTATGTGGAGAAAAGACTGTTTAGACTATATGTCTAGAGGTTGTGTGTGTGAGTGTAGTGAGTATTTCAGTCTAGTTTGTCCTAGATTGTCTCAGTTTTAACAGCGAATGTTTTTTTAGTCCCTGGGCAAACCAATGTCATTAGCCACCCTGTCTGCTTATAGCTCCTGGGGGTACAAAACTTACCTTATTGTAATTGTGCCTTTTCTTTACTACTGTTAAATATTCTTAAAGGAAGTAGGGGAAGTAAAATAAACTCTAAGATTATCTAAATATCCTATAAATTCTAGGCAAGGCTGAAATATGATGTGAATAGAACTCAAATTATTTTCAAAGCATTTCTCTTAGTAATGTATCATTGTCACTACTAAAAGAATTTGCTGTTGATTGTATTTATAGAACATTATTGAAATACAAAAATTGCAGGTTACTGGACATTAGTGAAGTAATGGAGTGTCAAAGTTGAGTGGATTATAGAAAGGCAGATCAAAGGAGCTTTGTGGCCATGAAAATTTTCTGCCTTGACTCTGTCACAGCAGTCTTGTGATCAGGTGTCCAGTGTTGATTTTACAGACTGTTAGAACTTCAGGAAATTGTGTAAAGAGGACATAAGATCTGTGAATTATTATTACTTAAAACTGTTTACAAATCTTTAGTTATTGAAGAGCTTAGAGGTTAAGAATGTGAAGAGAAACATGACACCTTCTAACGCTATTAGAAAATATGTTCCCAAATATTAGATAGTTCCTAAAAGTGAACTCCTCTAGAAATTATTTGTAGTTGTTCTTGGGTCTGGCAATGTATTAAGAGCTTTATGACCATTGATAATTATGGTGACAGTAGAGTCACTGCTTATTTCCTGTTGATTCTGTGAACTCTAAGTTCAGCATATCACTATTTCAAAACTGCAGAAACTTCTGAGTACTACTTAGGGATGTAATGCAACTCCCTCAAGCCCTAAAGTGCAGTGAAGTAAAGAGGAAGCCATAGTCGTACAGTTTGATGATGCAGAACTTGGGCTCACACAACAAACCAGAGTTCACATCTCAGCTCCACCTCCTCTTGTTTGTATGATCTTTGGCAAATCAGTTATTGTTTTGGGCTTCATTGCTTACATGTAGTATGAGATCAGAGAAGTCAGTTTTTTCTCTATCATAGGGATGTTATTAAGAATAAACAAGAATGATGGACAATGAGGGAACATAGGTGTAAGTTGTGATGTTTATGTGGGAGAGGGAGAGAAGATAGAGGTAAAAATTTGTAGTAAGAGTGAAGGAGGAAACAATACATGTTGGCTGTTAGCATGAGAAAAGTGAGAACGAGAATCCAGGGAGACAGGGAGGTGAGAGAAAAAATGTGTACAGATTTTTTAAGTAAAAATATAGAAATACACAACAAAGCTGTCATAAAATATTCAGACATCACCTTCCTCAATAAATCGATGCATAAAAAATAAATGAGACATTGAAAGAACTTCATTAGTGTAGATGTCAAATTTGCTTCTCTATTTACTGGAAGCACATATAATAGCAGTGCACGGGAACCAAGAGATACATTTCATTTTGTTTTTAGCAATTGATTTTTAGAAAGCCTCTTAGCCTTCCATGACTTGATCCCCTTCTGCCAAATCTCAGTATGACAAGTCAACAATCTTCCAGTTTCCAATTTCCTGGATATTGAGGTGAACATTTTAGAGGCAACAAAGGCATGGATGATATCACAGGCTAGAGTTTCTCAGGCCTCAATTTAAATTTTGCCTCTACCTCAGTTCTGAGCCATGCATTGCTCACTACTCATTCATATCTTGTTCCCTCTGCTTTCCTACAAGAATGGGGTTTTGTTCTGAACAGCATGTGCAAATCACAATTACTACTACTATTCTTCATAATTTGTTACTACTACTGCTACTCTACTCAAATTACTGCTCAAGAGGCAAATCTACCAGTTTTCACACCTCTGCCTATCTTGTGTTTTTCCAGTTAAAATTTTATTGGAATACATTACAGATTTCTTTACATATTGGCTGAGATTATTTTCCATTTCTATGGGCAAAGTTGAGCAATTGTGCAAGAGACCATGGAGTCTGCAAAACCTAGTCTTTGCTATCTGGTTTTTGAGTAATATGTTTGCTGACCCCTCATCTAAGAAAATTATAACAGCTGTGTCTTTCAGTTTCCTGTTTCCCCTCCTACCTGTGATGATTATATGGCCTGTGTTTACCTTCTCCCTTTTCCTGCTGGATTGTATCCAGTTGATTATAGATGGTATTGGCATCAGATCTACCATTTTGCTGCCACAATTATTCTCCACCCCCCACCATTTTACAACCTAGATTGTTAGCCCACAAACTTCCTGGTCAATCATTGGTCAGATTGTTATTAGCCCACAAAATTCTACTACCTAAGAATAGCTCCCCCACCATTCTCTCTCTCTTACCCTTCTGTGCAGACACTGCCTATCTGTTAAATAAAATCTCTTGTGTGAATTCCCACATCAGGAATGGTTTCTGGGTGCTTTCATTTGTGCCATGATTTCAATGGGCTCTTCTACTACTGCCACTTACGTGTGTGAAATCCCATCTCTTGCCTAAGACCCTCTGATGTGGTTTCACCTTCCATTCGCCCTGATGCTTGGTTGAACATCCACCACCAGCTTCAGATTGGTGTTTCCTGTAGGTTGACTTAAACACTCCTCTGCTGACCTGGGGGTGACCATTGGTTATCCAGTGCCCTGGAGGCAGTTGAGAGGTGGGGATTCCCCAAGACATGACTTTTACAATTACAACTGATCTCCTTAATTGACCTTATCTGACAGGCAGATCCCCAGTGTTTATGGTAGAGATTCCCTCTCTGGGTTGAGGCTCCCCTTTAGTTTTTCTCTCAAAATTACTGCCACTAGGTCCTTAACCCCACTGCCTTTTTCCTGGCACACAATAATGGGGGTGACAACTCCCATCATGTGCTGTCTTCTCATCTACAGTCAACTATTCTGTGACCTTGGTATGATGTAGGTGCTGACTCAGCTATTTATCAGTCTCCACCATGGGATCTGGGTCCCCCATTCTGGCAGATTCACCCCTGGGTTGTTTACTAGAAAATCTTAAACCTCTTCACCTGGTCTACAGCCACCAAAACTTATTTGCTTGTGTAATGATATTTGGACACAGTATCCTTCATGTAATCAATCAAAATAGCCAATTAATGGCATACAAATTCTGTGAGTCTTTGCTCTTCCTTGAAACCTGAACACCTTCTTTTTGCTTCTTCTCCCATCATAATCCTTCCTCCTTCTCCAACTTTGACCCAACTAATGATCCACCCCCATACTGGTCTCCTGCAGTAGAGGCCCCTCTGGCCTCTTTTTCTCTGTCTCCTTTGCCCCTGTCTGTTTAGTCTTCTGCCCTGTCCACCCAGTCCTCCTGCCATGAGGTCTCAAGAACATATTCTAGTTGCCCTGTGGGAGGTGGCTGGTGTGGAGGGAGTGATCAGAGTCCATATTCTTTTATCACTGTCCTGTCTTTCCCAGGTAGACAAGCTGCTAGGCTTCTTCACCTCCAACTCTGCAATCTTCATTAAAAATTTCAGTATTTTACCTAGTCTTATGATGTTAGATTTAAAAGATGCCTTTTTCTACATACCCTAGACTCTCAATCATAATTTCTGTTTACCTTTAAGGAACCAGATAGTGGATCTTAATTTACCTAGAAAATATTGCCTCAAGGATTTGGCAATAGCCCTCACCTGTTCAGCCAAACCCAAGCTAAGAACTTAACAAGGCTTAATAATTCCTAGGCAGCAATTTTCCTTGAAATGGAATGTACTAGCAGACTCAGTTAGAGACCATTCTGAGACTGAAGGAAAAAAAAATTGTCCATTTTAAGCTTCTGGGCTAAAACACAGAAAAATGGTTTTAAGACTCTCTCTCCATTTCCCTCTCTCTCACTCTTTCTCCCTCTCCTCCCACTTCTGCCTGTCATTTTCTCCATCTCATACTATAATTAATGGCCATTAATATTTTTTTCTTCTAGGACTCTTGTTTTTCCTTAAATGGTATATTTTTGAGCTCATAATTTTGATTTCACATACCTAGATTAATGTTTTTATCAGTTCTGTTTTTTATTCATCTCTAAATTTGTTTTATTAAAACATCTATAATATTGCATGGAGATTCACTTACAAAAACTACAAGATGTTTTCTTTTGTTATGTGTATATCATGTTGTCTGATATTGTCTTGTCTGTTTATATATGTGCATCAAAATATCATGTGCATGATATCAAAATTGACACAAATTACAAGCACTCATGAAAATAAAATTTAGAAAATTGATCCAAATACCTTTAATTCACATGATTTTAAAAAGGTTTAATTTAAATCGAGTAAACAAATCAAGGTAAAATGTCTTTAAAATTACTTAACTCACAAGTCTGTCTAGGTAGTCAAACTAATAACATGTTGTGTCTATAAAATGTCTAATCCATTTATTTCTTCAAGAGAAAAGAGATGGCAAATATTGCTAAATACACTTGTCTGATATTTTTTGCAGTTAAATAAGTCTATTTGACATATATGGGACTACTACAATGTGTTTGTTAGAGACATCTGATTAATTTACACAGTTAAAATGCTAACTTAAATAACATATATTACTCTTAACTCTTTAAATCCCATGGGGTAACATGGTAAATAATAAGGGTTTATAGTTGCTTTGTGTGATCACTAAAACCAAGGTTACTGGGAGTTAAGTCCTAACAGGTCCTATTCTATTTACAAAGAGGATCCAAAGATTCAAGTGTGTTTCAATTAGAGTACTATAAATAACAAAAAATATTTTATCTTATTAAAATGGAGTAGTTTATCTAAATTCAAAAATTACATAAGAGTTTTTTCAAATAGTGAACAAAAAGGGATCAACAGATAGGAAAGAAAGTAAGAGGTTTTAAGTATGGAAATATGTTTAGTAGAAGAAAAAAGTTTTTCTGGGTAATAAAGTCTATGTGATGAAATATATGAGGGTCTAAGTAATTGCTAAAGAAGCTTGAGTGTATGTAAAGGGCAAACTTAAGTTTGTGTGTAATTAAGTTGGTTAGATATATGTAAGACAATCAGCTAAATCTATTTAGGGATTTTCCCTAAGATCAAATATTAATGGGTTAATATAAACCAGTGTTAAATGTATATGTTAAAATGACAAAGATTTCTGGAAAACACTAATTTACTTTTAACATTGTGTATGTTAAGTTTTATTCCTTATTACAATTAATTTTAAACCTTAGGATTTATACAATTATGGTTAAACAATAATTGTTGGAGTATTGTACTACGTTACAGAGTCTAAATATTTCTTTAAAAGCTAAATTTGTTTAACATAACAGTATCAAGGTAATTGTGGAATGGTCACTCTTCTTTGAATATTAAATTTGTTCATATCTTCCAGGTATACATATATTTAAAGCAGAAAATTTATCAAGCTGCTCTCTTCCAATCTAAACTTGTCTGTAGTTGTAGTTTTACACTTATAATAATCATAAATTTTATTGAGAACTTATTTATATCACTTAATGTTCTATAACACGACCTGTTATCAATAGGGTATATGGAAAATTTGTTATTTTTTACACTGAGATAAAAACAATTTAAATATTAATGTATTTCTAAAAGTTAGTGAGCACCTGATTTATTTAAAGGTTAATATTGTGAAACATGAAAAACAAAACAAAACAAAAAAAACATTTTGCCACACAAAAGGAAAGCTAAAAGCTCTTCTTGATTTATATTGTGGATATAATGTCATATTATTTTAGTTAACATTTATATAGACTCTGGAAACAACATATGTATACTTTGTAAAATGATGTTTAAAAAGGAGGCAAAGATCAGCCTCAGACCTAGAAAACTTTACCTAAGATTTGTGAATAGCCCCACCTTACCTAAGATAAGGTTGTGCCTCCCACCTTACTATGTATCAGAGTGGCTACAAAATAAGCCAAATTTCAGCTCATTTAAAGTTATATTCAAAAGATTGGTTTTTATTGTAGAATTACTGTGATCTCAAATAGGAAATATAATACATAACTCACCCAAAGTTCAAGCTACCTATTAAACTAAATATGTTTTTACTCTTTTTAATTCCATTTTGTATTTTCCTCATAAACTCTCTAATTCTTACCTGTTTAATGTTTTCAAGAAATACTGCTTCAAGATCAAACAACCTAAATTAGAGATAACAAGCCATCACCTACAGGACAGATAAAATAGACCCCAATTAAGTAAAATAGGATAAAGACTGTAAAATCATAAACATTAAAGTTAAAGTCCAGTACTCTTACTTTATGACTGGTGAGACTGGCTTGCTCAATATTTAAGTTCAAACTTAGAGATTGACATTAAAATACAAGTGCCAAGAAAACCAATATTTGACACTTGCACTCTTGAGTCAGCCTGAATCCAGGGAAGGGGAGAACTTCTTTAAGGAGCTTTGTAACTCTAGGCCACATGACCTCCCAATCAGGGAGATTAATGAGACCACTAGAGAATGAAAAGTAAATCAGTGCACCTGCTATGAAGAGGAGGGTCAATAAAAAAGGGAGACTACCCTGATGCTTCCAAAGAAAGCCACCTCATCAAGGAGATCCTACCTAGCAAATAGCACTGAAGGAGGTAATAAACTGCTCTTAAGTTCTCCATGAGTGTCCACTGTGGGAATTCAGCTGACTCTTAAGAGCAGATAGGGACAAGGTCTGTTTGGCCAGCTTGATCTTGAACACCTAGCTAAACAGTTAAAACCAAAACTTAACCATTCTTGGGCATTTAAAAGAAGAAACAGTAGTCAAATGTAATTTAAGATGTACACTTCTTGTAACCCAAAGAATAAATAACACTGGAGAGTACAAAAGAGATTCTTAATGAGGCAGGGGTGCCTGATAACTATCAAGAGCAACTGCCAGAGTCAGACATTTTTGGTCATTTTAAGGCCTACAGATCTTTCTAAATAGGACCATGCCTGATAAATTGGCTACAGAAATTCCTACAAGATCAGACACACAAGTCAATTAACTGCTTTTCCTTCAAGACTACCAGCCCCCGACACCCAAAGCCGATACCTGTGATTCACTGTTGACAAACTTGACTACAAAAACTCTGCTCCTGCCTAAAGCCCTCCCTAATTTCTTTTATACAGGAATGAGACTCTTCACCCCTCACAAGCAAGAAGAAGTTACAGAAGAAAGACATTTATCCCACCACTGATATCTATTAAAACAAAAAGGATGAATATTGGCATCAGATCTGCCATTGTGCTGGCACCATTTTACATCCTAGATTGTTAACCTGAGAATTTCCTAGTCAGTCATTGGTTCAGATTGTTAGCCCTCAAACTTTCTCATTAGTCATTAGATTGTTATTATCCCATGAATTTTCACTACCTAAGAATAGTTCCCTGCCATTCTCTCTCCCACCCTTGTGGTCATTCCCTCTGCCTGTCCACTTAATGAAATTTCTTGGGTGAGTTCCCACATCAGGAGTGGCTTCTGGGTCCTTTCAAGTGGAATGATTATAGATGTGTTAGATCTTATGATATACACAAAAAACTGAATGAATCACAAAAGAATTACATTATTTTTTAAATGAGTAAATGTTCCATAGTATATTACTTTTGTAAAACATTCTTAAAATGATAAATTTGTAAAAATAGAAAAGTTTTAATGGTGGCCATGAGTAGTGGGGAGGGCAGCTGGAGAAAATAGATGTGGCTTAGAGGTCAGCAAGAAGGGTATTTGTTGATTTTTCAAGATGGCAGACTAGAGGGTGGCTGCATTTCATGTTGCTCCAGGACTCAGAATTCAAAGGAGGAGATATTGAGAGACTTGGGACCAACTCAAAGCAGCCAGGTGAGTCTCTCCCATTGGGGAGGCATCCCAGATGGGGCAGTAGTCCCAGAACTCAGGGAACTTTGTGAAGTAGAGCTGCCCGGTGAGACACCCCTCCCCCTGCTGAAGCAGTGAACTCAGACAACTGGAAGCATAGTAGAGGAGGCCACTCAGCACAGTGCTTGGACTTGGAGCAACCACTGGGGCTCTGGGCAGCTGCCCAGAGGAGGAGCGGTGAGGAGAGCTGTTTGGACTCAGAGCAACCACTCCTGAACACTGGGGCCTGCCCAGAGGAGGAGGAGGAGGAGCATGGCCACTGGGACTCTGAGTAACTGCACCAGAGCTGCAGGCAGTTGCCAGAGGAGGAGCTGCAGGGTGAGCTGTTTGGACTCAAAGCCACCGCTCGTGAATGCCAGGGCCTGCCCTGAGGAGGAGGAGGAGGAATGAGGCGGGTCGCTTGGACTTGGAGTGACTGCACCAGAGCTACAGGTGGTTCCCAGAGGAGGAGCTGCGTGGTGAGCTGTTTGGCCTCAGAGCGACCACTTCTGAACACCAGGGAACAGCCCGGAGGAGGAGGAGGAGCGCGTCAGGTTGCTTGGACTTGAGTGACAGCATTAGAGCTCCGGGAGGCTACTCAGAGGAGGAGGCAAGTGGTGAGTTGTTTGGGCTCAAAGCGACCACTCCTGAACACTGGGGGACTGCCTGGAGGAGGAGTGCAGTGGGTCACTTGGTTTCAAGCAGTCGCACCAGAGCTCTGGGGGGCTGCCCAGAGGAGGCATGCAGCAGATTGCTTGGACTCACAGCAACTCAGAGTGACCGCTCCTGAATACCCGGGGGGCTGCCTGGAGGAGAAGGAGGAATGGGGTGGGTCACTTGGACTCAGAGTGACTGCCCAGGGCTACGGGCAGTTGGCGAGAGGAGGAGGCATGTAGTGAGTTGCTTTGTCTCCTAGTGACCGCTCTGGAACACCAGGTGGCTCTCCAGAGGAAGAGGTGTGCGGTAGGTCACTGGGTCTTGAAGGGAACGTACGGGGTTCCAGGTGGATGCTCAGAGGAGGGGCCACATAGCCAGGTGATTAGGTGCAGAGCAGGGTCCCAGGACCTAGGAGGCTTCTTTGTGAAAGAGCCACACAGAGACACGCTTAGGGCCTGAGTGAAGGTTCCAGGACTGCTGGCAGATTCTCTGAGGAGAGGCAAACTAAGGAGACTCATCTGCGAAGGGTGAGGCTCCCAGGCCCTGGAGGTAGGTCTGGGACCCTGGGAACATTGCAGAGGAACGCAGCCCAGCCCAAGCAGTAGTTGGAGATTGACGGGAACCTCTAGGAGGGGAACTGACCAGCAAGACCTCACCACCAGGTGAGTCTTCCCTGCCTGGTGAGGTTTTCCCACAAGGACGGTAAAACCAGAGACACAGGCCCAAACATACCTTGCCTCAGCCCACAGCCTAGTTCCCCTTTGGATGACCATTGGTCAGCAAGTGGAGGCACCTCTGCCCACTAGCAGGGATTATAACCCACCTGAAGGCCACCACTCCTAGAGATGCAGCTTCCTTGTGGAGCACTGCACTATCAACTTCCTCCAAGACTTCAGCCTACTGAGGGCTAAGAGGGGTATACTAGAAATCTCCAGGGACATTGTAAGTCAAAAGAGGAAATCTGTAGTATCTCAGCAGTCCACTGATACCTTAACAATATGAGAAAACAAGGTAAGACAATGCCCCAAACACACCTGGATGTTACATCAATAAAACCCAATGACACCATGGCAGAAGAAATGACAGAAAAGGAGTTCAGAATGTACATAATGAAAATGATCAGGGAAGCAAACGAAGAGATGAAAGAGCCAATGCAGGCACCGAATGATGAGATGAAAGAGCAAATGCAGGCATTGAATGATCGCACCAATCATCAGTTAAAAGAGCAAATAGAGGAAGCAAAAGATCATTTCAATAAAGAGTTAGAGATATTGAAAAAAACCAAACAGAAATCCTTGAATTGAAGGAAACAATAAACCAAATTAAGAACACAATTGAAAGCATGTCCAGTAGGATAGAACACCTGGAAGACAGAACCTCAGACATTGAAGACAAAATATTTAACCTTGAAAACAAAGTTCAAACAACACAGAAGATGGTAAGAAATCATGAACAGAATCTACAAGAACTATGGGATATCATGAAAAGGTCAAATTTAAGAATTATTGGGATTGAGGAAGGCTTAGAGAAACAAACCAAAGGAAAGAAGAATATATTCAATGAAATAATATCACAAAATTTCCCAAATCTGAAGAATGAAATGGAAGATCAAGTTCAAGAGGCTTATAAGACTCCAAATACACAAAATTACAACAGACCCACACCAAGGCATATTATAATGAAAATACCTAACATACAAAATAAAGACAAAATTTTAAAGGCTGTTTGAGAAAAGAACCAAATTACATTCAGGGGGAAACCAATACGGATATCAGCAGATTTTTCAATCCAGACCCTAAAAGCTAGAAGGGCTTGGAACAACATTTTTCAAGCCCTGAAAGAAAATGGAACTGAGAATCTTATACCCAGCAAAACTTACCAAGAATCTTATACCCAACAAAACTTACCATCAAATTTGATGATGAAATAAAATCCTTCCATGATAAACAAAAGCTAAAAGAATTTACAAAAAGAAAGCCAGCATTACAGAACATTCTCAACAAAATATTCCATGAGGAAGAGATGAAAAACAAAGAAGCAAATCAGCAAAGGGAGGAATTATCCTAAAGGAATTGACAAATAAAGGAGGAACCAAGTCGTGTCAAAAAAATAAATAAAAAAATAAAGTAAATGAACCAAATGACCAGGAATACAAATCACATGTGAATAATAACCCTGAATGTTAATGGTCTGAATTCATCAATCAAAAGACATAGAATGGCAGATTGGATTAAAAAGAAAGATCCAACAATATGTTGCCTGCAAGAGACCTCCTAGAAAAAGATACCCATAGACTAAAGGTGGAAAGATGGGGAAAAACATACCATGCATATGGACTCAGCAAAAAAGCTGGAGTATCCATCCTCATTTCAGATAATGTGGACTTGAAGCCAAAGTTAGTCAGAAGGGATAAAGAAGGTCATTTCATACTGCTTAAGGAAGCATAAATCAGCAAGATATAACAATCATAAACATCTATGACCCAAACAGTGGCTCATCCATGTATGTCAAACAAATCTTTCTCAATTTCAGAAACCAAATAGACCATAACACAATAATACTAGGTGATTTTATCACGCCTCTCTCACCACTGGACAGATCTTCCAAACAAAAATTGAACAAAGAAACCATAGATCTCAATAACACAATCAATAATTTAGACATAATGGACATTTATAGAATATACCATCCAACCAAGAGAGAATACACTTTCTTCTCAGCATCACATGGATTCTTCTCTAAAATAGACCATATATTATGCCACAAAGCTGATGTTAGCAAATACAAGATGATAGAGACACTACCTTGTATTCTATCAGATCATAATGGATTGAAATTAGAAATAAATGGAAGAGTAAAAAACAGAAATTACTCCAACACCTGGAGATGAAACAATATGCTCTTATATGATGAATGGATAACAGAAGATATTAGGAAGGAAATTTAAAAATTCTTAGAGGTAAATGTGAAAAAGACACATCATATCAAAATCTCTGGGACACTATGAAAGCAGTACTTAGAGGAAAATTTATTTCATGGAGTGCATTTAATAAAAGAAGTAAAACTCAACAAATAAATGACCTAACACTGCTGCTCAAAGCCCTAGAAAAAGAAGAACAGATCAGCTCCAAAAGTAGTAGAAGACAGGAAATAGTTAAAATCAGAGCTGAAATCAACGGAATTGAAACAAAAGAAAGAAAACAAAAAATTGACAAAATAAATAGTTGGTTCTTTGAAAAAATAAACAAAATTGATAAACCTTAAGCCACACTAACAAGGAGAAGACAAGAGAAAACCCAAATCACTAAAATTTGGAATGAACAAGGCAATATCACAACAGACACGATTGAAATACAAAACATAATTAGAAGCTATTTTGAAAATCTATACTCCAACAAAATAGAAAATTTCGAAGAAATCAACAGGTTTCTAGAGACATGAATTGTCTAAACTGAACGAGGAGGACATACACAATTTAAATAGACCAATTTCAAGTAATGAAATAGAAGAAGTCATCAAAAGTCTACCAACAAAGAAAAGTCCAGGACCAGATGGGTTCTCAACCGAGTTCTACAAAACCTTTAAAGAAGAGCTCATTCCAATACTTCTCAAAGTATTCTATGAAATAGAGGAGGGAACCCTCCCAAACTCATTCTATGAAGCCAATATCACAGTGACACCTGAACCAGACAGAGATACGTCGAGGAAAGAAAACTTCAGACCAATATCCTTAATGAACGTCGACACAAAAATTCTCAACAAAATTTTAGCAAATCGCATACAAAAACATATTAAAAAGATAGTGCTCCATGATCAAGTGGGTTTCATCCCAGGGATGCAAGGTTGGTTCAACTTCAGGAAATCAATAAATTTCATTCACCATATCAATAGACTTAAAGTCAAGAATCACTTGATAATTTCAACAGATGCAGAAAAAGCTTTTGATAAAATACAGCACCGCTTCATGCTCAAAACACTAGAAAAAATAGGGATAGTGGGATCATTCCTTAACATTGTAAGGGCCATCTATGCTAAGCCCATGGCTAATATCATTCTAAATGGTGAAAAACTGAAAGTCTTCCCCCCGAAGACTGGAACAAGGCAGGGATGCCCTCTATCACCACTTCTATTCAATATCGTCCTTGAAACTCTAGCCAGAGCAATTAGACACTCTAAAGAAATTAAAGGGATATGAATAGGAAAAGAAGAACACAAACTATCCCTATTTGCTGATGATATGATTATATACTTAGACGAACCAGGAAATTAGACCAGAAAACTTTTAGAACTCATAAGTGATTTGAGTAAAGTAGCAGGTTATAAGATCAATGCACATAAATCTAATGTATTTTTATACATAAGTGATGAATCTTTGGAAGGAATAATTAGGAAAACTACCCCATTCACAATAGCCTTGAAAAAAATAAAATACTTGGGAATCAATCTCATAAAAGAAGTGAAAGACCTCTACAATGAGAACTACAGAACACTAAAGAAAGAAATGAAAGAAAACCTTAAAAGATGGAAAGATCTCCCATGTTCTTGGATAGGAAGAATTAATATTGTCAAAATGGCCATACTACCTAAAGTGCTATACAGATTCATTGCAATTCCAATTAAAATCCCAAAGGTGTACCGTACAGAAATAGAGCAAGCAATTTTGAAATTCATCTGGAAGAATAAGAAATCCAGAATAGCTAAAGCAATCCTTAGCAGGAAGAGTGAAGCAGGGAATATCACAATATCAGATCTTCAACTCTACTACAAAGCAATAGTAACAAAAACGGCATGGTATTGGTACAAAAATAGACAGGTAGATCAATGGTACAGAATAGAGGACATGGACACAAACCCAAATAAGTACAATTTTCTCATACTACACAAAGGGAACAAAAATATGCAATGGAGAAAAGATAGCATCTTCAACAAATGGTGCTGGGAAAATTGGAATTCCATATCTCTCATCATGCACAAAACTAAACTCAAAATGGATTAAGGACCTCAGAATCAGACTAGGGACCCTGCGGATTATAGAAGAAAATGTAGGTCCAGATCTTCAACATGTCTGCTTAGGACCAGACATCCTCAACAGGACTCCCATAGCACAAGAAATAAAAGCAAGAATCAATAACTGGGATAGATTCAAACTAAAAAGCTTTCTCTTAGCAAAGGAAACTATCAGCAATGCCAAGGAAAAGCCGACAGAGTGGGAGAAAATCTTTGCCAATCATACTTCATAGAGCACTAATCTCCAGAATCTATAAAGTACTCAAAAAACTCTACACCAAGAATACAAATAATCCAATTGACAAATGGGCTAAGGAAGTGAATAGACACTTCACAGAAGAAGATCTACAAGCAATCAACAAACATATGGAAAAATGTTCAACATCTCTAGTAATAAGAAAAATGCAAATCAAAACCACCCTAAGATTCCATCTCACTCCAATTAGAATGGCGATTATCAAGAATATAAGCAACAACAGGTGTTGGCGAGGATGTGGGGAAAAAGGTACACTCATACATTGATGGTGGGGCTGCAAATTAGTGCAGCCACTCTGGAAAGCAGTGTGGAGATTCCTTAGAAAACTTGGAATGGACCCACCATTTGACCCAGCTATCCCAATCCTTGGCCTATACCCAAAGGACTTAAAATCAGCATACTACAGAGATACAGCCACATCAATGTTCATAGCTGCTCAATTCACCTTAGCCAGATTGTGAAACCAACCTAGATGCCCTTCAATTGATGAATGGATAAAGAAACTGTGGTATATATATACAATGGAATATTATTCAGCCATAAATAATGATAAAATTGTGGCATTTGCACGCAACTGGATGAAACTGGAGAATATCATGCTAAGTGAGATAAGCGAATCTCAAAAAACCAAAGGACGAATGATATCGCTAATAAGTGGATGATGATGACACATAATGGGGGGAGGGGGTTTAGTGTTAGGGTTAGAGTTACGGTTAGGGAGGGGGCAAGAATGAAGGAAGCAAGGACTGTATAGAGGGAAAAGAGGGGTGGGAGGGGGGTATGGGGAAAAAAACAGAATGAATCAAACAACATTACCCTATGTAAATTTATGATTACACAAATGGTATGCCTTTGTGCCATGTACAAACAGAAACAACATGTATCCCATTTGTTTACAATAAAAAAAAAGAAAAGAAAAAAAAGAAGGGTATTTGTGATGCAAATGGTCTATACCTGAGCTATATCTTTAATGTCACAGTGTGAACCATGGGGGTGTTCTATATAAAGTTAGCAGAGGATGTCTCTCTTTTTCTTAACAAACTTGTTTAAGAATAAAATTATTCTAATTGAATAAATAAAACTTTAACTTATTGACCCATACTGAACTGACATGCAAGTGGTTATCATTCTAAAATTATCCAAATTTTTCTTAGTAGTCTGGTAAACAAGTATACAAAATGAAATGTATAAACAATAATCACAAGAAGTACTTTCTAGATAGTTCATAAAAATGTCTTCCAGGAACAAAACTGGTTGTACACCCACGTTGTTCTCATAAATACTCTTTTCCTCAATTAATTATACATTTCCATACTATATCACAGTTTATTTCAATATTATACATTTACAATTATACATTTCAATACTATATCACATGAAAAATATGTGCACATTTGTTTTATATAAATTTATGAAGTTGATATCATATGTTCCTTTAGAAGTTCAGGTGGAAAACAATAAAATAATATTGAAAATATTTAATCCTTAATATTTTAATGGAGCTTGTACTGATACAGGATAATATCAACTAAAAGTGTTTCTTTAATTACGGTGAATCCAAGAATAACTACAAATTATTCAATCCACAGATTCCATTCTACAAAGTGATTCAATTTGTTTCTCACAGACTAAATCATTAAGAAAAAAATCACAATATCAGTAATGGAAGAGTTAACTAGAAGTAGAGAAATTTGTTTTCATGTAGTAAAACATGAAAGGAGACATTTATGAAAGCCTGAGGGAGAAAAATGACTCTAAAACATAAGGTACACATTAATTGAAATGTTATGTTGTCAAGCTATCTGAACATAATTGAGTTTAGACCTTTAAAATGTTACCAAATGGAAATCACTGAGTCACCTAAATCACCTTCACCTGACACAGAATAAAGCCAATGCTGGTAACTTCAATCAAACTGCTCAGAGTAAGCAGTTTCTTAGTGTGGCAGTATTTCAGGATACAGATAATGAATATACTGTAGTTAATTTTTCTAAATCAACTAGCAGCAAAATACATTCACTCATGCATTTTCAAGACCCCATCAAAGAGAAGTATTAATATTTTTTAAAGAGCAAATTTGTGTGAAAGAATATGCTACCTAGCAGGCTTGGTAAAGTTTAGGTGGGAAATTCAGATTTAGGTTGGAAAGCTCTTGCACAAGAGATTGCATCTCCATTTTCAAAAGGTCATTTGAAATCAGCAGATTCTCCTTCCCGTTTTCACAGCTCACCTGTTTTCTAAATAGAAGTGAACAGAGGGATAAACTGTGGAGTGGCAAAGCTGATGATGCTGAAAGTTTTGCTCCAGCGATTACACAACATCCACTTGGAATTGTGAACCAGGCCTTGGGGGACATGGAGGACAGGATGCAGTGGAGAGTATAGAAAGGGTGAGTCACTGTGACTGGCCATTAACATTTGAAGTTCACCAAGTGTCAGTCATCCTTAGATAACAAGTCTGTGGTGCAGAAACTCAGACACTAATCAACTCATCATTAATCAGAGTAATGGTACAGGTCTCTGGCATTCTTAGAGGGAGCAGAGGGCAGGGTCGCAGTTATAAAGGTTTTTCATTTCTTTGATTAAGGAAAAAAATAGCAGCAACACGGTGCACACTCACTAGGTCAGCTTCCCTCTCATGGATGCCTCATGGATTAAAGGCATATGGAAGCTTCCAGACTTAGCAATGCTCCATCCTGACCCAGTGACTCTGAGGAAAAGGTGGTGACCCAGAAGCTGGTACTCATCAAGTTTGCAATGTTGTGCCCAGGAGCACTCCCTGGATGGAGAGTCCACCTGACCTACACCCACCCTATGCCATTTGGTTGGTGCCACACCATGTGACCCACAGCCCCATCCACCACACCTGTCCCACAAACAGGCCCATGCCCCATGGTGGCGCCACTGTCAAGCACAAAGCAACTTTCTGAAGACTCCTGGAACAATGGCAGTTGAAGTACTAGCAGTGCCCAACATCTGCCACTGCCAGGACTGGATTGCTGGGATCCAGCCCTAGCAGGAGTCCATTGGTTCCACACTGGTAAACGGGGCGCGGGGAGACACCATCAGCGATGGATGGAGAATTAAAGACAAGACTCTAGTTCTGGTGCAATCAATCCCACTTTATTCTGGGGAAGGCTGGATTTATATACATTTTTCTTCATGCTATGATGACAGGCTTATGATTAATAAAATCAAAGAAGTTTCCAAAGCATAGGCAGAAATTGTTTTTACCGAAAGATTGTGAGAAAACAGTAACCTTACAGATCGTCCTTACCTAATCACAATTGTTTTAAGCATATCTAATTATGTCAATGAGCTAATACAATGTTTATTTCCTTAATATCTAAATTTCATGTGACCTAAGATTATTCTTATTACTTTTGTGGTAAAGCGATAGGCAAATAATCTCACGTGACCACTTCTACTTGGTCCATCTGGATAATATCTAAATTGCTGAGTTAAGGGCTACAGGAGGCAGTGGTCCCAATGGTTATTATGTACCAACATTTATTATATGGGTGACATATTCTTTGTAGGAAGGAAGGAATGTTGTGAAACCTTATTCTTTTACCTTACCACCACACATAAACAAAACCATCATCTGGATTAAACCACCCTGTAGGAGACAGGGAGAGATCTATATCTACCTTCTCTAAGGGCTTGCCTTTAGGGGCCTACCAGGGCTTGCCATAGATAAAATAAACTGGTCCATATCTAGTAGCTAAGTGGGAGGTGCTTTTTGCTTAGAACTTGGGGAAACATTGTTATATATAAATTTCTGTGCCCCAACAGGTTCTGGCTGTGCCAGTAAATGCAGTGTTTGATTTTTAACATAATAAAAACATTCTCCTGTAGTGAGGTTAACATCACAGGGTTTTAACATGTGTTTTGTCTCCGTGATGTTTTTCTGGAAATTTGTAGAATTATTCCCATCACCTCTAGCAAGATCCTCAGACTGAAGTGAGTAATATATTATTAGGAAAATTCCACAGAATAACATCCAAGCTAGGGAGGCATACACCTGACATACAATTCTTTTAGGATGAGTCTCTGCAATCATCCTTCAGTGGAACTCTGTCAAGCACTGCAAGGAGAGCCAGGCGCCCCCGCACTGGATTTTACTGCACACCCCCTCACACCAGTGTCCCAGGTGTTGGTGCCAAGTCTTGGCCAAGAGGGTCCCTGATGACTTACCAGCCCACTGCTTCTGGGTGTGCCCTGCCACATCAAATCACAAGGTCCCTGTGCCCTGGTACTGGAGTGAGCATGGAGCAGTTACTGCCCTGTAGGAGTTTAAGTTGCCTGGCTATTCCTGGCGGCCACCACCACCCCATCTCCAACCTTACCAGGGCTGAGAAGAAAGAGCGCTGGATCACTGCCACCTCTCCCTAGGCAGCAACCACATTTCCCCATTCGGTGTCCCTTCACACGTGCCATCTGTGGGGAAGGAGATGGGCCAGAGAAGTGGCTCCCACCTGAACACACCCACTCCCACCCTCCTGCAACGTTGCGCTGATCTGGCAGCTTCTAATGCAGGCTTGGACTCTAGGGACTTGGAGTGGACATTGCAGAGAGCTGCATCTTAGTACTCATTCAGGGAGGGGCTTGTACACCTGGCTTGTCTGGGACAGGGCATCCAGGTTCTGTGGGCCAGATAGGACCCATGCAGGTAAGGCAGGGGGAGGGAATAATGTGGGTCTTGGACCCGGGGCATGCAGGTTTGCCCCTGAATGTACCCAGGGAAGTGCCCTGCACTCACCCGCAGTCCCTGTGCTTGGTAGTGACTCGCCAAGTTGTAACTCTTTATGAGAAGTTAATGCAAATGTATTTTTCATTCCTAGCAAAAAGAAGCACTATGGGACCCAACCCCATCTGTGGAGAGTGGTGACAGAGGATGGGAGAGCAGTGACAGAGATTGGGGGTCTCTGATAACCTCATAGCTGTGGCATACCCAGAGCCTGGGAATGTTTCTGTGCAAGGACACAGGATGTTTAGCTGCTGTGGCAATGCCTTGTATGAGCAGGCTTTGTGCAAGAGTTCTATTAGCTCTGCCCTTGATCTGAGGTGCACAGCTCCAGGAAAGGAAGGAATTCTTATGCTAGACAACGACAATATTTCACCAGCTCTGCTTCCTAGGTTCCTGCCTGCCTTATTGTAACAGTTAGCAATGGACTTTCTTGAGAGCTACACAAAACTCCTACCATTGCAGTTTCCAACTGTGGATTGCAACTATAGAAAAACTACATAGCATATCCTAATTTCTATAACTTTCCTGAATATAAACAATTGCATAATATTTAACCTGATAATCATATATATATTTATATATGTATATATAAATATATATTTATATATATTATATATATATATTTATATATATAATATATAAATTAAGATTGCTGGCATAACGCTTTAGATCTGCATCTCCATCAGAGAGCAGAGCTCCATCTGATACAAGTTTAATCTTCAAGAGGTGTGTCTATGGATCTTTATTTTCCAATCCCCACTCACCCCTTGCCACACCAGAGAGTTTGATTGTACCAACCCAAGTTCCCAGAAGTGGACATCACTTTGATAAACTTTGTTAAAATTACAAAAGAACTGGTCATCCTCAATAGGACTGCAAGATTAAAAAAAGGGGGGGTGCAAAAACTGCCCAATCAGAAATGTCCAAGCTGTTATAAAGGACTTTATTGAGCTAGTCAATGCAGATGTAAAACAGACATGTCAGGAAACTCAGTTATGGGTCACCTCTGGGCCCAAGGTCAAAGGAGGAGGAACCCTTCTTATCTGCAGATGCAGATGTCTCCTTCACAGATATCTTTGAAATGTTTCCAGTTCAAACAGAAGTTCCTTCCACAAATACTTTCATGCTACTAGAGGGATTAGATTTCATTACTACTGGTGATGCTCAAATATGTCTTCCTGGGGAAGTTTATAAAATTCTTACCCAAACTCAAGGACCTCTACCAAAAGGTAACTGGTTTAATTTTGTCCCACTATCACAGTGATAATGAAGGAAAATCTATAATTCCTGAAGTGAATGATACTTACACTACTGTAGTATACATTCAAGTTTGGTCTCATATGCCTTTAATTCTCCCCAAAGGATCTTCCATAGCTCAATTAATTGTCATTCCATATATTACAGTCCAAAAACTCCTAGATGAAAGAGGAAATACAGAATTTGTTTCCAGTATTATAGGAGCATATTTATCTATTACTGAAAATAGATGAAAATAAACCCTTTGTTTAAATAAGTAGTCAGTCACAGGGTTATTGGACACCAGTGCTGACACCAGTTATACCTGTCTCAATATGGCCTTGTGCATGGCCCTTTCAAGGGTCATCTCTTGGGGCATCAGAGGAAATAATAAACAGGTGTCTAAAAGGTCTCTATGGTTGCAATGGTTCACCCCTTCCAACCCACAAGTTATTACTCACATTCAACCGTACATTATGACTATTCACTTTCCTATAAGAGGCAAGACATCTTACACAAGTTACAAATGCCTATGGAGTCGCCTTTTTATAGTTGTCTCTGGAATTGACTACGTTGCCATGAAAGTGAAAGGTCACCACTATCTGGGTAGAACAATGGTCATTGTCTAAGGAGAAGGTGGCAGATGCAGAGGCTCTCATTCAAGATCAGTTAAAATTTGGACATATTGAACCTTCTACCAGTCCATGGAATACACCCATTTTTATCATAAAGAAGAAATCAGGGAAATGGAGATTATTACAAGATTTAAGAGAAATTAATAAATGTATGCAACATATGGGTCTTCTTCAATGTGTATTGATTGCCTAATCCTAATTTAATTCCTCAAGATTTTTCTTAATATTTCATAGATTTAAAAGACTTTTTTTAACTATTCCTTTCTTTCCTGGTGATGCAGAAAATTTGCCTTCACATTTCCGGCTTTAAATCATCATAATTTTCTGATAAAATTCAATAGTATGTTCTTCCTCAAGGTATGTTCAGTAGACCCACATTATATCAACATTTTGTAAATAAGAGTCTTCAGTGTTTCTGACAATTATTCCCACATATTATTATCATTACATGGATGATATATTGATTGCTGGGCCAATACTTACAGAACATACTTTAACTCAATTACAACACATTTGATTACAATCTGGCCTCTATGCAGCCACAGAAAAAATTCAGTGACAACTCCCTATTAACTAATTAGAACATAAAATACTCCAATTTTATTCCATTCTTCATGTTCCAAAATGACACTTTCTTCCAAATTCTCCTTAGTTCATTTGCAGCATCTTTTAAGATATTTTAATTGAACTTCATCAAATATTTCTTTAACTACTGATAGGTTGTCACCTTTTTTCAGCTGTTGAGAAAACAATGTAATCCCACCATTTTTTTGCAGTTAACTCTTTCACTCACTGCAGTTCTTCAGCATATTAATGAGAAGTTATTTACAGTTTTTATAGATAAACTCCCAACACTCAGTGTTCTTTTATCTCTAATAATCTTTACAGGAAAGCCTTATGCCTTTACTGCAGGTTTTGCCATTTATAATCAAATCTTGTATGTAATAGTGTGGTCATATTCTCACTTTTCAGGAAACAAATTTTCTCCTTTATGCTGATATATATGTTCAATTGATCTCAGTTAGTTGCCATCGTATTTTGTATCTTACAGGAACAGATATTCATGTACTTTATCTTACTTATAGAAAAACTTTACATTTACAGTATTTACAATTTTCTTCATATTCTCAATCTATCTTAACTAAATTTTTAGCTCCTATTGTTTTCCATGCACCTCAGGATGAGTGCCTTTCCTTGTGTCAAGTCTCTCAAGCTCCTTCCATAGTCTCCATTCCATTTTCCAGTGGGATTACTGCCTATACTGATGCAGGAAAACAACAGGGCTTACTATCTTTATTCACTGATGAAAAATGTACTGATTATTACACATTGCCTCAAGCTTCTCCTCAGAGAGCATAATTGGCTGCAATTAGTTTGGCTATTCATATGTTTCCTACAACATTAAACATCATTAAATATTCTCAGTATATAGCCAAACTGATACTTTGTAGTTCTGCAATTTGGTCACCTCATTTGGATTCTAATTTGTTATCCCTGCTTATTACTCTTCAATCTCTTTTACAGAATTATACATCTCCAGTATTTCTTCCTCATATATGTAGCCACACTAATATTTCTGGACAACTCACTGAAGAAAATGATCATGCTGATGCTGATATAAAAATCACTTTATCCTCTCTTTTCAAATGCTATGGTGTCACACAATTTTTTATCAAAATATTTGTTATTTAATGAAAACCTCTTATATTTTCTCTCAACAGGCCCATTTTATCACTAATAATTTCTCTCATTTCAAACCCTTTTGTTTTTCCACTTGGGAAAATGTAAACCCTCGAGGCTTAGATTATAATGCCCTTGGCAGATAAATGTAGCTCATTTTCCTCCTTTCACCTGTATTTATTTTTACATGTTACCACAGATACATTCCCAGGTCTTACATGGGGCAGTGCTCATTGTTCAGAGAAGGTCTCAGTCTGTATCTCTCATGTGCTCCTTTGCACTGCCACCATGGGCAAACTTCATCATTTAAAAACTGAGAATGCCCCTACTTATAATTGTAGTTCCTTTACTAATTTTGTAATCAATGAAATATAATGCTAACCCGTGGAATTCCTCACAATCATACTTTATTTGAAAGTACACATCACACACTTTAAACGTGTCTTTTAAAATAAAACAAAAAAGGGAACATAGCCTTGCTCATGTTAATAATGCTCTCAATATTACCTTGTTCACAACAAATGCTCTTAATGTACAGTTTGAAGATAATGCCCATCCTTGGTCCTCTGTCTTGGACAGGGACCTTTCCTCTAAGGAAAACTTACCAAAGATTTAGGTAAAATACCAAGTTCCACCAGATCCAATATGGCAGAACCCTGCACCTTTAAATGAATGCAGAAGGGGATATGCTGCTGTTATTACTCCTACAGATCCTGTCTGGATTCTTTCCAGATGTGTAAGATTCATCAATCATCTTGAATTGGCATCAAGGACTTCTCAATCTGATTCCTAAATTCTATTTGACCCTGGATGAAGAGGACACTAATTCAAAGAAGGAACATTCAAAAAAACAAGAGGTCCAAGAAATCCTCAGTCTTCTATTTATCTAGTGACTTAGGGGGATATAAAGATTCTAACATCTGCTCAACAATTGCTAGCCTAGATGGATTAAGAATACACCCTGGAAAATTTGATTACAGTTCTGTTTGGCAAACTTACCCAGAATTCAACAATTATGCTGACTATTATTGTATTAATTCTGTGTTATTATATGCTTGTTGGTAGTGCCCAAGTACTTAGCAAAAATTGTTAATTCTTTTGAAATTTGTATCATCAATCTCTTCTTGATAATACGGCAGCTATTGATTATTTTCTGATGTTACATCATAAGGGATGCCAGAATTTAATATTATGTGTTGTTTCCAATCAACTAATAATAGTAACCCCATTTAAAGGGAATTGGATCATCTTAAGGACATTGTAAAGAAGGTGCAACGAGAGGATGGATGATGGAAGTTTTTTAGATTGGTTAACCTTATATCTACCGAATTTTATATAGACCCAAGCGCTTTTCATTGGAGAATGTTTATTGATATTTGCCTTATTATACTGTGCTTGTTTTTGCCAATGTTTGCCTTGCTTTCTCTGTCCATCTTCCTTGAACAGAAGACAAGTCATTTCTATTCTAAAGGCCATACAAAACAAAAAAAGGGAGTTGTAGGGATTTCAGATCAGTCAATGAACAGAGGAGCAAAAGTCCTTTCCATTGAGCAAATGCCTAAGGACATAATAGGTGCTCCATTTCAATGACTTAGAAATGCTCTGCAACTCCTCGGTCCTTTATGCCTGGATACATTTTCTTATAAGAACCTTTGGTCCTAGTGGACTCTGAGAAGGAAACAAGTTATGTAATCTGGACATGAACAAAGATAACTGTAATATGTAACCTAGTGTAAATTGATATGACCCTGAAATAGATAATAAACTAGACTGGCTTTCCCACAAGAGCCAGTTCTTGCTCTTTGACATCCTGTGTGTTTGTCTCTTTTTTAGCTCTCCCCTTAACCCATATAGCTGGACCCCAATTAACCTTTACACACCACCCTTCACATGTCTAAGCAGGAAAGGAAAATTGGAAAACTGAGGCCTGATGACAACAGTCAAGTGGAGCAGATGGATTAAGAACTACATCTGACCCTAGTCTCACCTTTGCCCCCTTCTCTCACTTTGATAGAAAGGAGATGAGGTTTAATTGCAGTACAAAGAAGCCTTGTTCTTTGAGAACATATTGAGGGTCCCTAAGAGGCACTCACTAACAGAGCCTATAGTGCCCTTTCCAAGACCCTGGTGTCCTGAGAATATATGAATGTGACTGGACATGTGGAGAGGCTATTTTTATATTTTGTTGCCAGCCACATGGGTTTATTCAATCTAGCAAGATTATATGAAAACTTAGGGGGAAAAATCAGCAATACCTACTAAGACTTGAGCACTCACTGTGGCCCAGTCTTTCACAGTAGCACCACCTTACCCATGATGTCAGATGAATGTCATTGATACAGATGGAAACACTGAGACTTACAGAGCAGCCAAAGTATCTTTCCCAAAGTCAGGGGCTCAAATCCTATATTCTCCACCACTTACCATCTCTGCTTTTCTCAGAGATGGGGTATGCAGAGATGTACCAGGGGGAAGATTGGGACTTGGAGGAATTGGCTCTGTTCTTTCAAATTGCTAAACTTGTGAAAATTACTGGCAGTTAGCAGAAAGTTTTGAGGCAACTGGTTTGGAAATAAGAAAACCACATCAGTATATGATAAGTTATAAGAGATCAATTACATCATTGCCACTAGAGAGAATGTCCGGACACCACACTGGGAAAATTTTATTCCACTATGATCCTGAGGAAGAAAACTTCTATTATTGTCTCCATTCTTTATTCAAAGAGGCAAAGTCAGGAAATTTTAAAATATGTAAACCAAATGTATTGAAACCAGAATGAGAATCCAGATCTCCAGTGTTCTGCTCTAAGATATTTCTCCCACCTGGCTATGTTGCCTTTTACAAAACCCATCAGATTACTATCCTGAGGGGTGTTTATACTACATCTGTTGTCAAAAATAAAGAAAAGAAAATATGAGAGAAACCCCTTTAAAATGCTGTGAAGAGGAGCTAGCCAGGGCTGGAGTTTTTATACCCAAAAGAATAATCTTTCATCTTAATTTTATCCTGCTGAGTATTGCTTCAAAAAGTGAACATTTTATGTAAAATGTAAAAATGTATATATATATATATATATATATATATATATATATAGTTCAAGATTATAAGAAAAAGTATTATGGGGTCTTTCTGCCACTTATGAAAACTGTATTATATTGAGTAATATGTAATTCTCTAGCTTTTAAAATTTTGTACTTATTGTGATTTTACTCATTCTATATGTTCAATTCTGTTTTTAAAAAAGTGATTATTCTGGCCTTCAGGACTCCTGACCCAATAGTGACCAGCCCTCAGAACCCTGCACCAAACAGAACAAAAAAGTAGACAAAAATCTCCATGATGTTGGCTTAGGACCAGACTTCCTACAAGACTCCCAGAGAGCAAGAAATAAAATCAAGAATCAATAAATGGGATGTATTCAAATATAAAACCCTTTCTCAGCAAAAACAAGAATGTGAAAAGAGACCCTATGGAATGGGAGAATATCTTTTCCACAGGCACTTCAGATAGAACATTAATCTCCAAAATTTATGAAAAACTTAAAAAAAATTTACAACAAAAAACACAAAGAACTCAATCAAAAATTGGCCTAAGGAGCTGGAGAGACACTTCACAGAAGAAGATAAACAGGTGATTAAGAAATATATGAAAATTGTTCATCATCTCTAGTAATTAGAGAAATGCAAAGATTTTTTCTCACTAAAATTAGGATGGTTATACTCAAGAGCATAAGCAGTATGTGTTGGCATGGATGTGGGAAAAAAGGCACTCTCCTAAATTGCTGTTGGAGTTGCAAACTGGTGCAGTCGCTTCGGAAAGCAATATGGAGATTCCTCAGAAAAAATGGAATGGGCCCACTTTTTGACCCAGCTATCCCAATCCTCAGTTTATGCCCAAAAGAGTTAAGATTAGCATACTACACTGGCACAGCCAAAGCAATGTTTACAGCTGCTCCGTTCACAACAGCTAGATTGTGGAACCAACCTAGATGTCCTTCAATAGATAAATAAATAAACAAACTGATACACACACACACACACACACACACACACACACACACAGTGGAATAGTACTTAGTTATAATGGAGAATAAAATTATGGCATTTGCAGTTATAGGGATGGCATTGGAGAATATTACGCTAAGTAAAATAAACCAACCCCCCCAAAAAAAAGGGTGAATATTTTCTCTGAGAAGTGGATGATGATACATAACAAGGGGTTTTGGGGGAGTAGGAGAAGAATGGAGAAACATTAGATTGTGTAGAGGAAAATGGGAAGGTAGTGGGTGGGGGAAAGAAAGAGTGAACTGAGAGAGACATCATTACCCTACATACATATGTGATTACACAAATAGTGTGAATCTACATTGTATACTACCATAGAAATGAAAAGTTGTACCCCTCTTGTGTACAATGAATAAAAATGCAGTCTGTGAAAACAAAAATTGAAACAAAACAAAAAAGTGAACATTGTAAACTTGTACATTTACCTTTAAAAATTCTGGGCCATATGCCAGGCAGTTTGGTGCCTGTCTATAATCCCAGAGACTTACGACTAAGACTGAAGGAAAGCAAGTTCAAGACCAGACTCAGCAAGTAATTGAGTCCCTATGAAACCATCTTAGATACTGTCTCAAAATTACAATAATAGGGCTGGAGATGTAGCTCTGTGGTTGATTACCCATCAGTTCCATCCTCAGTATCAAAAAATCAGAGGAATATATTCTAAAAGACCATGAGGTAGAGGGCTGTTACTCCATGAACACTGATGCATTTTTCTTTTACAAATGAGCTGTGGTTGTCTCCTACTTTCCAGAATAAGAAGTTGAGAATAATAAACTTAATTAGATACAAGAGGGTTTGCAAATAAATGATAACATGTAATTAGAATGATCACTGAACTCACTAATATTTCTTCACATGTTACAATGTAGAGCCCAGGTATTCCTGTTGTAGTCCATAAACAATCCAACTCATCTGGAAGCAAAACTAAATGCACATTCTCATGCTTGACCTGGACCTACCAAATCCAGTCTGTACATTAACAAGATCTCCAAGTGATTCCTATGTAAGTTAAAATTTGACAGCCACTATATAATCCTATCATAAGCATGATAAACATCACTCTTCTGTGTCCTTTCTTCCTCTCTGTCTTCATTCCTCTTATGGCTCATGAGATAAAAAGAAATTCTTTTCTAAATAATAGATTTATAAATTTATTTTTAAGAGAAAACCTGCAGCTTTCTAAAACATTAATAGAACCACCTTTTTGTAAATTGATACATCATGTTCCATCATTCCAGATATGGAACACCTATAAAAATTTAAATTGTTCAACAAACATACCACTTGTGGCAACATTCAGAGAATATGTGATTCATATGGACACAGAATTGATACTTAGGGCTCAATGGGCTAAAAAAAAAATCATCTTTATGAAACTATAGGAAAAGGCATGGAAAATATTAACATTAATATAAGTAGCTTTCCTTCAATAAGAAAAATAGATGAATGACTTCTATAGAAACAAGCAAAGAAGATAAACAGGCAACTCTCAAAAAATAAAAAGGGAAATAAATGTTTGAAAATGGGACAAAGAAATTGAGCCTTTCAAAAATGAAAATGAAAGTCATAGTGGGCTTCCTTCATGGTATCACTGAATAGGATCTAAGAAGTTCACCCAGAAGGGAAAGGGCAATCTCAACTTGGCCCTGGTAGGTTCTTGACTTACACAATAGAAAGGAATTTTAGGACATATCAGAAGAAGCACAAATATTTATTTAGTAAAACAAGGAGATTATATACAAATGTAAATAAGAGCAGTATATACACTCAAGCGTAGAAGGGGTGCAGGTACTTGAAACTGAGAATAATTTTAGGAGTAATGTGCTCATCATTTTAAAAGAAATTTTGAAGACAGTGAGCATGAGAAGTGGCAAGGTGTGGCGGGGAAGGGGATATCTATCTCTTGAGTTCATCACTTAATCATGGAGTATGTGGTCAGTTACAGTTGCCTGATCCTCTCAGGGTCTCTATATTGATGTCATCCAGTCAACACATAATGTGTAGAATATACTGATGAGTCTCTAATGACATTTTCCCCTTCAATTTATATAGTTTAAAGGAAACATTATGAAAACTAGCCATATATATGAACATTAATTTGACTCACAATACTTTAAGATTCAATTTCTTTTAAATAATTTATTTCTGGAGGAGAATAATCTTGGGGAGTAAAAGTGAGGGTGCTCATAACAGTTTCTCAGATTTAAATTTGCAGTTACTTTTCTGTTTTCTTTTCTACCTATCCTTGTTTATTCTGCCTCTGCCTCATGGGGCATTGAATCATGATTTCCTGTTCTTATAAAATTTCAAATGTGAATATCTATTTTACAGTAAACTAGTAAAGTGGTTTTTTTTAAGGTGGTGATGAGTCTAATAAGTCACTTATTACCTAACTAAGAAATGTTCCTAATGGATTCTCAGAAGGTTCTCTGAGAAAAATAATCCCCAATACTATTAAAAGGCAAGTTAAAATATGAATGTGTCCCCAAGGGAATATTGTGCATCTTTCATGTGCAAACAAAGTCCCCATTACCCATCCTGTGGTGGGATTGTTACTTACTCCTGAACCTGTGAGTCTCTCCTGATGAGAACTCTCCCTTCTGCATGCTTCAATGTTTCACTCTCAGATCCCTGCCAATATCTAATTCCAATCTTACCATCAGCACAACTCCAAACTGCTGAACAGAAACTGTAGAAGTATAGCCAGCAGGCTATGGTTTAGTAGGTCCTCCAGGTGATTTTGTAGCCACTCATGTTTGATCAACATTGTTAGAAAGAAACTGCTTTCATTTTAAATTTTCAGGAAGTGTTCATCAGAAACTTTTTTCCAGCCCTGGTTCCAGGTAAGAGAGAAACAATTACAGTAATTATATGACAAGCAATAATACATTATGGAACATATGAGGAGGAGTCTTGAGACTTGACGAACCAGAAAAAATATTCCAGGAAAGTAATGTCTAAAGTGAGACCTATAGATCTCACTAATAAAGGGAATCAATAGCCAGGGCAAAGGATCTTCCAGATGAAGGAAATGCCACATGCAAAGTGGAGTTTGAATTTTAACATAAATAACAGAGTACCAGGAAGGCATTTAAACAGGCAATTACCCCATAAAAAACATCTTTAGAAACATCATTCAGACAATGCACTGGGTTGTGGCTAGGCATTAGTGGAAACCAGAAGAGTTACTAGTAGATGATTGCTGCAGTTTGATTAAGAAATTACAGTGGCAGCTTGGATAGCAGAGAAGCAGCACCTGAAGGAGCTGTTTAGGAGATAGCACTGTGTAATTAGGATCAGCAATGTCCCACAAAACCTCCCACATCTCCCTGGTACAACAATGTTTAGAGGCAGGGTTTTCAGGAAGTGGTTGGATTATGAGGGCTGTAATCACACCAATAGATTAATCCATTGATGGATCCATAGCAGAATAAAATTTTGGGACAACTCTAAACTTTAAGATATGGGGCCAGAAGGCAGTATGTCCTTGAAAGTCTGTCCTTGAGGACTATAGCATTAAACTGACCCCCTCTCCATATCTATCTCTCTCCCCTTTCCCTCACCTTCCTTTCAACTATGAAGGGATCAGATTTGTATCACAACATACTCCCCACCATGATGTCCTGCCTCTTATAAGCCAAGAGCAATGGGCCAAATCATAAGCCAAATTAAATCTTCCCTCTTTTAGTTGATTATTCAGATAATTTGTTGGAGCAATAGATATCTGGCTAACATAGGACCCACAACTATGAAAGGACATTGTTGAGGGTACATCCTGTCTTCCAGCTTAGGAGAAAGCATTTCATTTCTGAACAGAAAGATCACAGGTGGAGAGAATAAAATAAAAGGATGGTATGCAGAAGACCCTACTTCAATTTTGAATCTATTAAACTTTATGTGTCTGTTGGACATCCACACACAAAAGGTATCATTAGACATTTGGATGTTGAATTAGTGCAGAACAAAGAAAGAACTTCAAACTGTCTTCAACAGCAAAATGTAGAAAAGTTAAGGACTGAAAACATGACCTCTATATTTTATGATGAAGGTGTTCTCACATCTTAGGAGAGAAGTTTTGGTGGGAGTCTGAGCCAGTTCCTGGATGATAGAAGAACAAAGGTGTTGTAGAGATGGCAGACATGGCTTTGGGAAGAGGTAGCTTACTATAGTGAGGCAGAAGATGGCAAGAAGTGTACAGTCATGAGGGAAGTCTGTATACTAGAGAAAGGTGCACCCAGAAGGAGTGGTTCATGCTGAAATATTTCACTAAATTTTGAGTTTTTGAAACCATTGAGGTTTTTGAATCTATCAATATTTCACTCCTTCATATTACTGAAGAATATTCTACCATATGAACAAACTATGACTTCTTACTCAATCTCCAATTAATCAACATCTGTATTATTTTGAGTGTTTGGCTGCTGTGCACATTTACAGTTTTGTCAAGTAGTTTCTCTTTTGGTATATTTTGTTTTTCCATGCTCTATATCTAGGAGTGAAACTGCTGTTTCACAGACCAAGTTAAATTTTTTTTCATACCATGAATTAAACTTAGTGGTGCTTAACCAATGGACCAAATTCCCATCTCCTTATTTTTTATTTTAAAACAGGATCTCACTAAATTGCTTAGGGCCTTGCTACGTTGCTGAGGCTGACTTTCAATTTTGGACTCTGCCTCTGCCTCCAACCAGTTAATTTTTATAAGAAAGTTAATAATAGTTTTCTACCTGTGTTGTTGCAAATTCTTTTTAATGGACAAATAGTATTCCATGTGTACATATACAACAATTTATTTATTCATTCATCAAAATTTCAAGCTTTAAAAAATTAACAGGATATGGTGTGCACACCTGTAACCCCAGTGGCTTAGGTGACTTAGGCATGAGGATCACAAGTTCAAAACAAGACTCAGCCATTTAGCAAGGCCCTAAACAACTCAGCAAGAACCTGCTTCAAAATAAAATATACGTGAAGATCTGGGAATGTGTCTTAGTGTTTAATCACCCCTGGCTCACTTCCTGGTTCAGAAAACAATAATTTGTGATGAATTTAGATAAATTTATGAATAGAAAATGACAAGAAAGTAAATATAAAAATTTTAATTCTATACATATAAAAAATAAAAAAAATAATTGATATCATAAATAACCACAAGAGAGTTGCATAAGATTATTAATTTTCTAAAATATTTCAAATGATTGTACTTTATTTCCTTGGTTTATTTCTTCTCAGAAATCAGAGATCGAATCTCAAAACTATTATAAAAAACAAAGAAATAGCTTTTCTCTCTAGCAAGACTAAGCCCCTCCTGTTACAACATTTATAATTTAGTTGGGGTTTCAGTGGGCATCAGTAGATAAATACACATGCAATAGTTAGTTATTAATACTCTTTGAAATATTTTTTTCCTACTGAGGAAATGAGACTTAATAGAATTAGTCCAGGTAATTGTTAGAAGGGAGTAAGTAGGTTGCTTACAACTTAGGGATGTCGTTGTTTTTATTATTATTATTATTACTATTACTACAGCTACTCTGTAGGAAATGCTGCATGTGATCTCAAAATTTAGTATTGTAAAACATGATAACAAATAAGTAAATCTTTCAAATATAATGCCTTCTGAAGTCAATAACATATAGAAAACATCATCCTTAGGAATAAGATGGAATGAACTGGAAAGTTATTATCTAAAAATCATGAAAATATCATTTATATTCTTGGCTAAATATATTATATTGCTCTTTGTCTAATTGGCCCAGCTATTTCCTATATTTGCTAATGGCAATATATGATTGCAAGGCAAATTTTTGCTCTAAATTTTACTTTTTCATGTTACCTTCAAAGTCCCCTATAAGAAACACTCACATCATAGGCATATTTCTTGCTTATAAAATTTACTGTTTCCAGAAACTATGCCAATTACTGTTAACCAGCACTGTGTTTATATACCAAACAGAAATAGTTAGCCCTTGATTTGCAGAAAATCACCCTTATTGAGTGGATTTCTGTTTATAAACACTGTGTAGAATGTTAGCATGTACAAGACCAACAAGAGTGAAAACTTTATTAACCCTCTGAAGTAGGGGTCAAGTGCTCTTTGATTAATTTTTTTAATTGGAATAAAATGAGAAAAGTAACCACTTTGCATAGATAACTGATCTAAAATTGATCAAAATTGATCCTCAAGATCTACACCTAAAAAATTCTACTGAAAGATTTTTCCTTGGATATTTAAATGTGACATGTTCTTTGTTACATACTAAAAAGAAAAAGAAATGGTGGTATCATTTTGTCACAAATATTTGGCAAACTTGGAGTCTTTTTTACAATTTTTTAAGTCCTTAACTTAAAACCCATTCTAAATATTTTCATTGTATTTTACAGTTCACTAAAGAAATACATTTATTTTACAATTTACACTCTTCAATGTAGCTGAATTTTTTGATGTATGATATTTTTTACCTGTTTATACCTGCTTGTGATTTTTTTTTACCAAATGGTTCATTGGTTCTTATGCATTTGCTCATGTCCTCATCATTTTTCTTCTCACTTTCTTTCTTTTTTCCTTTTTATTTTAATTAAGGTTTAAATGGCTCTCAAGTAATTCAGTGCAAGAATTAGTGCATACTTTGTGACACAAAAAAATGGTCATTTTATACCTCAACTATGCCTTAGTTTCTCGCTTGTAGCTGTATAGACTAATCACTTCATTACTTTATTATATACAGGTATTCTCTTTAATTTCCCCAAAAAGAGATTTTAGTATATAATTTAGAATAATTATTGTCTTGAATTAAACAAATATTATTCAATATAATATTCCTGAACTTTCTAATCCCACTGCCTTCTTAGAAATCAATCCATGTCCATACTACCAAAAAATAAGCAAATGAAATGAATACAGTTCTATTTTTTTCCCATTTTTGTTGAATTAATCTTATGTAACTCAGTAATGGAGAAATTCAAGCATGTAGGGAGAATAATACATTTTTTTTTTCACAGCAAGAACTCAATTATTGAGGAAGTCACACAGCTTTTATGTAGGGTGGAGGTTAGGCAGGAACCAATCAGTTTAAAGGACAGCAAGGCACGGGGGATTCATGAGCATGAGAGTCCCATAGGACTATATGGCAAGCATGAGCTGATCACATTTACAGAACTGTTGTTAACCAATCCCTGATGGTGGTCTGATTTATCATCATTAACTTTTGAAACTGCCATTGATACCTTGATCTTGCACACTCAAAAGGGAGTAAGTTAATGTGTCATTAGTCCCAACATATCCCCCTTTTTTCTTTTATATTAAGGGTGTGTCTGTCTTATGTTGCCTCTGGGAGGGTCTTACCCATCATGGAACATCACCCTAGCAGTTTGGGGGTCTGCCTTACTCAAAGGTGTGCCTGTCTTAGGTTGTCCTGTGAGGATCTTACCTGTCATTGACTACCACCTTAACACTTCAGGCAGACACCTAAGGAGGAGCAGAGCTTAAGGGAGAGACGCTTAGACCCCAGTGTCCTGATACGAGTGATCCATGATCCTCCTGGGCTCCCAATCATCATTATAAAGGGCAGTATAATGCTGTTGGACCACCATGAACTGCACAGACTTAGCCTCACTTATCAGGAAATGGATAAGCTTATTGATTATGCAAGGCCCATAGGTGAACACAGGATAATGGTGATTAGTGGGCCCATAAGTGGGAGGAGGTAGGGGAGTCAACCATGTAACCCAGTTCAGGGGAAATTAGAGTGGAGCTTGCTCCTATGATGTTCCAGATCTTCTTGTAGGTTTTTGATTTTATCTTGTACAATGCCAGAGCAGTTGGCATAGAAACAGCACTCTTCACCAAAGAAGAGGCAAAGCCCTCCTTCCTTCACAGTTAGCAGATCCAAGCCATGATGATTTTGCAGGATGACAGCAGCCAAGGAATCAAGTTGAGCCTGTAGATCTAAGATGGTACTGGCAACATATTGCATATCATCAATTATCTGTTGAGAAAGCTTATTATAGAGAGTGAAAGACGTGCTTATGCCTGAAATTAAGAGAGCAAGAGCACATATTCCTGTCCAGTTACCAGGGAGCACATTGGATTCTGGTCCTCCCCAGTAAAAGACCATATCATTTGGGGCACTTACATATATTGACTCCTGAGTCTATGTGAACATTAGTTAACACAATTTAACATTATATCTAAAACATGAATTAAAGAAAGGCTCAGAGAGCTTTTAACTTTCCTTTTGTGTGGCAAAGTGGTAAAGTGCTTTCAGGATTAACCTTCAAACAAATCAGACTCTCAATAACCTTTAGAAATACATTTAACAAATTTTACATATACCCCATTAATGACAGGGCCTATAATAGAACATTAAATGGTAGGTTTACCATTACAGACAAGTTTATCAGCTTGATAAATTTTCTGATTTAAAGGCTTGTATACCTGGAAAATATGAACACGTTTAATATACAAAGAGTGGCCATTTTACAATTACCTTGACACTTTTATATTATCAAATTCAGTTTTTAAAGAAAAATTTAGACTCTAACATAGTACAATACTCTAACAGTTGTTTAACCATAATTGTATAAAACCCAATTTTTAAGACTAATTGTTCTAAAGAATAAAACTTAATAGACACAAAGTTAAGAATAAATTAGTGTTTCTAAGAAATCCTTGTCATTTTACCCTATAGACTAAACTTTGGTTTATATCAGAATATTAGTATTTCACCTTAGGTAAAACCTTATATAGCTTTAACTGTGTCACATACATACAACCAACTTAGTTACATGCAAATTTGTTGAAACTTGCCCTTTATAGAGTTTCTTAGCACTTATTTAGAGCCTCATGTATTTTATCACATAAGCACTTTCTTACCCAGAAACATTTTGTTCTTCACTAAATATACTTCCATATCTTGAACCTTTTATTTTTTCTTTCCTATGTGTTGGCCTTTTTGTTCACATTCTGAAACAACTCTTAAGAAATTTCTTAATTTATATAAATTACTCCATTTTAATAAGATTAAATATTTTGTTATTTATAGTATTCTAATTGAAACACAGTTGAAACTTTTGGAACCCTTCATATATAGAGTTGTACCTGTTAGGACATAACTCTGATTAACCTTGTTTTTAATTTAGTGATGACACAAAGCAATTTTCTCTACAAACACATTTGAGTAATCCCATACATGTCAACTCCAATTCACTTATTTTTAAAAAAAAAAAAAAACAAGGTATCAGACAAGTGTCCTGAACAGTATTTGCCATCTTTTTCTTGTTGAAGGAAAGTCCTAGAAACAATTGATATTAGACATGTTATTAACATCAACATTTTATTAGTTTGACCACCTAGAAACTTGTGAGTTATTTTCAAAGACATTTTACTTTTATTAGTTTACTCAATTTGAATTGAACCTTTTTAATCATGTGAATTAAAAAGTATCTGAATCCATTTTTATGTTTTAATTTTAGGAGCACTCAGTTTTGATACAAACAAAACATGACATCAGACATCATGACATACAAATGACACAAAATCAAAGGCCTTGTAATTTTATAGGTGAATCTCCATTGCAATATAGCAGATGTTTAAAAACTCTAGTTGAATAAAAAAATAGAACTGATCAAAAAGTCATGAGCTCAAAAACAATGTAGAATTCAAAAAAAAAAAGAAAAAAAGGAGTCCCAGAAAAATGATACAGCCATTAATTACTTTAGTAAAGCACCATAAAATTTACTTTTGCTGGAGTTTAGGTAAGACTCCTTTTGCTCTTTTTTTTCCTTCTTCTGTTTGAGATTGGTCTCCTACTGAGACCAATCTTCCTCTATTTACATTTCAATGTAAACCTTGACTGAGATGTGGAAGGAGCTAACAGGTTTTAGCAGAAATTTTGTGCCTAGGGCATTTTAGCCACTTTTTTCTCATTAGTAATCAATTCAGGTTTGGATGCAAAAAAATTGTTAAACATTATCTCCCACTACTTGTGGGGAATGGGGTTGCTATATCATACTCCTTACTAGGACATGCCACAGATGGTTGGGCTGGTTACTCCCTCCACACCGGCATATGTGGGACCTCATGGCAGGAGGACTAGGTGGAGTGGGCCAGGAAATGGAAGCAGAAACAGTTGAGTTGAAGTTGGAGGAGGAGGAGGGTTTAAGAGGGGAGAAGAAGCAGGTATTCGAGTTTGCAGGAAGAGCATAGAAGCACAAGAAAGAAGAGACTTGAAGATAAAGAATCCCTTTCCATCTGCCCGCTCACTCAAGGAAGGTGTGTGCCAATATCTTTGGTAGCCACAATCCACCTTCCCATGGAGCAATCTTTCATCCCTGCACAGGCCAATTTGTGATCGGTAGTCTTTCCTTCCCAAACTAACATTTTAGTATTTATTAGGAAAGCCCTACAGGGAGGGGGGAGGTTAGAGTCAGTGAGTTCTCTACCAGTATCATAAAATGGACACTGGGAAGATTTCCCACCATCCAGAAGGAGGAGGGTGAGGGCTTTCATTGGAGTCTGATGTGGCCCCAGAATACAAGATGGCGGCAATGAGCCTTCCTGGGGTGGAAGTGGGCCCTCGCTATGTGTAGAGGCTGTCTGCCCTCATGGTTCCTCAACCTTAGGAGGAGCAGATGGAGATGGATTGGGCTCCTCATTAAAGGTCTCACAAAGTTGTTTACTATTTGGCAAGTATCTAGAAGGAGAAGCAACAGGAGGAGCCAATGGTTCTTTAGGTAGTGGCTCTTTGTGGGGAGACTTGGAGCCCCCTTTGGGAGGTCTTTGAGAGAAGCAGGCCTTAAGGGCGGATAATGTAGTGTAGACTCCCAATGCTGGACCCTCCCCTAAATTGATTTCCCTCTTCCTAACAAGTTGTTCTACATGATCCCATGTGGACCAGTCAAAAAGATTAGCGGCAGGAAGCCAAAGGGCCACCTAAGGTGTCCCAGGCTTTTTCTGCTGTATATCAGACAACTCAAGGCCACTACTCTTCAGCATGAGTCTAAGAGCTGAGAGCACAGGGTCACTATGTGTGGTGTGTGTTTGCGCCATCTTTTCAGGGATGCCCTTACCTCGGAACTTGCTTGGCCCCATCTGCCAGTACTTTCAGTTTCAACGCTGCCTCTTCTCTTTGGCTGCAGATCATCCTTGAGGGGCCCCACGTGGGGCACCAGATGTTGGGGTCTTAAGCCCCCTTGCTCTACTCAACCAGTGGCAAGGGAAGGGCGCACTCCCCAACAAGGCCAGACCAGGGAAGGTAGGGCCGACTGACCACCGCACCCGGTCTTCTGGGTGGAGACAATCAGACGCGTCAGGAAGACAAGTCACAGCAGAAACTCCAGAATATTACATTTTCATCTACTTTGTCAACATACGGTTTCTGGTTTTCTGTACAAAAATTAATTTTAACACATCTCTGATGGTGTTTCAATGCTATTTTTAGAATTTTATGTTAGAATGTGTTCACGTGAATTGAGTACCTTTCAGTAGTGATACATGCATGCTTTTTACCATATTATTTTCTGGCACATTACTAAGCACTGCAATGATTTAACAATCATTCTCTTGTAGATTTAGTGTCTTGCAAATAAAATAGATTTCTTCAGAAAATAACCTATATATAGGCATTCTTTAATTCTCAGTGAGGGCCTTTTCTACTGCCTTTTCCATGTCAGGCTCAGTTGACACTTACTATAGACCTCACATGATAGTTGATGCTCTTTTGATGCAGTTCTGTGCTCTCATAATTGTCTGGTTACATTTATGATCAATGTAGCTTTGAATTCACAAATCTCCCTGCAATTATTCTGGCTATTTTTCATTTCTGCTAATATAATTAATTGTTTAAATAATATTTTTCACATCTTTTCTCTGATGACTAACATACTGAAATGTCACCATAAGTTTCTTCACTTTCAAATATTTTGAGCAGCTTTCTTTGTATATGTAGAGTAAGAAAAACAAATATACCTTTAAGTGCAAATAAAATGCTTGACTGAAACAAAAAAAATATGTATAGTTTAGATAAACTACACTGGAAAAATTGGAACACATGTAACAATTTGTAGCTCTGTGAACCTGAGCAATTAAAATTTTCAGCCTCAGTTTCCTCTTATAAAATATAAGGAGAGGAGTAGATATGTCAAATCTGGGAGAAGAATGAACAAAGCTATTTTATGTAAAATGCTTAGTTTTTCTCACATATAGGTGTACCTTGGCTTTATATAAATATTGTTTTACTTATAATACTGACAATATTTGTAAAACCATTGAGATGTTTTGAAGTGGGAAGGAGAACATTCAGCATGTGCAGAAATGTTGTAATGGAAGAGATTACTCACAGGAGGTTAAATTACATGAGAGTAATTTCAATATTATTTAAAAGTAAAAACACATATTGCTTGAAAAAGTAAATATCAGTAGCACAGGCCTGGGAGGAGCAGTGTATGACAGCATAGTCCCTATGAATAGAACTAGTAGAAAGAGAATATATAAGTTTCTCTGACAAAGGGACAATCAGTTTGCATTCAATGGAGAAAAGTGTTGCAAATAAGGAGAGTTGAAGTATCTTCATTTGATTTTGAGAAAAAAAGGGGGATTTTGGAGATTAAATTTTTACAGAATAAAGGAAGAGGATTGATGTTGAATTCCTTGGGAAGGTTTTCAAGTGTTGGTTTGTGTTCTGGATTACTGGAGTAACAACATAATGGACATTGTATAAAAATGTTTATATCCCATTTACACGATTAGGAAGAATAGAATTCATCAATACAAAGGCACTGGTTTTGTGTTGAAAGCAATGGAGAAGTACAAGGAAGTAGTGCACTAATCTTTCCCACTTTGTCTAAAGCCAGTCTGAAATAAAAAATTGTCTTTGCAAGGATGCATTCAGGAAATGCACATAAAGTGAGGGAATGGGGATAAAAAATATAAGTTATTTCAAATGTGGTAATAGTTTGAGAAATACAGAAACAATATTAGAAAGACATTCAGTAAATATTTATTGCTTGTTGGGCTTATATATGTCTGATACATAATATTAAATGAAAATTATATAGATTATAAAAACTTAGAAATGAGTTATTTACTCATACATGCTATGCTTTAGTCTTAAGTAACAAATGCATAGCCAGTTTTTGTGAAATCTAACCAGTTGTCTGAAGTCAATATCCCACATTATTAAATACTATGAAAAACAAAACAAAACAGCAATGACATAGAAAACAGTAAAAACATCTAGGTGGCTTATCAATTTAAAAATACCACCAAATTATACCCAGGGAATGTTACTATTTAGTTTTGACAATATGAAAGAGCAGTTTATGAATGTAAGCCTTTTGTATGATCCGATACTTTTCTGCCAGGTAAGTACTTGCTTACCTGTTAAACTCCATGATTTTTCTTCATAAACAGAACATTCCAGTTGAACATTGAACTTTTAAAGTGGAAATTTTTAGAATATCAACCTTGTTCTGTTTCCTAATCACTTCATAATATTATCTCAAATATTTTCCTCAAAAAAGTAATGTTTGAAGTTATTAAAAATTTTTGGTAGCATTTATTATTGTGTTTGGATCCATTATACTAATACAAAAAATGTCTGCTGTATGAGAACATAATCAGAGGGGTTGAGTGGTACTTTAGTAGAAAATATGAAGGGATTTCCTTAGAGCTGCTTTAAGGGATACTAGCCAAATGTATCATGGAACAGGCTTTCACAACAAGTGTAGCAAAAAGGTGATAAAATATGGTTGTTAGAACCTTCCTGTCATGAATAAGTCTTTTCAATTTATTTATATATAATACTAAAATATTTATGTATATATTTAAAGCACATTCACCCTCTTGAAGAGAAAATATATCAAAGGAGAAGTTCAGCTAGAATGTTTCTCTTCTATGCTCCTGTCTCTCCTCTATAGGATTATAGAGATACAATATGCTAGTATTAATTTAACATTCTTAGAATATCTGACTCCTCTTCTTTGATCTAATGCCCTGTTAATAAAATATCTCACAGTATCTTTCCTTTAGTTCTTATTGTATTATTTCTCAGTAATTTCATTTTTACCAAACGTGTGATGTGATATGAGAAAAGAAATATAGATGAGCACTAAAGAGCATAATACACAACATCCACTGATACATCCAAGGTAACATTGTATTTGTGGAGCACTAACATAAAAGGACACTCATTTAATAATGGACAAAGAAAAATACTTATCAAATAAAGCATGTGAGGACTAGAGAAATCCTTTCATGAGAAATAATATGAAGACCATTCTTTTATCCCAAACCTGTTAATTATTGTTAAATTGTGATTATAGGCTTTGGAATTAATTTCAAATAATCCAACACCTCTGAGAATTAGTATGGGCTCAGTATGATTTGTTAATCCCGATAGAGTACTTCACAGCTCAACAGAAATGATAATGGCAGCATAATGTGAGCTTTTGAACACTGGTTTCATGTTCAATGATTGGAGAAAATGCAGAGACATAATGCAGGAAAAATTCATCATTCTCAGGAAATCCAAACTTTCTCCCCCATTGCTACCATACTACCCAAGTCACCACCAACTCTCATCTAAACTTCCCTGGCAGTTGTATTCCCTGTTTCCATTGCTGCCTATACCCACTCTGTTCTATTCACTATGCTGCAATCAGTGCTGTCTTTAATAGTAAATCATATTATGACATGTACCCCATCCTGGAAACACTTGATTGCTTTCTGTCACATTTTAATATATACTTCAAAATTCTGATGAAGAGATAAAGGCAAGACATAGACACACTCTTACTTCTGTTACTGATTTTTGCTTCTAGTTACCCTGAGATTCTTCTCTGACCCAAACTAAGGAGTGTGTTTGGTTTTTATTTATACATTTATTTTTCTGGTAACAGGGTTTAAATCCAATGAAGCATATCCATAAGCACTTATACACATTCCAGTGATCCCAACTTTTTAAAATTTTGAGACAAAGTCTCTCTAAATTGCTTAGGGTCTTGAATATATAATGCTCCTAACTCAGGTTTGCAAGCTGCTGGTATTGCATTCATGTGCCACCACATGCAGCTAAGGAGTGTTTTTTATCAGCACATTTGTATTATTCCATCCATATAAAATGCTCTCAAGGCATTGACAGTATTGGTATTGGTATTGATAGTACCTCCTGCCTTCATTCAGGCCTCTATACAAGATAGTTTTCATATTATTCAGCCAGGCCTAATACACCTTTCTAAGACACTTCTATTACCTTATCTAATCTAGTTTTTCAGTGCACTTTTTACTTTAAAACATTTTGTGTGTGCTTGCTAACTTTTTTTCTCATCCAATAACAAATTCTGCATGAGGGAAGGGGCTTGCTTGCTAATTTAAAGATCAAGAAAGTATTAGAACCTTAAACATCTTTTCTGTTTTGGAATGAATGAAAACAATGGATGATAATTTGAAATAAAGTTACTCATAATTTCAAGCACAAATAAATCAACAATGACCCTTCAGTATAGTTTATTGATGGAAGAAACATTCTATATGTGTGTGAATACAGTGACCAAACTAACTAAATTGATCTACTCAGCACTTAAATTGTGGGACAGTACAACTAAGGAATTGCATTTCTGATTTCCATTTGATTTAAATTTTAATAGCTACATGTCTACAATCTTAGAAAGTACAGAACAGAGAAATCATAGGTGAAGGGGTATAACTAGATCTATTAGTCTATCATATTGACACAAATATTTCATGTGGTTAAAATTAAAGAAACTGGAATAGGCATGACAGTAGAATAAATCAGACATAACTTTCTTATGTTTATACATGAATGTGCCACCAATGAAAATCTACATCATGTTCAATCATGGGACTCAAATAAGTTATATTCCATACATGTATAATATGTTAAAATATAGTCTACTGTCATGTATATCTAAGAAAAAAATAAAAATAAATAAATTTTTAAAAAATTAAATAAGCTGGGAACAATAGTGCCTGCCTATAATCCCAGCCTTGAGAGGGTGAGGCAGGAAGATGGCAAGTTCAAGACCATCATCAAAAACTTAGCAAAGCCCCAAGCACTTAGAAAGACCTGTCTCTAAATTAAAAAATTGAAAGATCTGGGATGTACCTCAGTAGTTAAGTGCCTTTGGATTCAATTCCTGGTTAACTGCCCCTGACTTTAGAAAATCTTTAAATTTTTGTCTAACTTGAAATGAGTATCCAGGTATTTCTACATTATGAAAAATTTTACGTGAACTTCCAGTAGCTTGCCTTGGTTCTGGAAATATAGCTCAGTGGTAGAGTGCTTGCCTAGTAAACTTGACACCTTGGGTTTGATCATAAGTACTACAGAAAGAAAAAATGCAGGGCTGGGGAGATAGCTCAGTTGGTAGAGTGCTCGCCTCACAAGCACAAGGCCCTGGGTTCGATCTCCAGCACTGCAAATAATAATAATAATAATAAAAAATAAATAAATAAGTAAAAATAAAGAAAGAAAAAATGCATTGCTTTGATTTTGGCTTAAAATTAATTAATGTAATATTGGGAATTATGATCCTATATGAAAATAAAACATACAAGTTTTTAAACTATTGAGAAATAAAGGAAAATAAAAATAAATATTAGATAATTATTTATTTTCATATTGAAACTAATTTATGAAATAATTATTTCTATTACTGGCAGATACATTAGATGGATTTATTTAAACAACTGAAAATAACTTTGTCCTTTAATTTTACATATATAAATTTGCCAATGAAATATTCAGGTGCAGGTTATATGTGTTTTGTATATGGAAATTTTCAATTGTTATTATTTATGATATTATGAAGTAGGAAATATTCTCAAATCAGAGTCTCATGAATTTACATAAAGTACATATATAACATGGCCTACTGCTCAAGTCAAATTTGGAACTAAATCATTAACTTTGTCCTAAAATAAATAACATAAAGATAGTTTATTGTGTATATGTATTTGTGTGTGAACAATTTATCACTCAAACCATCCATAAATAATATTTATTTCTCTAAGTTATACATTACTAGCATCTATAATATTAATGATGACACTAGATAAATTTACTTATGTGCTTAAAGAAAAATTAATACTTCCTTATTTTTTCCCATTCTGAGGATTAGCTAAGAACACAACTTTCCACTTTTTGAAATAAACCTCCTTCTGCCTATGTTGAAAGATTTTATTGTACCAATTTTCTCCCTCCCTCTGGATTCAAACCACTTTATCTATCAATCTCTCCTCTCTCTCTCTCTCTCTCTCAACCTATTTTTTACTAGTACTGGGGATTTAAACAGTGTGCTTATCCACTGACTCACATCCCCACTCCTTTTTATGTTCTGTTTTTAGCCAGGATAAATTAGAGAGCTAACTTACTTACAGCCTCACTGAGTTATGGAGACTGGATTTGAACTTGTGATGCCCCTGCCTCTGCTTCTTCAATGGCTTGAATTATAGGTGGGTGCTACTGGTTGCTGGCTCTAACCACTTTCATTGTGTTTCTAATGTGCCCACATCTCTTGATATAGTCTCTGCTCTATCACTTGCACATTTATTTCAGAGAAACCATAAAACAGCCAGGCTGGTCCTGGAGGCATCCAAGATGCCCATGCCTATAAGGAAGATAATATCCTACTTCTACTAACTAAAACACAAAATTACTAATTTCTGAGAACACATGGTCCAAATATGTGGATAAGTTTGATTTTGGTTAATGCACAACATAGTGTTCAGAAATATACAGTGTTTTCTCTGCTTTTCTTTTTGCAAAGATGCTGATATTCAATCTTTTTTAAATTTTTAAAAATTTTTAAATTTATTTTTATTGTAAACAAATGGGATACATATTGTTTCTGTTTGTACTTGAAGTAAAGGCATAAAATTTGTGTAATCATACATTTACATAGGGTAATGTTGTTTGATTGATTCTGTTATTTTTTCTTGCCCCCACCACTCCCACCCCTCTTTTCCCTCTACAGCATCCCTCCTTCCTCCGTTCTTGCCCCCCTCCCACCCCCCATTATGTGTTATCATCCACTTATCAGTGAAATCATTCATCTTTTGTTTTTTTGAGATTGGCTTATCTCACTTGCCATGATATTTTCCAATGTCATCCATTTGCCTGCAAATGCCATAATTTTATTATTCTTTATAGCTGAGTAATATTCCATTATATATATCACAGTGTCTTTATTCATTCTTCAATTGAAGGACATCTAGGTTGGTTCCACAATCTGGCTATTGTAATTTGAGCAGCTATGAACATTAATGTGGCTGTATCTCTGTAGTATGCTGATTTTAAGTCCTTTGGGTATAGGCTAAGGAATGGGATAGCTGGGTCAAATGATGGTTCAATTCCAAGCTTTCTGAGGAATCTCCACACTGCTTTCCAGAGTAAATGCACTAATTTGCAACCCCACCAGCAGTGTATAAGTGTACCTTTTTGCCCACATCGTCACCAACACCTATTGTTGCTTTTATTCTTGAAAATCGCCATTCATATTGGGGTGAGATGAAATTTTAGGGTAGTTTTGATTTGCATTTCTCTTATTACTAGAGATGTTGAACATGTTTTCATATATCTATAGATTGCTTGTAGATCTTCTTCTGTGAAGTGTCTGTTCACCTCCTTAGCCCATATGTTGGTTGGGTTATTTGTATTCTTGGTGTGGAGTTTTTTGAGTTCTTCATATATTCTGGAAATTTGTGCTCTATCTGAATTATGAGTGGCAAAGATTTTCTCCCACTCTGTAGGTTTTTTCTTCACATTGTTGATAGTTTCCTTTAATGACAGTAAGCTTTTTGAGTTTGAATCTACCTGAGTTATTGATTCTTCCTTTTATTTCTTGTGCTATGGGAGTCCTGTTAAGGAAGTCTGATCCTAAGCTGTCATGATGAAGAATTGGACCTACATTTTCTAAGATGAAGGGTATCTGGTCTGATTCCAAGGTCCATGATCCATTTTGAGTTGAGTTTTGTGCAGGGTGAGAGTTAGGGGTTTAGTTTCATTCTGTTGCATATGGATTTCCAGTTTTCCCAGCACCATTTTTTGAAGAAGCTATGATTTCTCCATTGCATATTTTTGGAACCTTTGTCTAGTATGAGAAAATTGTATTTATTTGATTTTGTGTCCGTGTCCTCCATTCTGTACCATTGATCTTCCTGTCTATTTTGGTACCAATACCATGCCATTTTTGTTACTATGTCTTTGTAAAATAGTTGAAGGTCCGGTATTGTGATACCCCCTGTTTCATTCTTCCTGCTAAAGATTGGTTTACATGTTCTGGGTTTCTTATTCTTCCAGATGAATTTCATTATTGCTTGCTCTATTTCTGTTAGGTACATCAATGGGATTTTAATTAGAATTGCATTGAATCTGTATAGCACTTTTGGTTGTATGGCCATTTTGACAATATTAGTTCTGTCTATCCAAGAACATGGGAGATTTTTCCATCTTCTACTGTTGTCCTCAATTTATTTCTTCAGTGTTTTGTAGTTTTCATTGTAGAGATGTTTTACCTCTTTGGTTAGATTGATTCCCAAGTATTTTATTTTTTTAAGGCTAATGAAAATCGAGTTGTTTTCTTCATTTCTTTTTCAGGTTTTTCCTCACTTGTGTATAAAAATGCTTTAGATTTATGTGTGCTGATTTTATAACCTGCTATTTTGCTGAATTCATTGATGAGGACTAGAAGTTTTCTGGAGGAGGTTTGTGGATCTTCTAAATATAGAAACATATCATCAGCAAATAGTGACAACTTAAGTTCCTCTTTTCCTATTCATATCCTTTTAATTTCTTTAGTCTGCCTAATTGCTCTGGCTAGAGTTTTGAGGTCAATATTGAATAGAAATGGTGAAAAAGAACATCTGTGTCTTCTTCCCATTTTTAAAGTGAATGCTTTCAGTTTTTCTCCTTTATGAATGGTGTTGGCCTTGGGCTTAGCATAAATAGCCTTTACAATATTCAGGAAAAATATCCCTATTTTTCCTAGTGTTTTGAGCATGAAGGGGTGTTGTATTTTGTTGAATGCTTTTTCTGCGTCAATTGAAATAACCATATGATTCTTATCCTTAAGTCTAATGATATGATGGATTACATTTATTGATTTACAGATGTTAAACAATCCTTGTATTCCAGGGATGAACCCCACTTGATCGTGGTGCACAATTTTCTAAATATGTTTTAGGATACTGCCTGCCAATATTTTGTTAAAGATCTTTGCATCTATATTCATCAAGGATATTGGTCGAAAATTTTCTTTCCTTGATGTGTCCTTGCCTGGTTTTTGTATGAGTGTGATATTAGCTTCATAGAATGAGTTTGCAGGTTACCCTCTTTTTCTATTTCCTGGAATATTTTGAGAAGTATTGTAATGAGTTCTTCTTTGAAGGTCTTGTAGAACTTGGCTGAGAATGTCTGGTCCTGGGCTTTTCTTGGATGGTGCGTTTTTAATGACTTCTTCTATTTCATTGCTTGATATTTATCTGTTTAAATTGTGTATGTCCTCTTGGTTCAGTTTGGGAGGAGCATATGTCTCTAGAAATTTGTCAATGTCTGGTAGTTTCTATTTTGTTGGAATACAGATTTTCAAAGTAGCTTCTCATTATGTTCTGTATCTCAATGGTGTCTGTCATGATATTTTCTTTTTCATCATGAATTTTAGTAATTTGATTTTTCTCTCTCCTTCTCTATGTTAGTGTGGCTAAGGTTTTTTTTTTTAATTTTGTTTACTTTTTCAAAGAACCAACTTTTTGTTTTTTCTACTTCTTGAATTGATTCTTTTGTTTCAATTTCATTGATTTAAACTCTAATTTTAATTATTTCCTGTCTTACTATTTTGGCATTGTACTGTTCTTCTTTTTCTAGGACTTTGAGCTGTAATTTTATGTCACTTAGTTGTTGACTTTTCATTCTTTTCTGGAATGCACTCCATGCAATGAATTTTCCTCTTAGTACTGCTTTCATAGTATTCCAGAAAATATGATATATTATATCATCGTTCTCATTTATCTCTAAGAATTTTTTAATCTATTCCCTGATATTTTCTCTTATCCATGTTTCATTCAATAGCATATTATTTAGTCTCCAGGTATTGGAGTAATTTGTGTTTTTTATTTTGTCATTGATTTCTACTCTCAGTCTATTTTGATCCAATAGAACACAAGGAAGTCTTTATTTATTTGCAAATCCTAAGGGCTGCTTTGTGGCATAACATATGGTCTATTTTCAAGAAGATTCCATGTGCTGCTGAGAAGAAAGTGAATCCACTCATTGATGGATGGAATATTCTTTATCTATAACGTCTAGGTTATTGATTGTGGTATTGAGTTCTATGGTTTTTTTTTTTTTTTTTTTGTGTGTGTGTGTGTGTGTGTTTGGAAGTGGTGACAGCAGTGCATTAAAGTCACCCGGAATTATTGTGTTGTGGTCTATGTGATTCCTGAAATTGAGAAGGATTTGTTTGAGTACAGGGATGCACCATGGTTTGGGGCATAAATATTTACTATCATTATGACTTGCTGATTTATGGTTCCCTTCAGCAGTATGAAATGTCCTTCTTTATCCCTTCTAACTTACTTTGGCTTGATGTTCTCTTTATCTGATATAAGGATGGAAACCCTCACTTTTTTACTGAGTCCATGTGCATGACAGGTTTTTTCCAATCCTTTCACATTTAATCTGTGGATGTCGTTTTCTATGAGATGAGTCTCTTGCAGACAGCATATTGTTGGGTCTTTCTTTTTAATCCATTCTCCCAGTCTATGACTTTGAATTGATGAGTTTAGATCATTAATGTTCAGGGTTATTATTGAGATATGATTTGTATTGCCAGTCATTTGGGCTTATTTTTGGTTTTTAACTTGGCTTGGTTTCTCCTTTGAGTGATTTTTCTCTAACGTAGTTCCTTCCTTTGCTGTCCACCATTGTTAATTTTCATTTCCTCCTCATGGAATGTTTTGTTGAGAACATTCTGTAGCACAGGCTTTCTATTTGTAAATTATTTTAACTTTTGTTTAACATGGAAGGATTTTATTTCATCTTCAAATCTGAAGGTTAGTTTTGCTGGGTATAGAATTCTTGGTTGGCAACCATGTTCTTTCAGAGCTTGAAATATGTTGGTCCAGGCCCTTCTAGTTTTTAGAGTCTGGCTGGCGAAGTCTGCTGGTATCCACATTGGTCTCCCTCTAGTTGTAATCTGGTGTTTTTCTCTTGCAGCCTTCAAAATCCTATCTTTATTTTGAATGTTAGGCATATTCATTATAATGTGTCTTGGTGTGGATCTGTTGTGATTTTGTGCATTTAGTGTTCTGTAAGCCTCTTGTGTTTTACTTTCCATTTCATTCTTCAGGTTTGGGAATTTTTCTGATATTATTTCATTGAATAGGTTGTTCATTCCTTTGGTTTGTATCTCTGTGCCTTCCTCAATCCCAATAATTCTTAAATTTGGTCTTTTCATGATGTCCCATAATTCTTGGAGATTCTGTTCATGATTTCTTTCCATCTTCTCTGTTTGGGCAACTTTATTTTCAAGATTGAATATTTTGTCTTCATTGTCTGAGGTTCTGTTTTCCAAGTGGTCTAGTCTTTTGGTGATATTTTCCATTGACTTTTTAATTTGGTTTATTTTTCCTTCATTTCAAGGATTTCCATTTTTTTTTTTGAGAATCTCTATCTCTTTGTTTAAATGATCTTTCACTTCCTGCAGTTGCTCTTTCCACAACTTTTTGGTATTTTCATTCATTGCCTGCATTTACTCTCTTATCTCATCCCTTGCTTCATGAATCATCTTATTCATGTATAATCTGAAGTCCTTTTCTGACATTTCTTCTACTATACTTTCATTGTGTTCTATTAATATATAATCTAGATTTGTTTGGATCACTTTCTTCCCTTGTTTTATCATGTTGTTCATTTATCCTTCCCTCTAGCAGTGCAGATCTGGGGTATTGTAGATTCTCCCTATAAGCTTTTAGTGGTCCTATAGGTTTCTAAAACCTTTTCTTTAAGTGGAGATCAATATTAGCAGTCCTCAATTCAGACACTATGCAATGATATACCAAATAGCCCCATGAGGACATTAAAAATATTTTCATAATAAACACAATAAGTTCAAATATTATCTTCAGTATAACAAACAGATTTGCAAGAAGGTTTGAAGTTTCTAATGGAGGACAAAGAGGATGCAGAGGGTTGTATCATGTAGATATTAATGGGATAAAAAAGAATATACAGAAGTTCTAGATAATAGAAAGCATGAGAGTGTAATCGAAGAAATTGTATGTTAACATGCAAAAAGGTAAAAAGAGACTCTGAGGGAACAGCTAAACAAAAGGAAAAAAAGTAAAGAAATAAAAACTTAAAATTTTTCCATAAGGAGAAAAAAGAAAATCTACATTATTACAGTCATATAGTTTTCAAACCTTCCGGTCTTCAGTAGCTGATGATGAGAGATAACTGACAATAAGCTTCAAGTCTCCAGCAGGTGTCTCAGGATGGGATTTGCCCCACCTAAATATTGAAGCTACAGCTTCCAGGATTATCCAAGATGGCTTCTCTGGCTTCCAAATGTGTTGATAAATGGGGAGCTGCAGCTCAGCATGTGGACTTGGTCAGATGGAGGTTCTAGAGGCAGGGCGCATTTGGTCAGGCAGGGGTCCTGGACACAGGGTGTGTTTGGTGTGCTTGTGGGATCCTGGAGGCAGGTGCAATCAGTCAGTCTGGGATCCCGTTGATAGGATGCAGTCAGTTGGTCTGAGAGTCCTGGCAGCAGAGAGCAGTCAGTTGATGTGAGGACCCTGGAGGCAGGGAGTGATCAGTCAGGCTGAATGATCCTGGAGAAGGGGCTCAGTCAGTCCAGCCAGGTGTCCTATGGGGCCTGGCTGTTGTCTCAAAATGGTGGCAGCCACGTGTAATCAAACCTGCATGTACTGTCACAGTAAACTTCCAGGCAACAGCAGGCAGCTGGCACTCCACTGGCAGTCAGCAATCAGTTTGCTGACTTTTGTAGGTCGATCGAGAGGTGGACCTCATGTGTTGGTTGATGAATAGGTGTAAGGCAGGCAATGGACAGTCAAGAAGTAGGCAAATGACGGATGATAGGCGCCTGACAGTGAGCAATCTGCACTCAAAAAAGGTGTCAATATGCTGGCACACTGCAGGTGACCACAGTAGACAAATGGGGTAAACAGCAGGGGATCGATAAGCAGCAAGAACTGCCTCATCTAGAAACAGATATCCTCTGCTAGAAACCAGAGTTATGGAGCAATAAGGAAAGCAGTCTCCCTCTAATCCTTCATCTTGGATGGAGATTCAATCTTTTTAATTGGACATCATGCTCAACACTGAATCTTTTAATGGGATCTAAATGACTACACAAGTTCCAGTCTATGATAAATTTTTCTGGACCCATAAAGACCACACATTAAAGTTTACGTACCTCAGAATGGATTAAGAAAAAGTGAATTCTGGTGAGAAAATCATCAGCAATATCTACTTTGGTAGTAACTTGCTACCGCCTATTGCATGATGACCACAGAATTCCTTACTATAAAAGAAAGATTCAGAAATAATGTTGTTCAAATGAAATGTTTATTTTTCTTGGTAAGGTAAAGAAGCATAACACTTTGATATTTGAAGTAACTGATTTGTTCATTTGATTTTGATACTTTCTTGATGTTCAAAACAGTTTAACTCTTCAATCAGGACCATTACTTAATTCTTTCATCTAAGTATTTCTATGTTGTATTTGTATGGGATAAAAATTACAAATGAGCTACAGTGAATTGTTTTGAATACCACAAGTTATTTACTTTAGACATGGTTTTAAAATCTGTCATCATATTTCTACGTTTTTGGAAATAGCCTTATACCTTATTTTATGTACCCCACTTACCAGCATTTATCCTGAGGTCAATCATTGTGTATACTGTATCATTCTTTAGTCATCCACAAGAAACAGAACACAATCATAAACTAATAGTGATATTAATGTAATTGACAACAATGTAATAAAATTACATTTAATTACTTTTATAATTTAGAGAAAAATATTCTCTAAATATGGATGTTTGGATGTTTCTTTATCAAGCTTCATTAAATAATAATAAATATATAATAATAAATATATATTATACATAATAAATATATACATATTTATTATTATTCATTAAATAATAATAAATATATGTAATAAATATATAAACAAATGATATTTATTATTATAAATTATATATATATATATATATATATATATATATAAAGGAAAACTAAGTACTGTAGAAAACAATAGTTTCTGAAAGCACCCAGAAAACCACTCTGGATGCAGGGACTGACACAAGAGATTTCGTGAAGTGGAAGAGCACAGTGTCTGCCCTTGAGGGAGAAGGAGAGGGAGAGGGAGAGAGAGAGAGGAAGGCAGAGGTCATTCACTCCAAGGAAAGGTAACACTGGGTAAACAGGAAGTCCTGAGGGCTCCACACACTCTCTAAGGCCATAGTAGCAAAAACAGATGTGTCTGCCCCTCCTCCTAGGTCATTATGACATCACAAACTGTATGGGAGCTAAGAAGAAAGACTGGGTAGGGCACCACACACTGCTGGACACTGTTCAAAGACCACCATGGAGAGAGGACAGTGGGGAGCAGAGGAGGCACAGAAGATGTCATAAGACCACACTCAGCATCAAGGTCACATTAGAAGAGGAAACAATAGGAGAAGAGTGATTGCTACATTCATGTGAGTATTAAGGATATGAAATGTCTTGTGAGTCAGGTCTTCAGGCCAGCAGTACTGTCTCCTGTGCCTTGTGGTTGAGCACTTTTCACCTAGGAGTATTTTGTCTTCTAAGGAGAAGTGTTTAAGTTCCTCTCATACAATATTGTTCAGCAACTCTTGTGTCCCCTGGGAGAGTGCCCCTCTCCCAATACAGTGCTCAGTCTTTTCTGGTTGCTGTCCTTAATCTCTCTTCCCCAGTATTACTCAGGGTTTTCTGAGTCCTGTGGGTCAGTGCCACTTTTCCACTAGTGCTCAGTCCCCTCTGGATATTGTGGGTAGACACACTTCACCAACCAGTGCTCACTCTCCAATGAGTCCTAGGCAACCTAATTTCTTTAGTGAACTCTCTGGGAGAGCCCCTTTCCTAGTAATGTCAGTACACCATCTCTGGCCTTTTCTCTGAGTCTAGGCCTACATAAATTTGGAAACATGGAAAGATGTGGATACTCCCTCTTTCCAACAAACACAATAACCCATTGGTGCTGCCATGCAGAAAGGCTTCTCATCAATGCCTGAAAATACAAGACAATTTTAATCAATGTCAATTCCCACAACATGGAGAACCTCATTCCACCACTCATAATGTGCCATTTCCATACATTTTTTCAACAATCTAATCTCTTATAAGTGATGTAGCATGCCAGTATTTCTGCCATCTCTCTGGGAAGTGGATGCAAAGAATATATTTCACTGTTTTAACTATCTTATCCTATATAACAATGGCTACTCTCTTTTGACAAGAGAGTGAAAATTCTTAGAAAGGTTTTTCTGAGACTTCTGGGTAAGGCACAATGCACACCCTCAAGGGTAGTGTGAAATGTCACCAAGGACAATTACCCATCATCATAGAGGACTTCTTTGATCTTTTAAATAGCACCATTCCCACCATCCCTCATAATACTGAAACACTGCCCAGAGGGCCACTCTTGAAAAGGATTCCTAAATTCTGACATCTGTAGGAGATAAACCCTGCCCCAAAAGAGCTCTTTCTCCTCTAGATCCTGTGGTCAAGGACCCATCACCTAATTTGTCTCAGTCTTTGAGTTCTACCATAAAAGTCTTCTCAATAAACATTGTTCAGGATCTTCAGAGTATTCTGGGGGAGATCCCCTCTCTCACCAGTCCTGTGTCTTGCCCTAAATTTCCCCTTGCCCACCATTACACAGGGTCCTCTGAGCCCTGTTTCCCTTACTGAACATTGGTTGAATCCCTTTTCTTCTAATATCAGTACAACATCTCAGGCCTTATCTGTGTGTCCAGACATGACTGTAGAAATTTACAAAGATGAGGATGCTTCCTATTCTCAATAACCTCAATAGGCCTTTAGAACTGCCATGAAGAGAGACTCCTCACGAATGTCTAAAAATCAAAGATAATTTCAATTAATGTCAATTCCTAGAGCACTAAAGACCTAGATCTATCACTCATTGTACATCATTTCCTGACCTTTGCTCAAATGACTGAGTTTGTATGGGCGATTTATACCCAGGATTTATGACAACATTCTGAACAGTGGATGGAAAACATATATTTAAGTATTTCAAGGATCACCTCTGATATGTCACTGGATGCTCTCTTTTGACGAGAGGAAATGTCCTAGGACTTCTGGATCAGGTGCAATGCATATTTTCAGGTATCAGTATGAAATATGGCCAAGGAAAACTTTCCCAACATCAAGGAGGAGTTTTTCAGAACTTTGAAGAAGCACCACTGCCCCACAACCCCTGAAGTAACTGAGAATATTACTCTTGAAAAGGGTTCAAGGACTGTGAGTCATCTTGATGAGTAACCCTCTTCCAGCAGAGGTCAGTCTCCTCTGGTACTTGTGGTTAAGCACAACTCATCTAACTGTATCAGGCTTTTCTGTGTTCTGCACTAAATCTCCCCTCTACCTCCATTGCTCAGGTTCATCTACAACTTATAGGTGAGAACACCTCTCCCAACATTGCTCTGTCTTCTCTGGGTCCTTCCATAAATCTCCTCTCACCCATCATTGCTCATGGTACTCTGAGTAATGGGGGTGAGTGTCCCTCACATACTAGTGCTCAGATTCCACTGGGTCCTCTTAGTGATAATCCCTCTCCTAACATTGCTCAGCCTCTTGTTTTACCCTCTAAATTTACCTAACCTGTCATTACTCAGTTTATTCTCAACCTTGTGGATGAGTGCATGTCACCTATTAGTGCTCAGTCTTCTATTTTTCTTTTTTCTGCATTCTCTAACCATTCCTTGCTCATTCTACTCTGGGTCCTGTGGGTGTGTGCCTCTCTCTTGTTATTGTTCAGTATTCTCTGGGTCCTGTCGTTAATCTCCCTTCACACATGATTGCTGTGTCATCTGTGTCCTGTGGGTGAGCATCCCATTCCCACCAGTGCTCAGTTTCCTCTAGGTATTATGGGTGTACAAATTTCAACTATGAGTGCTCACTCTCCAATGAGTCTTAGGCAACCTTGTTCCATAGTGAATTCTCTGGGTAAGCCCCTTTCCTTCTAATGTCAGTAACCCCTCTCTGGTCTTACCTGCGTATATAGGCATACATGACTGTGGAAACTTGGAGAGATGAGGATACGTCCTCTTTCCAAGACCCTTAATAGAACTTTGGTACCTCTGTGCAGAGAGGATCCTCACCAGAGATTGAAAATACAAGACAATTTTTATGGACATTAATTGAATTAGCACTGAGGACCCCATTCCACCAACTCCACATCTATACTAAAGAGGCTGATCTCTTATGAGTGCTGTAACATGTTCAGGATTTCTAAAATTCCTCTGTGCAATGGATGGAAAGCATGTATTTCAGTATTTTCAGGATCTTCTCTGATAGGTCACTTGCTACTCTCATTTGACAAGACAGGAAAACTACTAGGAATGCTGACTCATGAATAATGCACACACTCAAGGGATAGTGTTAAATGTGGACAAGAACATCTTTCCATCATCATGGGGGAGTTCTTCAGACCTTTGAAATAGGACCATTACCACCATACCTGAGATCACTGATACAATGGCATGATGGATAATCTCAAAAATGTTCCAAATCTCTGAGTAGGTGAGAACTCCTCTCACAAAAATCTCCATCTCCTCTGAATACTGTAGTTAAGCACTCCTCATCTCTCTTTGCTCGGTTCTCTCTGGGTTCGACACCATCCCTCCTCTCAATCATCATTGCTTAGTATCTTCTGAACCTTTTGGGTGAGCACCCATCTCCCACTAGTACTCAGCCTTCTCTTTGGTCCTGCCCTAATCTCTTATCCACCATTGCTCAGGATACTCTCAGTTCTGTGGGTGAGTGCTCCTCACCCATTAGTGCTCTGATTCCACTGGGAACTCATGATGCTAGCTCCTCCTAACATGGCTCTGCCTTCTTTGTTTAAGCTGCTCCATTTGCCTAACCTGTCTTTACTAAGTCTCCTTTGGGCACTGTGGGTGAGCTCTCTAACATGACAGATCTCAGTATCCTCTGTTTCATTTTTCTGAGTTTCCTATCCATTCTATGCTCCATCCTTTCTGAGTCCTATTGGTGAGCTCCCTTCAACTTAGGGTGTTCAGTCTTCTTTCTTGTTCCAGGTTCTCCAAGGTAATCCTTCTCTGACTCCTCTGGGTCTTGCAGGTGAGTGCCACTCACCTGACAGTGCTCAGTCTTCTCAGGATCCTCTCCTTATTATCTCATCACACACCATTGCTCAGGATCATCTGAATCCTGTGGTGAGAGCCCCTTGAACACAGGTGCTCAGTTTTCCCTGAATATTGCTTTGGAGTACCCCTTACATTCCAGTACTCTGCGTTCTCTGTGTTCTCTGGGGAGTGCCTCTCATCCAGCACTGCTCAGTATACTCTGGGACATCTGGTGTAGCACCCTTCACCCAGCAGTGCTCAGTCTGTGTCATGTGTTAAATTCTTGTAACCACTGTTATCTCAACTTCCTGTGGATAATAGTTGTGACCCTAGATAGCCTAACATTGCTCAGTCTTTTCTGGGTCCTGTCTTCACCAAACATACTTGAACATTTCTTAGGGTATTCTGAGTCATGTGGGTGAGCACACCTGTCCCACCAGTGTTCAGTCTTCTCTGGTTCCTGTCTTAATTTCACCCCTGCACCATTTTTAAGGGTCCTCTGGGTCCTCTGGGTGAGCATGCCTCTTCCACTAGTGCTCAGTCTTCTCTCATTCCTGCCCTAAATCTCCCTTCATCTGTATATTCTCAAGGTACTCCGAGTCCTGTAGGTGAGAGCCCCTCACTTACTAGTGCTCTGATTCCACTGGATGCTCTTGGTGATAGGCTCTCTTCTAACATGGCTCAGTCTTCATTTTATTAAGCAACTAAATTTGTCTAATCTGTTCTTACTCAGTCTCCTTTGGTCCTGTGAGTGAGTACCCCTCACCTAACAGTGCTCAGTCTTCTCTTTCTTTTTTTCTGCTTTCCCTAACAATTCCTTCCTCATTCTTCTCTTGGTTCTTTGTGTGAGCACCGGTCACCTTAGAGTGGTCACTCCTCTCTGTCCTGTTCCAGGTTCCCAAAGGCAAACCTTCCTCAAACTTCTCTAGTTCCTGTGTGTGACTGTACCTCTCCTGAAAGTGTTCAGTCTTCTCTAGGTCTTATCATTAATGTCACTTCAAAAACCAATGCTCAGTGTCATCTGAGTTCTGTGGTGAGCATCACTCACACACAGGTGTGCCATTTTCCCTGAAATTTGTTTTGGGGTACCCCTTATCTTACAGTACTCTCTCTTCCATTTTCTCTGGGTGAGCTCCCCTCATCTAGCAGTGTTCAGTACACTCTGGGATCTCTGGGTGAATGTCCCTCACCCAGCAGAGTTCAATTTTCTCTGTGCCATCTGCAAAGTTCCCCTTATCAATCTTAACTCAGCTTTCTCTGTCCCTGGAGTATGATCATAGGTAGTCTAACATTGCTTACCCTTTTCTGGATTTTCTCTTAACCTTGCCTACCCCAATATTGCTCATGGTCTTCAGAGTCCTTTGGGTAAGTACCCCTCTCCCACTAGTGCTCAGTATTCTCTGGGTCCTGACTTAAATCCCCCCTCACCCACAATTGCTCAGTGTACTCTGAGTCCTATGGGTGATCACCCCTCTCCTAACATTGTTCAGTCTTCTCTGTTTTAATGCAGTCATTTATTAAAACCAACAACAACTTCTTCAGGTTAACTACCAGCGAATGTACTATCTTCCTTTTACTAAATCTTTAAATCAGTTGAACTCAGGGTCAGTGCCAGCACTGTGGCTCTGGACTGGTGGAAGCACCCATGAAGGAACAAGTAGAAGTGAAAGGGGCAGAAGGTCCAGAGGCAATTTGCAGTCCCTGCTTGCTGTTCAACCTGCACTTCTGTGGTGATTTTGACCCCCAGTCCTGCAAATTCACTCTCAAGATAAAAAAAATAAAATAAAATAAAATAAAAACTTTGAACCTCTTTGAGCTTCTAGGGAGATCAGCTGGGGCAATGTGCAGAAGGAACTTGGTGTCCACCCCTGACCTGGAGTCCCCTATTTACTGCACCCACCTTGAATCATATGTACTCACAGAGCACAACTTACTCTCCACAAGGGGGTGATTTCCTCAGCAAGCCATGGTTCACCATGCAGCTCACTTCTAGGCTACCAGATTGGCAAAAATGAGTCCAAAGTTGGAGGTAAGAATGGGTTTAGGAGATGGAAGCCACCCGTGACTGTGCACACATTCTTGCAGCCTGAAAACATGTTTTCCACCTGACCCCAAGCTAGTGGTCCCTTTTGCAGAGTGAGGAACCTTCAGTCCTGCAGAAATATGCTGGCAGCAATGAGAAGGTGGTGGAACAATGTTGAAGTCCCCAGGCTGTGCCCAATAGGTGAACTTAAGGTAATGACCTGTGTCCCTCAAAGGCAGGTAAAGTATTTAGTAGATATGAGGAGACCCAAAGGCAGTTTGATTTTTATTAATTTCCAAAATTTTGAGTTTCAGCATGTGAAGATCTTACTCCAATTACAGGAAGTTTACCCACTCCTGTTTGTAAAACCAAATCTCCTTCTTAATTCTGCCTTTCCCAGGCACTCTAGGGGGGTTCAAAGCCTGCTCCCTTCACTAACTTCCTTCAATATCCAGTGTGAATCTGGATAGAATGCAATGCCAGAGTGTGTACTTGGGACTAGTGAACTTCTAACATTGTGCAGAGGGTAATCATCTCCAAAACCTGGCTTTTAATTTCTGGATTGGAAGGTCTCCAGGATTCCCATAGATATCGAAACCCAGGGATGCAAATGTTCTTTATAGGAAATGTCATACAATCTATGCACACCCTTCTGGGCACTTTAAATCTCCAGATTGCCTGTAATACTCAGTACAACCTAAATGTTCTGGAAAATGTTAGAAAGTAAGACCAAAAAGAATGTATGTGTTTATTTAGTATAGATGGACTCTGTGAATATTATCATCTAAGTTTGTTTTAATATGAGGTTGTGAAACCTGCAGATTCAAAGGGTTACCTTCACCCTAAACCCCAGAAAGGCACAATGTTTAAATATTTAAACTTGGTTAAATCAGGAGCAGCCACCCCAACTCTAAGGGAAATAGGGCTAAATTACTTCTCACCACAGTGCTCTGGGTGAGGCAGTATACTTTTACCATTTAAATGACATAATAATAAATTGCTGAAAATAAGTGGGTCTATTTCTGTCATTTTCCCTATAAAGTCACATAATCAACACAAAATATTGAAGTTAAAGTGGATAAGAATGAGATAAAGCTGGGCATTCTTTAGATTGTTGTAAGTGAAGCTTAACATACAATTCTGGTGGGAGTTCAGAATACCAGTATTGATATAAGATCATGATCAGTGAAGACAGGGCTCAAACAGGTTCAGAATAGATGGATTCTGTTGGTAGTTGGAATAGATGCCTTTTGTGTTATGCTCTGGTTGTAATGTGGTCTACATGTTTCCTGTGTCTAGATACTTTCTATGAGGCTGATTATAAGAGCAATGGACTTCTTATTATGTGGAGCAAATGTGTAGGCAGTGTAGCATTTAGGATATGGCAAATATATTGTGAATTATTTTAGCCAAATTTATTGTGATAATCAGGAGGAAAAAGCAGAGGAGAAAGATTTTTAAAAGGTGGATTTGAGAGGCAAGATTAAAATTAGGCATAAGGATGTTGCAGTTGTTAAAGATATTACTGCCACTAGAGGAATGCTAAAAACTATGCCTAAAACTGCTGAGAAAGGTGACTTGAAGGCATCTCAAGATCCAGAAATACCACCTCCATCTCAAGCTCAAGGAAGTAAAATTGAAATTCTCTTGAGAAGTGACCAGTGAGGCATCCTTCTTGCACAAAGGAGCTTAGGAAGTTTTTTTTAGTGTACTCAACCACTCAAACCTTCAGGGGCTGTTGCAGCAAGTGCCCCAGAAGGTCAGGCTACTGTTCAAGATGGTAGCAGAGTTTGGAATCAACCACAATTTATTCGTCCTGTAGGAATGCATAAAGCTGGAGGTAGGGCATCAGGGAAATTTCCACCAAGATTTCAAAGGAAGTCCTTGGAGGTCAGGCAATGTGCAGCACAGTTGGAATCCCTGTAGGCACCCCCTGAGAAGATAAACTGTGGAGATAACAGGAGATAGTCAACGCTGAAGTGGAGATCTCTGAGATTAAGAAATGCCAGAAACATGGGATATTGTCTTAGGAAACCTGCAGAAACAGAGCAGTGACAAGCCAACAGGAAGGCCACTTCAGCTGCAAAATACAAGGCCACAGGGGTGGAGATACACAAGCACTTTGGGAAAAGCATCACAATGCCATGTGGCCACGATTCTGGATATGGAACTAAAGAACTTGCTTGTCCAACTGGATTTCAGTTCTGCTTTGGTCCCATTCCTTCTTTCTATGTCCATATTTTCATAAATTAAAATGTTTACTCAGTACATTTTTATGTTGGATATTTAAAATTCTTTTTACTTTTACAGGAGCTCACAATGTGGGATTTCCATGAGCTTCAAAGACTTTGGTCTTGAATTTGAGAATTCTTGGAACTCTTAGGACTATAGGGACACTTGGAAATAAACTAAATGTATTTTGCATTGTCAGATGGCTGTAAGGTTCTTGCGGGGTCATGTGTCATATATTATGGTTTTGATGTGAGGTATCCTCCAAAACCTGTCATGTGAGACAATGCAAGAAGGTTCAGAGGAGAAGTGATTGAGTTTTGAGTCTTAATCTGTCAGTAAATCTTCTAATAGGGATTAATTTAGTGGTAACTGAAGTGGTAGGGTGAAGCTGGAGGAGAATGCAATTGGAGTGTGGCTTTGGAGTACATAGTTTTTATCTGGAGAGTGGAGACTCTCTCTCTCTGTCTGCTTTCTAATAGCAATATGAGATATTTGCCTCTCCCACACTCTTCCACCATGATGTTCAGGCTTACCTCAAAGCTTGAGGAATGGAGACAGTCTTCTATGGACTAAAACCTCTGAAATCATGAGACCTCAAATTTTTCTTCCTGTACAATTGTTCTGGACAGATCTTCTAGTCACAGGAGCAAAACAGCTGACAATCAATCGTGTATATCACAGTACTTGACAAATCCTAGAATTATTCACATAAGATTTATTAAGTGCTAAGTAAACTATTGTTAGGGAGATAGCAACAAAATGACATACATGTTTTCTGAAAGAGATAGATACTTGTTTTTTTTTTTTTCATCCTGAGGTATATTTTTTAAGTGTTTATATATTTGTTTCCTCTTAGAAACTCAGAGTTTGGGCAGGCATGGTCATGCACACCTGTATTCCCAGCTACTCAGGAGGATAATGAAGGAGAATGAAAAGCTTGAGATTAGCTTTGACAATTTAGTGAAACCCTGCCACAGAAAAAAATAATAATTTGTGTTATCTATGTAGCTCAAAGTTAAATCATTAAATTGTCCCTGGGATCAATACATAGTACAAAACAACATAAACAGAAGCCCACTGAATTTAACTACTTTTATTCACATCATTGTGGGTACTTTCCCATTTAAACTGTATCAATAAAATTGGGTAGAAGAAATACCTGAGCTCCCTGACTTCAACCTGAAACTAATCTTGAGGCCTAAAATGAAATCCATGAAGGTGCATGTGTTCTGATGTTCTGATGCATTTAGAGGCAGATTTTCAAAAGGTAGATTTGAATTGAAGATAATCACTCATGAGAAAGAAGACCAGAGAAAAAGAAAGCATATGTAGCTATTTTTCATGTATGTTCCATGTCAGAATTTGCATTTTCTTTCCAAAATACTATGCATTTTTAACTTGCAAACTTTTACTTCCCTAATTTTATTTTTGTGTTAACAGGTCTTAAACTACTTTATTTCCTTTTCATGATAGTTAATTTGTAGTCCTTTATATTAGGAGCTTCCCCTCAATTTTTAGACTTCAGTTTCATTCATGTGGTGGATTCATGATGTGTAGTGTTGAACACATTTTTTTTTTGATATGTGAATTTGTTTGTGTCCTAGATTTGCATTGGTGTTATTGTTGAGTGATTAACATTGATAAAGGAGTAAATCATACTTCCTTTCCACGTTTCATCTGGATGCCCAATCCAGATGAAATCAAGAATTAATATAGTGCACATTAAAAGAGGGTTACATTCATTGCCTATAGTAGCATAAATATTTGTAAGAGAATAATTAGAACAGACTTATTCTCCAACACATTATTTGAGGTTCTATCTTGCTTTTCTTGGCCACTTGTTATCCCCTTGAGTCTTGGGAAGGCCTGTTTCCTTTCTTTGCTGCCTAGAGATGTAGGAAGGAGTTATTGCATTTGGCAAATTAGCCTGAACTCGGAGCATTGAATCATGACTCTTTTTTTTAAATTAATTTTAAACAAATGGGATACATGTTGGTTCTGTTTGTACATGGAGTAACAGCATAACATTTGTATATGCCCTCTTTCACCACTTCTATTCAACATCATTCTTGAGACTCTAGCCGGAGCAATTAGACAAACCAAAGAAATTAAATGGATACAAATTGGAAAAGAAAAACTCAAACTTTCCCGGTTCACTGATGACATGATTTTATATTTAGAGGAACCTGGAAATTCCACCAGAAAATTCTAAGAACTCATAAGTGAATTCAGTAAAGTAGAAGGTTACAAGATCCATGCTCATAAATCCAATGCATTTTTATACATAAGTGATGAATCTTCAGAAAGAGAAATTAGGAAAACTACCCCATTCACAATAGCATCGAAAAAAATAAAATACTTGGGAATCAATCTCACAAAAGAGGTGAAAGACCTCTACAATGAGAACTACAGAACACTAAAGAAAGAAATTAAAGAAAACCTTAGAAGATGGAAAGATCTCCCATGTTCTTGGATAGGAAGAATTAATATTGTCAAAAATGGCCATACTACCTAAAGTGCTATACAGATTCAATGCAATTCCAATTAAAATCCCAAAGATGTACCTTATAGAAATAGAGCAAGCAATTATGAAATTCATCTGGAAGAATAAGAAACCCAGATAGTTAAAGCAATCCTCAGTAGAAAGAGCGAAGCAGGGGGTATCGCAATACCAGATCTTCAACTCTATTACAAACAGTAGTAACAAAAACAGCATGGTATTGGTACCAAAATAGACAGGTACATCAAAGGTACAGAATAGAGGACATGGACACACACACAAATAAATATAATTTTCTCATACTAGACAAAGGTGCCAAAAATATGCAATGGAGAAAAGATAGCCTCTTCAAAAAATGGTGCTGGGAAAACTGGAAATCCATATGCAACAGAATGAAATTAAACCCCTATCTCTCACCCTGCACAAAACTCAACTCAAAATGGATCAAGCATTAGGGCTAGGGTTAGGTTTAGGTTTAGGGATAAGGAGGGTGTTAAGAATGGAGGAAGGAAGGACTGTATAGAGGGAAAAGATGGGTGGGAGGGGTGGGGGAAGGAAAAAAAAAGAATCAAACAATATTGCCCTATGTAAATTTATGATTTTTAATTTAAAAAAATTAAAAAAAATTATTGTAAACAAATGCGATACATGTTGTTTCTGTTTGTACATGGAGTAACAGCATACCATTTACATATTCATACATCTACATAGAGTAATGATGTTTGATTCCTTCTGTTAGATTTTTTCTGACCCCCCGCCCCTCCCACCTCTCTTTTCCCTCTATACAGTCCCTCCTTTCTCCATTCTTGCTCCCCTCCCAACCACCATTACGTGCCATCATCCACTCAGCAGTGAAACCATTTGTCTTTTGGATTTTTGAGATTGGCTTATCTCAATTAACAAGATATTCTCCAATTTCATCCATTTGCCTGAAAATGCCATCATTTTATTATTCTTTATAGCTGAGTAATATTCCATTGTATATATATACCATAGTTTCTTTATCCATTCATCAATTGAAGGATATCTAGGTTGGTTCCACAATCTGGCTATTGTGAACTGAGCAGCTATGAACATTAGTGTGGCTGTATCTCTGTAGTATGCTGATTTTAAGTCCTTTGGGTATAGGCCGAGGAGTGGGATAGCTGGGTCAAATGGTAGGCCCATTCCAAGTTTTCTAAAGAATCTCCACAATGCTTTCCAGAGTGGCTGTACTAATTTGCAACCCCACCAGCAAAATGTGAGTGTACCTTTTTCCCCACATCCTCTCCAACACGTATTGTTGCCTGTATTCTTGATAATCGCCATTCTAATTGGGGTGAGATGTAATCTTAGTGTAGTTTTGATTTGCATTTCTCTTACTACGAGAGATGTGGAACATTTTTTCATATGTTTGTTGATTACTTGTAGATCTTCTTCTGTGAAGTATCTGTTCATATCCTTAGCCCATTTGTTGATTGTGTTATTTGTATTCTTGGTGTACACTTTTTAATTTCTTTATATTTCTGGAAATTAGTGCTCTATCTGAAGTATGAGTGGCAAAGATATTCTCCCACTTTGTAGGCTCTCTCTTCACATTGCTAATAGTTTCCTTTGCTGAGAGAAAGCTATTTAGTTTGAATCTATCCCAGTTATTGATTCTTGCTTTTATTTCTTGTGCTATGGGAGACCTGTTAAGGAAGTCTGCTCCTAAGCCAACAAGGTGAAGATCTGGACCTACTTTTTCTTCTATAAGATGCAGGGTCTCTGGTCTGATTTCAAGGTCCTTGGTCCATTGTGAGTTGATTTTTGTGCAGGGTGAGAGATAGGGGTTTAGTTTCATTCTGTCGCATATGGATTTCCAGTTTTCCCAGCGAAATTTGTTGAAGAGGCTCTCTTTTCTCCATTGCACATTTTTGGCACCTTTGTCTAGTATTAGAAAATTGTATTTATTTGGGTTTGTGTCCATGACCTCTATTCTGTACCATTGATGTACCTGTCTATTTTGGTGCCAATACCATGCTGTTTTTGTTACTATTGCTTTGGAGTATAGTTGAAGTTCTGGTATTGCAATACCCCTGTTTCAATCTTCGTTCTAAGGATTGCTTTAGCTATTCTGGGTTTCTTATTCTTCCAGATGAATTTCATGAATGCTTGCTCTATTTCTGTAAGGTACGTCATTGGGATTTTAATCGGAATTGCATTGAATCTGTACAGCACTTTTGGTAGTATGACCATTTTGACAATATTAATTCTGCCTATCCAAGAACATGGGACATCTTTCCATCTTCTAAGGTCTTCCTTAATTTATTTCATTAATGTTTTGTAGTTTTCATTGTAGAGATCTTTTACCTCTTTGGTTAGATTGATTCCCAAGTATTTAATTAATTTATTTATTTATTTATTTTTTTGAGGCTATTGCAAATGGAGTTGTTTTTCTCATTTCCCTTTCAGGTGTTTCGTCGCTTGCATATAAAAATGCTTTAGATTTATGCGTTTTGATTTTATAGCCTGCTATTTTGCTGAATTCATTGATGAGGTCTAGAAGTTTTCTGGAGGAGGTTTTTGGATCCTCTAAATATAGAATCATGACATCCGCAAATAGTGACAGGTTAAGTTCCTCTTTTCCTATTCATATCCCTTTAATTTCTTTAGTCTGCCTAATTGCTCTGGCTAGAGTTTTGAGGACAATGTTGAATAGAAGTGGTGAAAGAGGACATCCCTGTCTTGTTCCCGTTTTTAAAGGGAATGGTTTCAGTTTTTCTCCATTAAGAATGATGTTGGCCATGGGCTTAGCATATATAGCCTTTACAATGTTCAGGTATGTTCATACTATCCCTATTTTTTCTAGTGTTTTGAGCATGAAGGGGTTTGTATTTTGTCAAATGCTTTTTCTGGGTCAATTGAAATAATTATATGATTCTTATCCTTAAGTCTATTGACATGATGGGTTATGTTTATTGATTTACGAATATTGATCCATCCTTGCATTCCAGGGATGAACCCCACTTGATCGTGGTGCAGAATTTTCTTAATATGTTTTTGAATATGGTTTACCGTTATTTTGTTAAGGATCTTTGCATCTATATTCATCAAGGATATTGGCCTAAAATGTTCTTTCCTAAATGTTTCTTTTCCTGGTTTGGATATGAGAGTGATATTAACTTCATAGAAAGAATTTGGTAGGGTACCCACCTTTTCTATTTCCTGGAATACTTTGAGAAGTATTGGAATGAGTTCTCCTTTGAATGTCTTGTATAACTTGGCTGAGAATCCGTCTGGTCCTGGGCTTTTCTTGGATGGTAGATTTTTAATGACTTCTTCTATTTCATTGCTTGATATTGATCTATTTAAATCGTGTATGTCCTCCTGGTTCAGTTTGGGTGGAGCATATGTCTTTAGAAATTTGTCAACGTCTTTGGTAGTTTCTGTTTTGTTGGAATACAGATTTTCAAAGTAGCTTCTCATCATGTTCTGTATCTCAGTGGTGTCTGTTGTGATATTTCCTTTTGCATCATGTATTTTAGTAATTTGAGTCTTCTCTTTCCTTCTCTTTTATAGTGTGGCTAAGGGTTTGTCTATTTTGTTTACTTTCTCAAAGAACCAACTTTTTGTTTTCTCAATTGTTTGAATAGTTTCTTTTGTTTCAGTTTCATTCATTTCAGCTCTGATTTTAATTATTTCCTGTCTTCTACTATGTTTGCTGTTATTCTGTTCTTCTTTTTCTAGGGCTTTGAGCTGTAATGTTAGGCCATTTAGTTGTTGATTTTTCATTCTTTTCTGAAATCCACTCCATGCAATGAATTTTCCTCTTAGTGCTGCATTCATAATGTCCCAGAGGTTTGATATGTTGTATCATCATTCTCATTGACCTCTAAGAATTTTTTAATCTCCTCCCTGATTTTTTTGTTATCCATATTTTATTCAATAGGATACTATTTAGTCTCCAGGTGTTGGAGTAATTTGTGTTTTTTATTTTGTCATTGATTTCTACTCTCAGTCCATTTTGATCCAATAGAACCCAAGGCAGTATTTCCAATTTTTTGCATTTCCTAAGGGCTATTTTGTGGCATAACATATGGTCTATTTTTGAGAAGGTTCCATGTGCTGCTGAGAAGAAAGTGAATCCGCTCGTTGATGGATGAAATATTCTATTTATGTCTGTTAAGTCCAGGTTATTGATTGTGTTATTGAGTTCTATGGTTTCTTTGTTTGGATTTTGTTTGGAAGATCTATCTATTGGTGACAGCAGTGTGTTAAAGTCACCCAGAATTATTGTGTTGTGGTCTATGTGATTCCTGAAATTGAGAAGGATTTGTTTGATGTACAGGGATGCACCATTGTTTGGGGCATAAATATTTACTATCGTTATGTCTTCCTGATTTGTGGTTCCCTTATGCAGTATGAAATGTCCTTCTTTATCCCTTCTGACTAACTTTGGCTTGAAGTCCACTTTATCTGATGTAAAGATGGAAACCCCTGCTTTTTTACCGAGTCCGTGTGCATGACAGGTTTTTTCAAATCCTTTCACCTTTAGTCTGTGGATGTCTTTTTCTAAGAGATAAGTCTCTTGCAGGCAGCATATGGTTGGGTCTTTCTTTTTAATCCATTCTGCCAGTCTATGTCTTTTGATTAATGAGTTTAGGCCATTAACGTTCAGGGTTATTATGGAGATATGATTTGTAGTGCCAATCATTTGGGCTTATTTTTGGTTTTTAATTTGGCTTGGTTTCTCCTTTGAGTGGTTTTTCTCTAAGGTAGTTCCTCCCTTTGCTGACCTACATTGTTGTTTTTCAATTCCTCCTCATGGAATATTTTGTTGAGAATATTCTGTAGTGCAGGCTTTCTATTTGTATATTCCTTTAACTTTTTTTATCATGGAAGAATTTTATTTCATCTTCAAATCTGAAGGTTAGTTTTGCTGGGTATAGGATTCTTGGGTGACACCCATATTATTTCAGAGCTTGAAATATGTTGGTCCAGACCCTTCTAGCTTTTAGAGTCTGAGTTGTGAAGTCGGCTGCTATCCGTATTGGTCTCCCCCTATATGTAATCTGATGCTTTTCTCTCGCGGCCTTCAACATCCTTTCTTTATTTTGAATGTTAGGCATATTTATTATAATGTGCCTTGGTGTGAATCTGTTGTGATTCTGTGCATTTGGTGTTCTGTAAGCCTCTTGTATTTGATTTTCCATTTCATTCTTCAGGTTTGGGAAATTCTGATACTATTTCATTGAATAGGTTGTTCATTCCTTTGATTTGTATCTCTGTGCCTTCCTCAATCCCAATAATTCTTAAATTTGGTCTTTTCATTATGTCCCATAGTTCTTGGAGATTCTGGTCATGATTTCTTCCCATCTTCTCTGTTTGAGCAACTTTATTTTCAAGATTAAATATTTTTGTCTTCATTGTCTGAGGTTCTGTCTTCCAAGGGGTCTAGTCTTTTGGTGATGGTTTCCATTGAGTTTTTTATTTGGTTTATTGTCTCCTTCATTTCAAGAATTTCTTTTCTTTTTTTTTTAAGAATATCTATCTATTCATTGAAAAGATCTTTTGCTTCCTGCAGGTGTTCTTTCAGATTATTAGTATTATCATTCATTTCTTGCATTTGCTTTCTTATCTCATCCTTTGCTTTTTCTTTTTTTTTGTTTTTTTCTTTTTTTTTTTACTGTAAACAAATGGGATACATGTTGTTTGTCTCTTTGTACATGGGTTAAAGGCATACCATTTGTATAATCATAAATTTACATATGGTAATGTTGTTTGATTCATTCTATTATGCTTTTTCTGAATCATGTATAATCTGAAGTCCTTTTCTGACATTTCTTCTAACATACTGTCACTGAATTCTATTAATATAGAATCTAGATTTGTTTGGATCATTTTCTTCCGTTATTTTTTCATGTTGTCATGTATCTTCCCCTTTAGCAGTGCAGATCTGGGGTATTGCATATTTCCCCCTGTAGACTTATAGTGGCACTATAGGTTTCCAAAATCTTTTTTTTAAGTGAAGATCAATATTAGCAGTGCCCAAATCAGACACTATGCAATCCTAGACCAATTAGCCCCTATGGGGACAATAACAAAATTGTCAGAATAAACAAAATGAGTTCAAATATTATCTTCAGTAAAACAAAGAGGTTTTCAATAAGGTCTGCAGTTTCTAATGGAGGACAAAGAGGATGAAGATGGATGTAGAATGTGGCTGTTAATGGGATAAGAAAAGAATATACAGAAATTCTAGAAAATAGAAAGGGTGAGAGTGTAATCAAAAGAAATCAGATGTTAGCAGGTAAAAAAGGGAGAAAGAGACTCTGAGGGAATAAGTAAACAAAAGGAAAAGAGAGCAAGAAAAGTAAAGAAATAAAATGTTAATTTTTTTTAAAAAGGAGAAAAAAGAAAATGTACGGTATAACAATCATATACCAATGAAACCTCCCAGTGTTCAGTAGCCTGATGAATGGGAGGTACCTGAAAATGAGCTTCAAGCCTCCAGCAGGTATCATAGGGTGGGATTTGCCCCACCCAAAGGTCGGAGCTATGGCTTCCAGGATTATCCAAGATGGCTACTCTGCTTCGAAATGTGTTGGCAAATGGGGAGCTGCATCTCAGGGGTGGATGTGGTCAGCTGTAGGACCTGGAGATGGATGCAGTTGGTCCAGCAGGGGTCCTGGAGTTCTGGTGTATTTGGTATGGTTGTGGGATCCTGGAGGCCAGGTGCAATCAGTTGGTCTGGGGTCACGGTGATAGGGTGCAGTCAGTTGGTCTAGGGGTCCTGGCAGCAGGGAGCAGTCAGTCAATGTTAGGGTCCCAGAGGCAGGGAGTGATAGGTTGGGCTGAGGGATCCTGGAGACGGGGCTGTCAGTCTGGCCAGGGGTCCTATGGGTCCTGGCTGTTGTTTCAAAATGGCAGCAGCCACGTGTAATCAAACATGCAGGTACTATAACAGTGAACTTCCAAGCAGCAGCAGGCAGCTGGTGCTCCACTGGTGGTCAGCGATCAGTTTGCTGACTGTTGTCGGATGAAAGGGAGGTGGACCTCGAGTGTTGGGTGATGGACAGGTGAGAGGCAGCAAATGGTGGATGATAGATGCCTGACAGTGAGCAATTTGCTCTCAAAAATGGCATCAATATGCTGGCAGACTGCAGATCATAGCCGTAGACAAATGGGTAAACACCAGGGGATTGATAAGCAGCAAAATCTGCCTCACCAAGAAACAGATATCCTCTGCTTGAAACTGGCATTATGGAATGACAAGGAAAGCAGCCTCCCTCTAGTCTGCCATCTTCGATCCTCCTGAATCATGATTCTTATCAGACCAGGCATTGACTCTGAAGTCTCTGGAAACACCAATGCATTCATTTCTCAGCTGCTTCTCAAAGCAGTCATCACCCTCACCCTGCCACCTCTGCCCAGTCTCACTAGAGGAAACTTTTCAAAGTTCTCATCCAGCAATACATCCTTCAGTTCTGTGAATATCACAAGGCTTTTATGGATGGGGATGAACCAGTGCACCCAAGAAATCAGATGGATTGTAGCTGCCATGATGCCCTGTCCAACTCAGTGCTACCCTGACCATCACTTTCCCATGCTGCCTACCATGAGCTTAATGGGGCTGTGTCACTCTGACATGGGAGACAGGTTCGGCAAGTGTTTTTCATTCCCCATGACTCCATCTGGTCATGCATGATGGATTTGGCCTGCTCTACCTGGTATTTACATTGTACTCTCTCATGGCCATAGGAATATCTATCTAGGTGAATTCTGCCTTCTGGGCCTCTAGTTCCTCTGAACTTTCCAGAGCCCTATGCCAAGCCACCACTTTGTGCCAACACCTTTTTTCCCTCTCTCTCTACCTTCCCTGGAAAAGCCTGAGTCAAATGTAACTTGCAAAAATTTTCAACACTGCCACTTGGTTCAGCCCATCATTTCCTTTACTACAGCAAACATGATCTCCACCATATTAACCTAGAGAAACCACCTGAGGGGACTTGGAGAAAAATTTGATATAGTAAGCAAGGAACCGATTTTAGCTGGAAACCCATGCTCTGAGAGTCCATCTTTCTTCATCTTTCCAATCAATGGCTTTGGGCTTGACCTGTACCTCTCCCATGGGGCCAGAATTCTATGAGCACAATTAACTGATCTTTCACTTAGTTTTACATGCCAACAATGAATGAGGTTAATTTTGAATCTTCCAGCATCTCTTTCATTAAGTAAGAGTCACTTTCTCATGGTTTATATTAGAATGATATACAATATTCTACAGCAATCCAGAAAAAAAATGAAGAACCTCACTCTCTGGAATAGTAAAGTGTCTATCGAGCTACCATTTTAGTACTTACATAGTGTGGAACGCACACAAATCAAGCTTCAAGTAAAACTTATATCCAAAGACGATTGACATAATGCTTTACGTTTTATTTCATTTTGTTTCATTGTGGCCACACATATTGCAGCAATGATGGTGTCCTATTTGCATTGACACTTTCTACCAAATCTATCTTCCAGGTTTTTCCCAGTAAAGATAATAGGTTTCTCTTTATCTTTAAGTATCTCCTCAAAATTTCATAATCTGTATGAACCACCAAATTTTATACAGCTACCCTTCTTTTTATTGAATTTCTCTTTATATATGACTTGCTTTAGAGATGAAATACACTGTTTTTTTGTGCTATATTGTCTTTGTAACTGGAGGTTAAAGCAAACCCTATTTTTATGTTTTCATTTTATTCCTCCTCAATCTCAAAGGCATATGAATTCTAACCTTTCTATATTTTCAGTAAAAGAATTCCATTTCTAAGTGCATTTAAATTCTAAAGTATACCTCAGAGATGATAAGTGAAAAATATCAAAGAAAATACAAGACTCAGAAATTATAAATCTTTATATTCTGTTCTTTATTGTGTGTATCTCAGTATTTTCATGAAAAACAAAGCATCAACCCCAAGTTGATTTATAATTTTACACAATTGAATGTATTTAATTACAATTAACATGAAAAGTTGTCTGTTTTATTATATAAATATTTGCCATTTTAAAATGTGTGCTAAAATGTATCACTTGATCAAATTGATTTCACGGGCTTCTCAACTTGTTTCCATTATTTTCTCAGTTATAGTAACTGTCAATAACTGCTCTGAAAATTCTTTTTAATTTCACACTTTATTTTTTATGTTCTTTTGATGAATTATAGGCCAGGCAGACTTGTAAAAATTCCAGGAATAGCATTAATTGGATGTTTGAATGAAATTCCCTCCAAGATAAAACTATTATCAATCTCAATCAATTATTTTGGGTATATGAATTTAGATATGAAAAACTCTTGGAGTGATACATATATATATTTGAAATGATCAAATAGGATTCTTGTTTTTACTTATTATTGTAGCATATTGTAGCAAGATGCACTGGCCACTTAAAATATTTGAATACAAATTCATCAATATACTCTTCCTTTAGTGTTCTACCTCATTGCTATTCAGGAGAATTTCATGGACCTATAGCATTGGCATGACTACAGAGCATGATACATATTCAAAAACCCCAATCCTATGCCAGGACTTCTGAATTCATCTTCATATTAGCAACATATCCAATCCATATTTGTGCTCATTAAAATTTAGGAAGCAATCTTCTAACTCACTATGTCTCATTTGAGAAATATAAATAATTTATTTTATAAAACATAAATATAACCCCCAAATATATATTCTTATGTTTATCTTAATTTTACATTTTAATTCACAAAAGTGTAGCATATACACTAATTTTTTATGTAGATCATCCCCTTTCCTCAGAGTTATATATTAGGCAACCATGCTTCATTTAAAGAGTATCTTATTGAAAAATTGACATAACTCACCTTTGTGAGAGCCAGTTTTCCTGACTTTAATTGTGTCAAATTAAAAACTCTTTTGGAAGAGAACTGCCAAGTCAGTTCCGGTCCACAGCCTGGTGAGGAATGGAGTGTCGCCTGCTCTCCCTGGCCTTCTGGGGTCCTCTGGCCTCAGGCTGGTTGTTGAGCTTGGGGGACCAGGGACAGTCTTCGTCTCTTCCCTTCAGACCTCCAGAGCTCCTGCTGCGACTGCCCACTGACTGGCCCTGCCTGTGAAGGACCTGCAAGCCTCTTCCCCTGGCTGGATGACCTGATGGCAGTGGCGACCTGTCAGATCCCGGCCCCCGGACCCCCCAGTCAGCCGAGTCTGGGGGGGCCCAGTCCTGTTCATCCCAGTGGTAGCCACCACAGAGCTCGTAGTGTCTTTGGGTGGAGGTGGGCATGGCTGGACGAGAAGAATGGGAGGCTGCCGAGATTTCCAGGAGGCCGGCAGGGGCTTTGAGGTCCCTTGGAGGTGAGTGGACGCCAGAAAGCTTGGCCACACATTGGACAGAGAAACCGCGCAGACTAAGGCTCTCCGCGACAGCACGGTGCGGCTCCTGGAGATCGCACCTTGTTGGGACAGGCAGACAAAGGCCTTAACCATCTTGGAAGGTGAGCAAAGCCCCGAAGATGAGGACAATGGGTGGAACGGTTAGCGGCCTCGGGTGGTTACTGTTCATTCTCTCAGAAATGGTAGAGTCACATGTCGTGACGACCACCCTTGGACGATTTCCTGGCCATCTGTAGAAGGCCTGTGCATATAATATGAAAAAGTTGCTCTCAACTTGCCCTCAACCTATTAAAACGTGTGCTACATCTGGACATTCTCAATGTGAAGTGTTTGCCAAGGTCTGATAGTTAGAAAATAACGTCTTGTAAATGGCCGTTTATTTTAAAAAAAATCAGAAATGTCTTCTGCAAGTGATTTTGGAATGAACTCGTTAGTCCATCTCTAGGAGCAATACTTGTCCACGTTTGTTAGAAGGGTTAGAGGATATGGAGAAGACTTTGACCATGAGGAGGAGGTCCTGTGCGGACTGGTTTTATGTCAAAGGCATTTTCCAATTGTAACCATTGTTTTGTGTGTGCATTTTATTCCTCAGTACTGTATAGATAGTTGAAAATGTTAAGTTCTTTTTTGGAAATATCTAGGCTTTCTAGATATTCTAAAGTGCCTGATATAAGTTAAAAGTAGAAATGGTAACATACAATACATTTTGTACATTTCTTTTTGCTAAAATTCTTAGGAAATTAATTTTTGGGGGCAGTAGCCATACCCCATTTTGAGTCGTAAATAGTTGTGTGCTGGTCCGTGGGTATGCCTACTGTGAGCTAAGACTTTTACCTTATGTCTATGGGTTTTGTTTTACTTTGCTGCATATATAGTGTATTTAAAGGACAAACGAATCCTAATCTGCATTTAGTCTATCTAGATGTTAAAGAGGTTGCCAATGTATGACAAAAGTAGAATTAGTAAACAAATTTTGTATGTTTTGTGTTAAAATTCCTAGAAAGGATTTTCCTCTGAAAATTTTGAGCATTATATATAGCCCACTGGGTGATAGACAAGAATGCTCATATTTTGAAGACATTTTTAAATTAAAACAATGTTACATGTGTGCAGTTTATTCAAGAATGCCATGAACATAGAGGACAAACTGAGTTCTTATTTGAAACATGTAGTCTGTCTATATGTTTAGAAGTGCCTGATGTATGTAAAATGTAGAGGAAGTAAAATATCACTTTGTAAATATCTTTTTGCTAAAGTTCATATGAAATAGTCTTTTGGGGAATGGAACTGTTAAACCACCTCTGTGAGCAGCATAGTACTGTCTGCACTTGTTCTGTGATATGGAGGAGGTGGGAGGGAAGCAATTACAAAAGGTAATATGTTAGGGTGTTCATACTTGGGACATCTTCATACATCAATTTTCTTTGTTTTGTGCATTTTATTTTGCTGTGTATATAGCGTATATAATGGGAAAATGAGTCCCAGTTTTGCAACATCTAGTCTCAAGATGTTAAAGTGGTTGCCAGCGTATGACCAAGTAGTTAGTAAAATTAGCACATTTTGTACATTTTGTGTTGAAATTCATAGGAAAGCTTGTCCTCTGTAAATGACTTTTGAATATGAATTTGTTCAGCCATCTCTAAGCATTACATATGCCTGTAATTGTCCACTGGACTGAAAGTAGAGAGAAGGACATGAGGTGGGAAAAGTTCAAAGACTAAATGGACATATTAGAAAATACCTCAATTTTATTTACTGGTGCTGTGTGCATAAGGGACAGGTTTTTATGTGGAATATCTAGTCCTTCTATATATTTAGAAGTGCTTGATGTATTTAAAAGTAGAAGTGGTAGAATTAAAACTTTGTAAATAGCTTTTAAGAGGGGATGGGAAATATTGTTTGGAAATGTGAAGACTCCTCTGAAGAGAATACTGTCTGTACTTGATTGCTGGGTTGAGGGAGGCTGGAGGAAAGAAGTTGCAAGGGTGTTTTGTCAAGAGTGTGCTAGAAAACTTTCACTTACCCATTGCCCTGTAAAGTGCATTTCATTTAACTTTACTGTGCTGTATATATTGTATATGTACTGGACAAAGGAGTCCTAATTTTATAGTATCTAGTCTCTAGATAATAAAGAGGTTGCCAATGTATGACAAAAGTACAGTTAGTAAACTAACGCATTTTGTACACTTTGTGTTAAAATTCATAGAAAGGCAGTCTTCTGAAAAGAACTTTTGGAAGTGAAATTATAGCATCATATCATATGACACTCAGATGTGGCACATATGACACAGGAGAAAGAAGTGGAAGAAATGAAGGATTCTAGGCCAGAGTGATCCTACTTAGAAAACAATTTCAGATGTAACCATTGTTACATGTGAGTAGTTTATTTAACACTACTATGTACATAGGGGACAAACTTAAGTCCTTATTTGAAACATTTAGTCTTTCTAGATGTTTAGAAGTACAAAAAGTATGTTAAAAGTAGAGGTAGTAAATAAAACATTTTGTAGATATCTTTTTGTTAAAATCCATAATGAAATAACTGACTTTTAGGGGCTGAGGTTGTGGCTCAGTGGTAGAGCGCTTGCCTAGCATGTGTGAGGCACTGGGTTCAGTTCTCAGCACCACATAAAAATAAACAAATAAAGGTTAAAAAAAGAATGCTTTAAAAAAGAAATAACTGACTTTTAGAAATGGAAAAATCAAAACAGTTCTCTGAGCAGTACACATGGTATTTATGCTTGTTCAGGGAGGAAGAAGGAAAAGAAAATGCAAAGGACTTTATACCAACGTATTTTCTGTGAAGCAAGATTGACCATTGTCTCTTATATCTGGGTTTTGTTTTACTATGTAAATAGTGTATATAAAGAACACAAGTCCTAATTTACATCTAGTCTATCTAGATGTTAAAGGGGTTGCCAGTGTATGACAAGTAGAGCTAGTAAACTAACACATTGAGTATGCTTCATGTTAAATTAATAGGAAAGACAGTTCTTAAAACCACATAGGAAGTGAAATTGTTAGTCAACTCTCAGCATTACAGATGCATAAGTCTGACCCCTGGGTTGATGAGACTAGAAGGAGAAGGGTTCTAGACCAGAATGTTCTTGTTTGGAAGACACTTTTAAATTCTAGCCTTTAAAAAAAGGGGGTTTTGCTTCACAGTGTAGCCTTTGTTCAGTAAGTGTTGCAGTTTATTCAGGGCATCTGTATGTATAGTTTAAAACAAGTCCTTTTTGGAAACAACTGGTATTTCTAGATGTTTAAAGGTACACAACACATGGTAAAAGTAGAGGACTAAAGTAATGCATTTTAAGTATATTTTGTTACTATATAGAAATGGTTACCATTTAGGAGAATGGAATTGTTGAACTTGATGTCTTGGAGAATATGTGGAAGATTCACTGGGTGGTGGGGGAAATGAGAAAGTATGCATAGAGATGCAGTCTGTGCTCTTAGATTAGTTTCAATTGTCTAGCCATTGTTATATGTGCATTTTAGTTAATATTGCTGGGTATTAAAGAATAAGTCCTAATGCCCAAAGTTTGTTAGAAGTAGCAAAATAATCCCTATGTAAATATCCTTTTGTTAGTTTTTAGGAAGAACTGTCTTCTGGGAATGACCCTTGTTAATGCACCTCTTGTAGCTAGGGGTAGTCCTGAATTTAGTCACTGGAATGGAGCTGAGGGAGAAGAGGAAGGGTGAGGGTACATGCTTTTTGCTAGAAGCTCCATATCTGGAAGGCAGGTTTAGATTATAACCATAGATCTATATGCATTTTTGGTAAAGTGTTCGTGTTTATTGTGCACAAAGTTCATACTTTATATCACAACATCTAAGCTTTCTAGATGTCCTGAGGTGACAGTGAATCATAAAAAGTAGAGCTAGTGAATTAGCCAATTTATAAATAACTTTTTGTTATAATTGATAAAAAAGATGCATCTGGGACATGGAATTGATTTGTCTCTGGGCAATGTGTATCAGGACTTGCTCGCTAGGCTGGCAGCAGAGGGGCACAGGGGCACACACGGGAAAAGATGGGAGCAAGTGCTCAAGGATTGACATTTCTATGTGGCCACTGGTGTGTGCATCTCCTGGCTGTACTATAGGAATACTTTAATTCACTGGGGACATGCATTCTTGCTAATACTTTAGTAGCAGAAATCTGGTAATGAAACCAGCTTGGTGTAGCCTATTGCTTTGTCTCATTTTCAATTGAGCATTAAGGGAATGCATTATTTTAGTTGTAACTCTGCCAATATGTCTATCTAGAGGTTTATTGCCATTTCTGTCTTCAGTGAAATTTTGGTCCCCAAGAAAGGATAACAGATTGAGTTGGTATAGTGTATTCTTGGTTATCAAAAATACTCATGTAGCTTTGGGAGTTTGAATTGGTGAATATTCATGATGTTTGGAAAAGCATGATACACACTACAATCTCAATCACATAAAATGGGATATTGTGTATGTATATGCATGACCTGGAGGTACATGTCCAAATAAGCTCTTTGTGACTGAATGACTTTGTTCTTTGCTTGTGTTTTTATTTTTCCTGTAATGCACACAGTAACATTTAAAAAATAAATGCTATTTAAATAAAAGAAAACAAAAAACAGCAACAGAAAAACTCTCTTAATAATCACATGACCAATGTGCCATTTATAAACATATTTTTATTTCAGGATCCATTGAGATTCAGGGAAGTGCCATTTATTTCTCTCAAGAGGAATGGCAATGCCTGCACAGAATTTATACACAGATGTGATATTGGAAAACTACAGAAACCTGGTCTTTCTGGGTGAGTGAAACTTCCCTTAAGAATTCTTAAATCACTATGGATATTCAATGCCTTTCCTTTGTAGAGTATCTCTTGGTAGCTTCTGCTGTGCATGAATGACTTTTAGATACTTACTTTCATGGAATTGATTGGGAAATTTTTGATATAGACAAGAAAATGTTAATTATATTTCTTTTTATGCTTACCTTCATTCTTTCTTGATAAGATATACACCCCTCACTCCAGACTTGTCATATAATTCAACAGTATAATATATTGTGTATTACACCTTAAAGTCCATTGTATTTCATTGTCTTTGATTTGTTCCCTTTACACTTGATAGTTGAAAGCTGTGCTCAGAATTTTTAAATTGAAATCTTTCTTATATATTCTAATGGGCCTGTCAGAAGGCAACATTTGTAGAAATAATTCCCAGAATCTGGTATTACTCTAATGAACACTCTAGGCCATGAGCAGCAGTGAATAAAAGAGAGAATTTCTAACACTCAGTCCATTTTCAAATAAAAAAATATCTCTCTCTGAGCCATCCCTTGTCACATTTCTGGACCTATGGAAAGAGCCACAGAAACCAATGAGACAAGAGACAGTAGCTATTTGTTTCAACTTATTTGCTGCTGTGACCAAGAGACCTTACAACACAATTTTAAGGAGGAAAAGTTTATTTGTGTCTCACAGTTTCAGAGGTCTCAGCTTATAGAAAGCCAACTCCATTCCATTGGACTTGATATGAGATGGAACATCATGCTGGAAGGGTTTGGTGGAGGGAGGTGGCTCAAGTGATGAGAGATATAGACTCCATAGGCCAGACACAGATACAAAATGTATATGTAGAGGTGTACCTCCAATAATCCACCTACTCCAGGCACATCCTACCAGACTACAGTAAGGTACTGCTCAGTTAATTCTACCAAAGGATAAATTTACTGATTGGATTAATGCTCTCATAACCCAATGATTTCACCACTAAACCTTTTTGAATTGTCTCACACATAAACTATTGCAGTATTCTTCACAGCCAATCTGTAAGATTTGCCATATGGGCAGGTGGGTATAAATGAATAAAATGAAAGATTACTGATGATAGGTTCAAATTTCAAGGAGGAAACCACATTTAACATGTTAACTGAGAAGCTCTCATTTAACAGAAATAAATTTTCAGGAACCCAGTTGTATTTTTCTTGTACTCATAGAAGGGCATGCCTTTCCCTATGCTTATTGTGTTTTCAAACTATCTTAGGCTCCTTCCTTCCCTCAGTGATCCCTCAGTATATTCAAAAAAATAGATAAAGCACTTCACTTTGTCTGTTAGGGTCTGCGTGGTTTGACATCTCTTTATTGGTTTTGAAGATCCATAGAAAACTTGTTCACATTTTTGAATATTTCCAGTTTAAACCATTACAATATATTAATATCCTGAATCAGTGTATCTGATAGGGTTTAAATATTTATTCACTCAAATTGTCTCCTCAGGGCTCTTTATGAATTATTTTACTGGAATTTTAGCTAATACTATCTGCCATGTAATGGATGTTTCTTACTCGCAATGTGTTTTCTTTGTAAGTGTATAGTCATGACTGAAAAATATTTTTATAAAGAAGGATTTTAAAAATAATATATTTATTGGTGATTTTATGGATTAAATTTTTTATCTTCTTATGTGCTCTATTGTTTAGATTCGGTTCCATATTCAGGAGTAGATTTCCTCCCATCAATGAATCATGTTTTTATTTTTGTAATCTCTATATTATGATTGAATGTTCATGGTCTGTACTTCACATTTTGGAATAATGGAAGTTGAAAGATTAATGAATTATGTACCTATGGTCAATTAAATTACAGGTTTCACTTGCTTTTATAAATATTATTACTGTTTTGTTTATGACTATATATTGTGTCTCATTTCTTTACTCCATCTAAGTATTTGTGTAATCTATCTAAGTAAATATATGTAGACCTATGTACTTATACTGGTGTTTGAGCTCAGGGGTGCTATAATACTAAGTCAAATCCCTAGTCTCATTTTATTTTTATTTTGAAATATGTTCTTGCTAAAGTATTTGAATTGGCTTCAAATATGAAATTCTCCTTCCTCCACCATTGTGGCAGCTAGAATTAGTGGAATGCTTTTCAACTATTTGTTGACAAAACTGTTCTTTTGTCGAGAATAAAGACTATCATTTTAAAGCAACTTTTAAATATTTGAAGATAAAATTTCTGTTTATCTTCAATGCATTTTTTAAATTTAAATGAAGTCAGACCACATAAAATTAAACTTACTCTTTCCATATTTTAAGTATCGCTTAATAGTTTTCACTGAAATTTTCTTTTTTCTTTTCTTTTTTTTAAATTTTCTTTTTTTTCTATTTTTTTATTATAAACAAATGGGATACATGTTGTTTCTCTGTTTGTACATGGCGTAAAGGCATACCATTTGTGTAATCATAAATTTACATAGAGTAATGTTGTTTGATTCATTCTGTTATTTTTTCCCTTCCCCCCACCCCGCCCACCCCTCTTTACCCTCTATACAGTACTTCCTTCCTCCATACTTGCCCCCCTCCCTAACCCTAACTCTAACCCTAACACTAACCCTTCCCTCCCCCCCATTATGTGTCATCCTCCACTTATTAGTGATATCATTCGTCCTTTGGCTTTTTGAGATTGGCTTATCTCACTTAGCATGATATTCTCCAATTTCATCCATTTGCCTGCAAATGCCATAATTTTATCATTCTTTATGGCTGAGTAATATTCCATTGTATATATATACCACAGTTTCTTTATCCACTCATCAATTGAAGGGCATCTAGGTTGGTTCCACAGTCTGGCTATTGTGAATTGAGCAGCTATGAACATTGATGTGGCTGTGTCTCTGTAGTATGCTGATTTTAAGTCCTTTGGGTATAGGCCAAGGAGTGGGATAGCTGGGTCAAATGGCGGGTCCATTCCAAGTTTTCTAAGGAATCTCCACACTGCTTTCCAGAGTGGCTGCACTAATTTGCAGCCCCACCAGAAATGTATGAGTGTACCTTTCTCCACACATCCTTGCCAACACCTGTTGTTGCTCGTATTCTTGATAATCGCCATTCTAATTGGGGTGAGATGGAATCTTAGGGTGGTTTTGAGTTGCATTTCTCTTATTACTAGAGATGTTGAACATTTTTCCATATGTTTGTTGATTGCTTGTAGATCTTCTTCTGTGAAGTGTCTATTCATTTCCTTAGCCCATTTGTCGACTGGATTATTTGAATTCTTGGAGTAAAGTTTTTTGAGTTCTTTATAGATTCTGGAGATTAGTGCTCTATCTGAAGTATGATTGGCAAAGATATTCTCCCATTCTGTAGGCTCTTTCTTCACATTGCTGAGAGTTTCCTTTGCTGAGAGAAAGCTTTTTAGTTTGAATCTATCCCAGTGGTTGATTCTAGCTTTTATTTCTTGTGCTATGGGAGTCCTGTTAAGGAAGTCTGATCCTACACCAACAAGGTGAAGATTTGGACCTACTTTTTCTTCTATAATCTGCAGGGTCTCTGGTCTGATTCTGAGGTCCTTAATCCATTTTGAGTTTAGTTTTGTGCATGGTGAGAGATATGGGTTTAGTTTCATTCTGTTGCATATGGATTTCCAATTCTCCCAGCACCATTTGTTGAAGAGGCTATATTTTTTCCATTGCATATTTTTGGCACCTTTGTCTAGTATGAGAAAATTGTATTTATTTGGGTTTGTGTCCGTGTCCTCTATTCTGTACCATTGATCTACCTTTCTATTTTGGTACCAATACCATGCCGTTTTTGTTACTATTGCTTTGTAGTAGAGTTGAAGATCTGGTATTGCAATACCCCTGTTTCACTCTTCCTGCTAAGGATTGCTTTAGCTATTCTGGGTTTCTTATTCTTCCAGATGAATTTCATAATTGCTTGCTCTATTTCTGTAAGGTACGTCATTGGGATTTTAATTGGAATTGCATTGAATTTGTATAGCACTTTAAGTAGTATGGCCATTTTGACAATATTAATTCTTCCTATCCAAGAACATGGAAGATCTTTCCATCTTCTAAGGTGTTCTTTAATTTCTTTCTTTAGTGTTGTATAGTTCTCATTGTAGAGGTCTTTCACCTCTTTTGTGAGATTGATTCCCAAGTATTTTATTTTTTTTGAGGCTATTGTGAATGGGGTAGTTTTTCTAATTTCTCTTTCTGAAGATTCATCACTTATGTATAAAAAAGCGTTGGATTTATGGGCATTGATCTTGTAACCTGCTACTTTACTGAAATCACTTATGAGTTCTAAGAGTTTCCTGGTGGAATTTCCAGGTTCCTCTAAATATATAATCATGTCATCAGCGAACAGGGATAGTTTGAGTTCTTCTTTCCCAATTCGTATCCCTTTAATTTCTTTGGTTTGTCTAATTGCTCTGGCCAGAGTCTCAAGAACGATGTTGAACAGAAGTGGTGAAAGAGGACATCCCTGCCTTGTTCCAGTTTTTAGGGGGAATGCTTTCAGTTTTTCACCATTTAGAATGATTTTAGCCAGGGGCTTAGCATAAATGGCCTCTACAATGTTAAGGAATGTTCCCACTATCCCTATTTTTTCTAGTGTTTTGAGCATGAAGGGGTGCTCTATTTTATCAAATGCTTTTTCTGCACCTATTGAAATAATCATGTGATTCTTGACTTTAAGTCTATTAATGTGGTGAATTACGTTTATTGATTTCCTGATGTTGAACCAACCTTGCATCCCTGGGATGAAACCAACTTGATCATGGTGCACTATCTTTTTAATATGTTTTTGTATGTGATTTGCTAAAATTTTATTGAGAATTTTTGCATCGATGTTCATTAAGGATATTGGTCTGAAATTTTATTTCCTTGATGAGTCTCTGTCTGGTTTAGGTATCAGGGTGATATTGGCTTCATAGAATGAGTTTGGGAGGGTTCCCTCCTCTTCTATTTTATGGAATACTTTGAGAAGTATTGGAATGAGCTCTTCTTTAAAGGTTTTGTAGAACTCGGCTGGGAACCCATCTGGTCCCGGACTTTTCTTTGTTGGTAGGCTTTTGATGACTTCTTCTATTTCAGTACTTGAAATTGGTCTATTTAAATTGTTTATGTCCTCCTCGTTCAGTTTAGGCAATTCATATGTCTCTAGAAACCTGTTGATGCCTTCAAAATTTTCTATTTTGTTGGAGTATAGATTTTCAAAATAGTTTCTAATTATGTTTTGTATTTCAATCCTGTCTGTTGTGATATTTCCTTGTTCATTCCGAATTTTAGTGATTTGGGTTTTCTCTTGTCTTCTCTTTGTTAGTGTGGCTAAAGGTTCATCAATTTTGTTTGTTTTTTCGAAGAACCAACTATTTATTTTGTCAACTTTTTGCATTGTTTCTTTTGTTTCAATTTCATTGATTTCAGCTCTGAGTTTAACTATTTCCTGTCCTCTACTACTTTTGGTGCTGTTCTGTTCTTCTTTTTCTAGGGCTTTGAGCTGTAGTGTTAGGTCGTTTATTTGTTGAGTTTTACTTCTTTTATTAAATGTGCTCCATGAAATAAATTTCCTTCTAAGTACTGCGTTCATAGTGTCCTAGAGATTTTGATATGATGTTTCTTTGTTCTCATTTACCTCTAAGAATTTTTTAATTTCCTTCCTAATATCTTCTGTTATCCATTCATCATATAATAGCATATTGTTTAATCTCCAGATGTTGGAGTAGCTTCTGTTTTTTACTCTTTCATTTATTTCTAACTTCAATCCATTATGATCTGATAGAATACATGGTAGTGTCTCTATCTTCTTGTATTTGCTAACATTAGCTCTGTGGCATAATATATGGTCTATTTTAGAGAAGGATCCATGTGCTGCTGAAAAGAAAGTGTATTCACTCTTGGTTGGATTGTATATTCTATAAATGTCTGTTAAGTCTAAATTATTGATTGTGTTATTGAGATCTATGGTTTCTTTGTTCAATTTTTGTCTGGAAGATTTGTCCAGTGGTGAGAGAGGCATGTTAAAATCACCTAGTATTATTGTGTTATGGTCTATTTGGTTTCTGAAATTGAGAAGGATTTGTTTGACATACATAGATGAGCCACTGTTTGGGGCATAGATGTTTATGATTGTTATATCTTGCTGATTTATGCTTCCCTTAAGCAGTATGAAATGACCTTCTTTATCCCTTCTGACTAACTTTGGCTTGAAGTCCACATTATCTGAAATGAGGATGGATACTCCAGCTTTTTTTCTGAGTCCATGTGCATGGTATGTTTTTCCCCATCCTTTCACCTTTAGTCTATGGGTATCTTTTTGTATGAGGTGAGTCTCTTGCAGGCAACATATTGTTGGATCTTTCTTTTTAATCCAATCTGCCAGTCTATGTCTTTTGATTGATGAATTCAGGCCATTAACATTCAGGGTTATTATAGAGATATGATTTGGTTTCCCGGTCATTTGGTTCATTTTTAAAATTTTATTTATTTATCTGTTTGACACAACTTGTTTCCTCCTTTATTTGACAATTCCTTTAGGATAATTCCTCCCTTTGCTGATTTGCTTCTTTGTTTTTCATCTCTTCCTCATGGAATATTTTGCTGAGAATGTTCTGTAATGCTGGCTTTCTTTTTGTAAATTCTTTTAGCTTTTGTTTATCATGGAAGGATTTTATTTCATCGTCAAATTTGAAGGTAAGTTTTGCTGGGTATAAGATTCTTGGTTGGCATCCATTTTCTTTCAGGGCTTGAAAAATGTTGTTCCAGGCCCTTCTGGCTTTTAGGGTCTGGATTGAAAAATCTGCTGATATCCGTATTGGTTTCCCCCTGAATGTAATTTGGTTCTTTTCTCTCACAGCCTTTAAAACTCTGTCTTTATTTTGTATGTTCGGTATTTTCATTATAATGTGCCTTGGTGTGGGTTTGTTGTAATTTTGTGTATTTAGAGTCCTATAAGCCTCTTGAACTTGATTTTCCATTTCATTTTTCAGATTTGGGAAATTTTCTGATATTATTTCATTGAATACGTTGTTCATTCCTTTGGCTTGTTTCTCTAGGCCTTCCTCAATCCCAATAATTCTTAAATTTGGCCTTTCCATGATATCCCATAGTTCTTGTAGATTCTGTTCATGATTTCTTACCATCTTCTCTGTTTGTTCAACTTTGTTTTCAATGTTAAATATTTTGTCTTCAATGTCTGAGGTTCTGTCTTCCAGGTGTTCTATCCTATTGGATATGCTTTCTATGGAGCTCTTAATTTGGTTTATTGTTTCCTTCATGTCAAGGATTTCTGTTTGTTTTTTTTTCAATATCTCTAACTCTTTATTGAAATGATCTTTTGCTTCCTGTATTTGCTCTTTTAACTGTCGATTGGTGCGATCAATCAATGCTTGCATTTGCTCTTTCATCTCATCATTCAGTGCGTGCATTTGCTCTTTCATCTCATCGTTTGCTTCTCTGATCATTTTAATTATGTACATTCTGAACTCCTTTTCTGTCATTTCTTCTGCCATGCTGTCACTGGGTTTTATTGATGTAACATCTAGATTTGTTTGCAGCATTTTCTTTCCTTGTTTTCTCATATTGTTCAGGTATCAGAGGACCGCTGAGATATTGCAGATTTCCTCTATTGACTTACAATGTCCCTGAAGATTTCTATATATAACCCCCCTTAGCCTTCAGTAGGCTGAAGTCTTGGAGGAAGTTGATAATATGGTGCTCCACAAGGAAGCTGCCTCTCTAGGAGTGGTGGCCTTCAGGTGGGGTATAATCCATGCTAGTGGGCAGAGGTGCCACCACTTGTTGACCAATGGTCATCCAAAGGGGACCTAGGCTGCGGGCTGAGGCAAGGCCTGTTTGGGCCTGACTCTCTGTTTTTACCGTCCTTGTGGGGAAACCTCACCCGGCAGGGAAGAGTCACCCGGTGGGGAGGTCTCGCTGGTTAGTTCCCTCCTAGAGGTTCCCCTCAATTTACAGCTACCACCTGGGCTGGGCTGCCTTCCTCTGCAAAGTTCCCAGGGGCCCGGCCCTACCTCCTGGGCCTGGGAGCCTCACCCTTTGCAGATGACTCTCCTTAGGCTGCCCTTCGTCAGAGAATCTGCCCGCAGGCCTGGAACCTTTGCTCCGCCCTAAGCCTGTCTCTGTGCGGCTCTTCCACCAAGAAGCCTCCTAGATCCTGGGACCCTGCTCTGCACCTAATCACCTGGCTATGCGGCCCCTCCTCTGAGCAGCCACCTGGGGCCCTGTACAATCGCTCTGAATCCCAGAGACCCACCACACGCCTCTTCCTCCAGACAGCCGCCCAGTATTCCAGTGCGGTCACTAGGAGTCCAAGAAACTCACTGCGTGCCTCCACCTCCACCAACCACCCATAGCCCTGGGCAATCAATCACTCCGAGTCGAACTGACCCTCCCCGTTCCTCCTCCTTCTCCAGATAACCCCCCGGGTGTTTAGGAGCAGTCGCTCTGAGTGGCTCTGAGTCCACATGACCCGCAGCACGGGTCCTCTGGGCAACCGCCCAGAGCTCTGGTGCGGCCACTCAAGACCAAGCGACCCACCACGCTTCTCCTCCAGGCAGCCCCCCTGTGTTCAGGAGCTGTCACTTTAAGTCCAAACAACTCATCACTCGCCTTCTCCTCTGAGCAGCCGCCTGGAGCACTAATGCAGTCACTGCGAGTCCACACGACCCGCCGCGCTTCTCCTCCTCCTCCTCCTACTCCTCCGGGCAGGCCCCGGTGTTCAGAAGTGGTCCGAGTCCAAACAGCTCGCCAAGCAGCCCCTCCTCTGGCAACCGCCTGTAGCTCTGGTGCAGTCACCCCGAATCCAAGTGGTCACGCTCCTCCTCCTCCTCCTCAGGGCAGGCCCCAGTGTCCTGAGTCCACACAGCTCTCCTCGCCACTCTTCCCCTGGGCAGGCGCCGGAGCCCCAGTGGTTGCTCCGAGTCCCAGCACTGTGCCGAGCGGCCTCCTTTACGATGCTCCCAGCTGTCGGAGTTCACTGCTCCAGCGGGGGGAGGGGCGTCTCGCCGGCAGTTCTACTTCACAAAGTTCCCTGCGTTCCGGGACCACCGTCCCATCTGGGATGCCTCCCCAAGGGGTGAGAGTCACCTGGCTGCTTGGAGTTGGTCCCAAGCGTCTCAATATCTCCTCTTTTGAATCCTGAGTCCTGGAGCAACATGAAATGCAGCCTCCCTCTAGGCTGCCATCTTGAAACCTTCACTGAAATTTTCTTGCAACATTTTTCTATGTAGTTTACATCTTCCATAATTAAAGTTAGATTTTCATGAAAATAAAGTGCTAATTTGTCTCACATCACAAGCATCATTCCCTCTGTTCAGTAGGTTTGATTAATTTAGATGTCTAATATAAGTAGAATCATACAAGATTTGACATTATGAATGGTTATTTCAGTAACCATAAAGTCTTCAAGGTGAATGTGTAGTATAGATGTTATGTAATTTCTCTTCTTTTAAAGTAAAAAAAAATGACATCATTGTTTTCCAAATTGCCTTCATCCACACATGTGAAAAAATTTTTTCTTCCCCTGTTGTACCCATTGAATAATTTACTGATTACAAATGTGTAACTATTTCATGATTCATCTATATAAGTGAGTATTTACTCTCTGTTCTGTTCATTATCTCAACTTGTCTAAGCTCATGTCAGTATTAATGTATTGAATACTATAGCTTTTGTTATGTTGTAAACTCAGAAAACATTACTTAAACTTATTTAAATTTTGAATATTTTTGAATTACTTGTAAGCACTTGGAATTACATGGAATTTTAAAATAATATTTTTGTTTAAAAAATATATTGGAATGTGATAACTACTACCTGGAGTGTCTAGATAGTTTGGGTATTACAGACAGCTTCTAATATTATTTTTCATTTCTTGAACAAGTCCATGTTTACAAGTACACCATTGTCACATATATTTGGAGTTTTAAACGTCTCTTCCACTTTTGATTTTTAATTTATTATATTATGTTTAGAAAGTCCTTTAAATATTGTCATTTCTTAAAATATTTTCTGTTTTAAAGCTGGTCAATCAAGAGTATTTCATTCACAGAAGAAGATGTACAAGAAATCAGCAAACATATGAAAAAATGTTTCACATCTCTAGTAATAAGAGAAATGCAAATCAAAACCACCCTAAGATTCCATCTCACCCCAATTAGAATGAAGATTTTCAAGAATACAAGCATCAACAGGTGTTGGCGAGGATGTGGGGAAAAAGGTACACTCATATATTGCTGGTGGGTCTGCAAACTAGTGCAGTCACTGTGCAAAGCAGTGTGGAGATTCATTAGAAAATTTGGAATGCAGCTATCTCACTCCTTGGCCTATACCAAAGAATTTAAAATCAGCATACTACAGAGATACAGCCATATCAATGTTCATAGCTGCTCAATTCACAATAGCCAGATTGTGGAACCAACCTAGATGCCCTTCAATTGATGAATGAATAAAGAAACTGTGATATATATATACAATGGAATATTATGCAACCATAAAGAATGATAAAATGATGGCATTTTCAGGCAAATGGATGAAATTGGAGAATATCATGCTAAGTGAGATAAGCCAACCTCAAAAAATCAAAGGACGAATGATCTCGCTGATAAGTGGTTGATAACACATAATGGGGGGTGGGAGGGGTTAGTGTTAGGGTTAAGGTTAGGGAGGGGGCAAGAATGGAAGAAGAAAGGACTGTATAGAGGGAAAAGAGGGGTGGGAATTGTGGGGGGAAAGGTAAAAATAATAGAATGAATCAAACAACATTACCCTATGTAAATTTATGATTACACAAATGGTATGCCTTTACTCCATGTACAAACAGAGAAACAACATGTATCCCATTTGTTTACAATAAAAAATAAAATAAAATGTAAAAAGGGCAAAAAAAGAGAGAGGAATAACATAATGCTGTTGTCTGCAAAGAAATAAATTGTTCAAAATGTGAAAAAAAAGTATTTCATGAGCTATTGAGAAGACTGAGTATATAAGTCTAGTTGGTTTATAATGTTTTTAAATGTCTTCTAGACATTGTTTACCATTATGTCTAGTTTTATTTTCTGTTACATTAACTGTGGATTGATGTCTCTAAATGTTATTGTCTATTTCTATCAATTCTCCCAGCATTTTCTTTGTATATATGGAAGTATGACTGAGTTATACATGTATTTACTATGACTATAGTGTTTTAGAGAGTGGTCTCTTCTATCTTACAATAATTATCTTATTTGTCTCTTTTCAAAATATTTTTACTTATAAAATCTTTATCTCACATAACTTTTTGCTTAATTGTTTTTCTTAACATAATTACTGCCATCTTTGATTTTATTTTTTATTCATTGTATGTAATATCTTTTTCATCATTTCAATTTTAGTAAAAGTAACCATAGATTTTTTTAAAAGTCTCATGTAGATAGCATACAAAAATTTTAGATTTAATCCTGTCAGTCGTGTTTTGTGTTCTGATTGGCATTTAATAATAATCCATTTATACTTAAATAAATTACTGAAAATGAAGAACTTATTACTGTTACTTTGTACATTGTGTTCTCTTCTGATTGTTTACTTTTTAAATTGCTTTTGGCTCATAGATTTTTTTAGTGACATACTTTGATGTCTCAACTTATTCTATTCATATATTTTATGGTCATTATTCCATTACACTTGGATTTCATAAATCAATTGGAGCTTACTCTGCATTATATACTGGTAGTAAATTAACTTAAATTCCATATAAAAATCAACATTTTTGCATGTTCTCTCAATGTTGATATTGATGTCACAGCTGTTTTCATATTGTATTCCCAATTAACAGATTTATAATAATTTTTAAATTTTTGTTTTTCAAACTCTATAGCAAAATTGTTTTACGTACCATCATTACAGTGTAGTTGAATTTATATTTGTGGATATTTATACTTTTGACAGAAAGATTTGAGATTTTAAAAGATTTGTCCTGTACAGATTCATTTTCAATTGAAAAGATTCTCTATAGCAGATGTCGTAGGAAGGGTCTGGAAGGGAGAAACTTTTTCAGCATTTGTATATCTTGACTTTTTTTTTCTTTACCTTGTAAAAATAGAGGTTTTGGATATACTATTCATGTTTAATTCATTTTTTCTTTCATTTATTTGACTATATATTCTAATTATTTTCTGGTACTCTTCTGGTAAAACCATCAACTAATAATTATATAGAAATATCCTTATGAGTGATACATCTCATCTCCTGGTCCTTTCAAAATTTTCTCCTTATGAATTTTGAAATTTTGATTATGCTGAGATTTATTTTGAATATTTTTGTGTTTATCCAAGTTGGAAATGATTGTGCTTCTTACAGTTTGATATGTATTTCTTCTTCACATTTTCCATTTCTCAGACCTTAGTTATTAATGAATATTTCAAGTACAAAATTGCTGCTGATTTCTTTTAGTACATTTTTTTCTCAATTCTATTTACATTAAATCTTGATCAGCACATCAATAAATGGTTATTTAGACTTCTTAATAATTTCATAACTTTCACATTTCTATCTTTTCATATTCTTAGATTTTTTCTTTGGTTGATCCAAGTTTCCCTTTTTTCTTAGTGTGCTCCTGTTTCCATTGAGATAATTCTTCTTAACAACCAGCTTAGAGAGGATGATTATAGTTATTTTGCAAATGCTTGGAATTATCAAATCAACAACAACAACAACAACAAAAATGGCCAGGTAAAAAGACATGCTTATAATCCCAGAAAATTTGGAGGGTGACACAGATGGACTGCAAGTTTTAGGTGAGTTTCTTAGTGACATTCTGTCTCAATAACAAACAATACGGAAAAGGACTCGGGACTGTAGTTGCAGCACAGGTACTGGTTTCAACACACTTAATCCCACAAAAATAAAATAAGTGTATTGTATCCATCTACAACTAAAAAGAAAAATAAAAGAAATTAAAAAAGGACTGAGGAAGTAAATTAGTGGAAAAGTGCCCCTGTATTCAATCCACACTACTCTCCCCCAATAAAAGGAAAGAGGAGGGAAAAAGTGAATTGTTACATCAATTGACTCACATGTAAAATCCTAACAAGTTGAACTGAGGAGCTATGATTTGGGGGATGATAGGGATAGAGTCAACCAATATTTGCAATTTTTTATATATTTTTCTTTTTAAATTTTTTGATTTATGGTACACAAACATGGTATCACTTTCATTTCTCTGGTTGTACACAAACTAGGGTCTCATCATTTGTGTAACCATACATGTACACAGGCTAATGATATTTGTCTCATTCCATTATCTTTCCTTCCCTTGCCCCTCCCCAAACCACATTTCCCTTTACAGAGTCTATCCTTCCTCCACTTTTCCTTTACCCCCTACCCCATTATGTGTCTTCAACCATTAACAGAGAAATCATTCAGTCTTTTTTTTTTTTTTTGTATTGGCTTATTTTACTTAGCATGATATTTTCTGACTCCATCCTTTTACCTGCAAATGTCATAATTGTATTCTTTACAGTTCAATAACATTCCATCATGTATATATATGTATCACAGGTTCTTTATCCATTCATCTATTGAAGGACATCTAGGTTGATTCCACAATCTATCTATCATGAATTGGGCTGCTATAAACATTTATTTGGCTGCATCACTGTGGTATGCTGATTTTAAATCCTTTGGGTATATTCCAAGGAGTGGGAGAGCTGGGTCAAATGGTGGTTCCAAGTTTTTTATGGAATGTCCATACTACTTTCTAGAGTGGCTATGCCAACGTGCAACATCAGCAATGTATGAGCATAACTTGTTGCCCATATCCTCACCAACAGTTATTTTGCTTTTATTCATGATAATTGCCATTCTAATTTGGTGTGATAAAATTTCAGTGTGAATTAGATTTGTGTGTCTCTTATTAATAGAGATCTTGAATATATTTCCATATATTTGTTGATTGCTTGTAGATCTTCTTCTGTGTTTGAATCCAACCATTTTATTGATTCCTGATTTTATTTCTTGTGCTTTGGGGTCTGTTAAGTAAGTCTCGACCTAAGCCAACATGATAAAGGTGTGGGCCTAATTTTTCTTCTACTTTTTGCAGATTCTCTGATCTAATTCCCAGGTCCTTGATTCATTTTGGGTTGAGTTTTGTAAAGAATGAGAGATTGGGTTAAATTTCATTTTGCTGTATATGGATTTTCAGTGATTCTAGCACCATTTGTTGATGAGGGTACCTTTTCTCCATTGTTTTTTCCACCTTTGTCTAGTATGATATAACTATTTATGTGGGACTGTCGCTGTGTCTTCTATTCACTACCATTGGTCTACCTGTCTCTTTTGTGCCAATACCAGGTCATTTTTGTTATTATTGATATAAGGCATAGTTGAAGATCTGGTATTGTGATACCTCTGACTTTGCTCTTTCTGCTAAGGATTGCTTTGGCAATTCTGGGTCTCTTATTTATTTCCAAATGAATTTCATGATTTCTTTCTCTATGAGGTAAGGCATTGGGGTTTTAATTAGAATTGCATTGAATGTGTATAGCATTTTTGATAGAGTGGCCATTTTGAAAATATTAATTTTCCCTATGTAAGAGTATGAGATATCTTTCCACCTTCTAAGGTTTTCTTTAACTTTTTTCTTTAGTGTTCCGTAGTTTTCATTGTTGTAGAGATCTTTCACCTCTCTTGTTTATTGATTCCCAAGTATGTTTTTTGAGGCTATTGTGAATGGGGTATATTTTGTAATTTCTCTTTCAAAGGATTGATCATATAAAAATAGAAATGCATATGATTTATGAGTGTTGATTTTATATTGAGCTCTTTTGCTGAATTTATTTATGAATTCTACAACTTTTCTGGTGAAATTTTTTGTATCATATAAATATAGAATCATGTCATCAGCAAATCATGATAGTTTGAATTCTTCTTTTCCTATTCATATCTCTTTATTTGGTCTGTCTATTTACTCTGACTAGAATTCAAGAATGATATTGAGTAGATGTGGTGAAAGAGATCATCCTTGCCTTATCCAACACTTTAGAGGGAATGCTTTCATTTTTTTCTCCATTAAAAATGATGTTAGTTGTGAGCTTTGAATAGATAGCCCTTTCAATGTTCAGGTATGTACCTACTGCCCAATTTGTCTAGTGTCTTTAGGCATGAAGGGGTACTGGATTTTGTCAAATGCTTTTTCTGTTTCTATTGAAATAATCTCATGATTATTAATTTTAAGTCTTTTTATGTAATGAATTACATGTATTTATTTCTGAATGATGATTGAACCTTTCATCCCTTTGATGAAACACATTTGATCATGGTTCACTGTCTTTTTAATATGTAGTTTATGTGATTTGCTAGAATTTTGTTAAGAATTATTTAATCTATGTTCATCAGGGATGTTGTTCCGAAGTTTTCTTTTCTTTATATGTTTTTGTCTGGTTTTGGTTTCAGGGTGATGCTAGCTTCATAAAATGATTTTGGAAGGGTTATCTTCTTTTCTCTTTCATGGACTACTGTAAGGAGTATTGAAATGAGTTCTTTGAAAGTTTCTTAGAATTACACTGAGAATTCACCTGGGCTTGGCCTTTTCTTAGTTGGTTGGTTTTTGATGACTTCTTCTTTTTCATTGATTGAATTTGATCTGTTCAATTGTGTCCTGTGTGTCCTGCTGATTCAGTTTGGGTAGATCATATGTCTCTAGAAACCTGTTGATATCTTCATGAATTTCTATTTTGTTGGAATACAGAGTTTCAAAATAACTTCTAATTATGTTTTGTATTTCAGTAGTGTCTGTCATTATATCTCCTTTTTCATCATGTATCTTATTAATTTGAGTTTTCTCTCTCATTCTCTTCTTTAGTGTGGCTAAGTGTTTATCAATTTTGTTTACTTTTCAAAGAACTAACTTTTTGTTTTCTCAATTTTTTGAATTGTCTTTTGTTTCAATTTCTGTGATTTTGCCTCTGATTTTTATTATTTTCTATCTTCTGTTATGTTTGTACTTTATCTGTTCTTCTTTTTCAAGGCTTTGAGCTGTAATGTTAGGTCATTTATTTTTTGACTTTCTCTTTCATTGAGTACATTACATGCAATGCATTTACCTCTTAGTCCTGCTTTCCTGGCATTCCAGGGATATTTTGATAGGTTGTATCATTGATCTTGATTACCTCTAGGAATTTTGTTTTCTCCTCCCTGATGTCTACTGGTATCTATGTATCATTCAATAGTGTATTATTTAGTTTCCATATGTTGAATTAATTTCTGTTTTTTCTTTTGTCATTGATTTCTAATTTCTCTTCATTATGATCTGATAGAATATATGGTAGTATCTCTATTATTTTGTATTTGCTAAGGGTAGTTTGTGGAATAACATGATTATTTTAAAGAATCCATGTGCTCCTGAGAAAAAAATCTGTATTCACTTGTTGATGGATGTTATATTCTGTATATGTTTGTTAAGTCTAAATTAGTGCTTGTGTTATGGAGTTCTATGATTTCTTTGTTCAACTTTTGTTTTGAAGATCTGTCCAGTGGTGATGGAGATTTGTCAAGTCACCTTGTATTACTGTGCTGTGGTCTATTTGGTTCCTGGAATTGAGAAGGATTTGTTAGATGTACATGGGTATAACATTGTTTGGGGCATAAATATTTATGATCATTATGTCTTGCTGATTTATTCTTCCCTTAAGCTGTATGAAATGCTATTCTTTATCCCTTCTTACTAACTTTGACTTGGAGTCCACTTAATCTGATATGAGGATGGAAGACCCTGCTTTCTTACTGTGTCAGTGTGCATGTGTATTTTTTCCATTCTTTCACCTTTAGTCTGTGAGTATCCTTTCCTATGAGTGGAATCTCTTGAAGGCAGCAAGTTATTGGGTCTTTTTTTTAAAAATTCAATCTGCCAGTCTATGTCTTTTGATTAATGAGCTTAAGCTATTAACATTCGCAGCTATTATTGAGATATGGTTTTTATTCCTGGTAATTGTGGCTTATTTTTGGTTTCTAACTTGACTTGGTTTCTCATTTATTTGGCTTTTCCTTTAGGAAACGGAATTCAGCAATTCTTTGCTGAATTGCATTCTTATTTTTAATTTCTTCATTATGGAATAATTTGCTGAGAATTTTCTTTAGTGAAGAATCTGTATCTGTAAATTCTTTCACCTTTTGCTTTTATGGAAGAATTTCATTTCATCATCAAATGAAGGTAAGCTTTGCTGAGTATAAGATTTTTAGCATTGATTTTCTTTCAGAACTTAAAATATGTTCTTCCAGTCCCTTCTAGCTTTTAGCATCTGGACTGAGAAATCTGCTGATATCTGAATTGGTTTCTTCCTATACGTAATATGATGCTTTTTTCTCACAGTCCTTAAAATTCTATCCTTATATTGTATGTATCAAAAATAATTTGGTTGTTAGCATGAGAAGAGGGAAAAGAGACTCCAAGAAAACAGATAGATAAGATTAAAATAGAGAAAAATGAAAAATAGAAAGGTAGGAATAATAGTAATTATAATATAAATAAAAATTCTACAATAAAACTTTAATACACTATTCAAAGCTCCTAGTCTTCAGTAGCCTGATGCATGAGAGGTACTTGATAATATAGTGTCCAAGGATGAGAGCTTCCATAACTAATGATGGCAGCATCCAGGTTAATAGTTATCCATGAGAGCAGGCAGAGAAAATTCCAATGGTTGGTAGATGGGGAGCCACAGTGTGACACTGAGACTACATAGGGCATGGCACTGGATATCTGAGGCCTGGACCTGGTGTCACTGGAGATATAGACTGTGGCTGGTCCTGCAAATTTATATTTTGATGGACACAAATCAAGTTTTTCATATACCATGATGTGTATAGTGTAATATATTTTTCTTTTTATTTTGTATTGAGAATTTAGTCCAGTGGATTTTACAACTGGTCAATATCACCAGCAAAGTTAAACCCTTATTGTTGTTTTAGTTAGTGTCTTGCTAAATTGCTGAGGCTCTTCTTGAATAGTCATTCCTTCTGTCTCAGACTCCTGAGGCACTGGGATTATGATTGTGTGCTCTCCTGACTGGCTAGTATATTGTATACTCTCCTGTTAGTAACATGTTTTATATGTCTTACAGTCCCTGCTGCAGAGCATTGCAAATATTTACTGGCTTAGATTTGTCAAACTAAAAATTTCAACCCACAGTCTCAAATGCAAATTTGACTAGCTCCACTGGATTTCAACATGTATCTGTACCTACTGGCTGCATTTCAAATTTGATAAAAATATATTTTAAAAGTTGAAATGGAAATGCCAAATTATCCAATTGAAAAAGACATTTCACTTTATTTGTAAATGTGGGTCCTTGATATTTAACACTTAGCACAGGGTCTTTTTCATCTATCTTTTTATAAAATATATCTCAGTTGAAAAGCCTATCTCTTCCAGAAAGCCCAGTGACTTTTATCCTTATTTGTAGTTCTTTAATATCTGCTATAGTCTGTTATAATGATTGCAGATGAATGAACAATTAATGTACATGAATGATTGTGTGTAGAAATTTCTCAGTTCTGTCAGTGGTCCACTCAGGTTTCCAGTCTAACTTTGCAAAGATCACAACAGGAAACAATACCAAAATCACTTAAAATTTGTTGTAGACCAAGTCTACTTTGTTTCCTTTGTCAGTACATAAATAGCATATGTGAGAGAGATTTGTTATTTAGAAACGAGATTACTTTTATAAGTTTAGTGGGGACATAATCATAATCTCAACATTGGAAAATCCATCAATTGCAATGTCTAGTTTCAGAAAATCTTCCTTATATCATGCTTTTTATTTATCATTTTAAAATTGCTCTGTTCAATTATCCTTTTTATTGGAAGAGTAATAATATTTAAAAAGGTGCAAAATTGTTTTTCCTTAGTTTCATGATCCAACCCAAAAAAAAGGACCCAAGGCCATATAACCTATCAGATTGAGTTGTATATTTTTTTGGGGGGGGATGCCTTTTGGATGTCACCAAGAGAAAATCCAGGATTATTTGGTAAAACTTCAATTGCAACTCTCAAACAAGTAGTCTTTAAATGCAATAAAAAAGCCAGGTACAGTAAAACAATCCTGTAAACCTAGTAACTCAGGACTGGGACAAGAGGATCACAAGTTTGAGGCCAATCTCAGCAACTTAACAAGACCCTGTCTCAAAATATAAAGGGCTAAGGATGAAACTCAGTGGTGGAGTGGCCTGGGATAATCATCAGCACCTCCCCTCACAACACACAATGCAATTTACTATTCAGATTTCTAAATGTAAACTAGGAACCACTGGACTTCAGTCATTCTCAAAATATCACCCCTGGAACAAGAGCATTATTAGGCCCTTGAATGAAATATTTATGTCAGACCTTATCTAAGACCTAAGAACTCAGAAATCTTCAACACACTGTCCAAGTGACTGGATGCTAATTGTCAGGGCTACTGGGGATAAACATCCCAACTTCCAGAAATCCAGATAATTTATAGAACAATTGTGAACATGAACAATACTATTATTGGTAATACTAGATGAGAAAATTAACATAGTTCCAGTCATTCCCCAAGGCTTTCCCAGGATGTCACCAGACATATTTGAAACATATAACAGAATTCCTAATAAGGAGAGGAAAGAGAGGCTGTTCATTGTTTAAAATACGTGCTGAATTCCACAGAATCTCTGGATCGTGCCCCCAGGAACTCAATGTAGCCACATAAGTGCTTTCTGCTCTACTCATTCCCAGAGTTCTACTGTTCAAACTTTGAGCCTTTCAAAAAATGAGGCCTTTTATCTCCTAACCAAAGATTAGGATGCCCAGTCTAAAGCTTTTTTAAAGTACTATATTTGCTCATTGCTAATTTTACTTAATAGTTTTTGCTTGCCTGCCTAAGTTAAAATGGTTAAAAATCAATGTGTTTCTGTGTGTGACTAAAGCCTGATTTCATGTGATAGGAATAAGAACCAGGGGAAAGAAAGAAACCCAGTTGCTCCCAGGACATAGTCACATCATGATACCCTAACTCCAGTAGTAAACCAGAGAAGCAAGATAGCAATTAGAATCATTTTAGCTTACCATTCTTCCAATGAGACCTTAAATCTCATCATGTATATCAGGCTTCTGGCACAGAGATGGTACTTAGCATACATAATTTAGACAAGCAAAATGGCCAACTCAAAAGGTAAACAGACTTGATTTTTTTTAACATTTACCTTTTTTGATATCTCTTTATGAATTATTTGGCATATTATCATTTAGAGAGTCACTGATAATTGCTGGTATCATTTGTACTCCAGCCAACAAGCTAGATGCTGAGAGACACCATGGGGAACAGGATGCAGTTGCAGTCCTGAGGGCCCACAGACTACCAAAGTTTGCAAGATAAACAGGCAAAATCCTAAGTGCTAAATGGCATGGGAGCCAAAGAACTGCAACAAGCTTGAAATGAACTACACTGGGGATGTGGGATGCAGGGTTAATGAGACAAGGCTAGAATCATGCAGGGGGAGTTTGCAGTGTCTACACCTTATTCAGTCCTGTCCCTAGGATTTGTCCTGCCTAAATTCACATATCTAAACAGTAACAATATGGGTGGGTGAGGAACAGTCTTTTGGTATGAAAGAAAAAATTTACCAATATCCACATGATAGAAAGTGATACAATTGCAAAATTCTAGCATGTAAGTAAATAATAATGCTCTCCTAATTCAGAGGGTTCTACAAGATAAAGCAACTAAATCTTCATTGTTTTTAACCCAATGATGTGGATTATCTTTTATTTTATCACAGAACAAGAAATTGATTATAATTTAGAAGTATGCAGGTGATTCTTGTATCCCAGTAGGGGAAATCTGTTGCTATTTTTACTTTTGAATATATTTTAAGTAAATCAGTACATTGAGTAACTGGATTATCATGTTTTTTCTTAAGTTTTATACTTCCCTAAAAATACTTTGGGTTTTCATAGTCAAATTAAAATATACAAATACTTCAAGAATTAATTGTTGCACTTATGGACATTTGAAATAAGTACACCATTTCTGCCTCAAATAATATGTCCTCTAAAAAGGTGTACAGCTTTTCCCTATGAATACCCTTTGTAAACTCAATATATTTACTAAATATGAGACAGAAGCCACCATCTTAAGTCTCTGCAGAATTGAGAGAAATGTCATTCCTTAGAAGTTCTACATTTACAATTTCATTTCCAAACACACACCTGTAACAGAATATTTGGCTCTTTCAGGATGCAGGACTCACTGGAGCTAGAGTACTAAGGCTGCTCCCAAAATGTAAGCTGGAGAACAGTGGACTAGGGGCCAGAAGCAATCTATTTGGGGCCTGGGAAATAGACACACAGTTTTTGATAGAGTTTCACCTGACTCTAGTGTGATCAACAGAGCAACACAGTAATTATTTTCCCTCCTGTGGACAAAGAAGCAAACCCTACCATCTTAGAAAACTTGCACTATTTATTTCTCCAAAATTTAAACAACATAATTCTCTTCAATGCTAATACTTGTCAACTTATAAAGGAAAAATGTATTTATATTCTGGTGGAAAACTCATTTGTAGCAAGTTCTGTCCCAAAGATCTCTCAACTTGCTCCCCCTCCTAAATCAAATAAAGTGTAGTGTACTGACAAAATGGGATCCCAGGAAGGGGCTTTCTTTCTTTCATTCTTTCTTTCTTTTTGGATTTGTTTTTCTACGCTGGACACTCTACTTAGGTTATAAACACACAAAGCACACGTACACATTTTAAAATTATTTATTCACACCTTCCATTATTGACAAACCCTGTAATAGCTTAGAATCTGCTGTTAAAATACCCTGTCACAGCTTCTTAAAAAGTTCTGAACTGGTTTTTCAGATTTCACTCTGGATGTAGGATTGATGAAAATTCAGCACCCTGTCAATGGTGAAGCCTACATGTGGTGATTCTTGTCAGGTTGGATATAGAACCAACACTGCTGAGACTCTCAGAAGAGTGCCATGCTGGCATTTTCTTTCATGCAGGCAGCAGGAGTCCTGCCCACAAACCAGAAAGAAGACAAGAAGCAGACTTCCCTGGCTCTTAAATATGCAGGACTTTTATTCTCATCAGCAGCAAACTCCGCAGCCCAGGGTGGGTTTCCATCTCTGGTGACTAGGAGTCCCTCTGTGAATTGTGGTGTCAATGCAATGCTTTATGTAAGAACCACAGCTGTTGGGGTCTTAAGCCCCCTTGCTCTTCTCGACCAGTGACAAGGGAAGGGGACACTCCCCAACAAGGTAAGACTGGGAAAGGTAAGGCCGACTGACCGCCTGCTCCCAGCCCTCCGTGCGGAGGACAATCAGATGCGTCAGGGAGACCAGTCACAGCAGGAACTCATTTATTGAGGAAATCACACAGCTTTTATGTAGGGTGGGGCTAGGCGGGAACCAATCAGCTTAAAGGTCAGCAAGGCATGGGGTGTTCACGCTGGCAAGGGTCCCATAAGACTATATGGCAAGCACGAGCTGATCACGTTTGTGGAACTATTGTTAACCAATCCCTGATGGTGGTCCGATTCATCATCATTAACTATTGAAACCACTTTTGAGGCCTTGATCTTGCTCACTCCCCAGGGAGTAAGGAGTCAGCCTGAGTTAGTTAATGTGTCATTAGTCCCAACACACAGCAAAGGTGCCAGCATTTCAGACTGCATCATTCTGGCCACCAACATATTATTTTCCCCTAGAATTGATCTCAGCAATTTCATTAATTATCAAGAGCATTTTGGCTTACACCTGAAATGGAAGGTCTGCTATGCTCAGTGGAACAGAAACAAACATCTAATTCTCTTTGAACCATGAAATGCTGAAAGGCAAAAAATATATTCCAAATCATTCCAAATGTAATCCAAATCTGGCATTTCCTACATATTCAATGACCTTCGAAGTTACTAGGGTAAAAAGGTGTTTTGAATAATCTCCTCATCTTTTTCAGGAAAGACAGTTTTGCAAGTATGCCAGGACCATCTGGCCTAACTGTAGAGAATTAACTGTTCATCATGAGCTGTGCCAGGCTTCCAATCTCCAAACACAACTTACTATCTAGGAAACCACAGGAAAGCTACCTAACCTCTCTTAGCTTCAATTTTGACATTTGTATAATAGGGAGAATAAGCCATACCTACATTACAGGTTTTCTGGAAAGATTAAATTGGATGATCCATCTAAACCCTGTAGAAGTATCCAGCACACAGGAATGTTGAACAAGTTGTAGCAATTACATGCACACCTAGTGCTTAGTAAATGTGTTTGAATGAATAAATGAATCAGTAAACAAACGTGGTCCTTACTAACTGTATTTCATCTATTTATGGGTGAGAGTATCAACTGTATATTGAGAAGTACTTAATACTCTGAAACAGATGAACAAAATGGAACTAGCTGTGCTTTCAGGTTCAAATCCACAGGCTAAGTTGACCCAAGAACTAGTATGTGCATGTTACTTCTGACCCAGGTTCCAAACACAGTATGTTACATTAACATTTAATAACAAGGGTATTTGGGGTCTTTTGGTTCATCCATCAGTGAAGGCTTCTCAAAGTCTGAAAAGATATTCCTCAGTCTGGTAGGGTGGTGCACATGCATGTAATCTCAGTGACCTGGGAGGTTGAGGTAGAAGGATAACAAGATTGAGGGCAACCTCTGAAATTTAGCAATGCCCTAAGCAATTTAGTGAGACCCTTTCTCAATACTACCACTGATACTAGTACTACAACAACTAATAATGATAATAATAATTATTATCATTACAATAATGACAATAATATTAATGAACAAGGGATGTAGCTCTCAGTGGTAAAGTGCCCTGGGTTCAATGCCCAGTATCAAAAAAAGGGACAGTTTTCAAAAGCACAAAACAGGTAGCTTTCTCTCAAACAAGATCAAAAATACACACCTATTACTCTTTAATCGTTGAGGTGATAATTAAGAGGATTCATATTTCCATTGTCTAAAATCAGTACCTACAACTGTCTGGACATAAGATGCTGCACATTGCTGTCCAAGGGATAAATACATCAGAATCCACAGCCTTGTGCAATATGTTTGAAATGCCTTCTACAATGTATGCAAGTAAACATTGTGAAATGACATCTCCCACTCCTCCCACACATCTCTGTTCTCCCTAAGGAACCTGCAACCTTAAAGAGCTATTTGGTTGCTTTTTAAAGAAAAGTTCCTATAAATCTTGCATTGAGTAATCTCTGGAAGAGTGTGAGCTTTTATAACCTCTCCTCATAGACATGCAGAGCTAGTCAGGCAAGGTTGACTGAGGGAAAGTGCTAAAGAAAGAAGCAACAAGCAATACCCATGCTTTCTCTTCCTCTACCCAAGATTCTTGTTTTAATAAGTGACCATAGGGAGCTCCTGATTCTGCAGAGTGTCAGGGAAGGAAGCACCTGGGCATTCATTTCAAAGGGAAGGCCCTTCCTGCCAGGAAATCACTTTTCATCTCCACTCAATTTTCTACTTAATACCGAGTCAACTAAAAATCCCACATATTGGCCAAACACGGTGGGTTGGCCTTGTCCAGATGTGCACACCTGGGCCCTTGCCCATGGTCCTTTACCAGGATCAAGTCCTGTGATGCCTTCTTCCCTACTCCTACCTCCTTTTGCCCCAAATGCCATCTCCTCAAAGGAGATGTTACTCATCTTCCCTTAACCAGATGGACTTTCTCTCCCTTTTGTGTCTTTAGAACACAGCATAAACACTTTTTCCCTTAACATTGAGCATTTTCCACCTCATCTTATGGTATTTTGCATAAATTTCTACTACCTCTTTCTGTCATCTTTATTCTCATATAGTACTCAGCACTCAATCCTTGATGAATTGAATCCATGCACAACTCTGGGTGTGTCTGATACTGTCCCCTAACTCTTCACTGGCTTCCCCACTTCCAATGCCTATGCTTGAACTTAAACTCATCATCATCTTTCTACAGCTACTGTTTCTTAAAACTTTATTTTTTGTCAACTGTATCATTTATTCCCTCTATGAACACTGACGGTACAAGTATGATTCAGGTGCCACAAACAAGTTTAAAACAAGATGGGATCACTGTGCTCATGGATCTGTCCACCACCCCACATCCCACTTGCCATGATGCATAATGTCATGGCCTCTGAACCTTCCTGGAATGTATGCTCCTGGGAATCCCCTCATTTCTATTACTTTTCTAATCAGTCCCTATCACTTTACAGAAGGTATCCTACACAGCTACCTAACCCAGTCCACTTGCCTCAGGTTCCCCTTTCCCACCAGTTCTGTAAACTGTCACCAAATCATGACATTAAAATAGTATATTCATTCAAAAGACACAGTTTCAGGGAGAGAAAGAAAAGACAGCAACCTTAGCCTCAATTGTATGTTCCCCCTTAATCTGGTTTGGATGTTCCATAACTTCCCTTTGTGAGCATCACTTTACTTGTTGTATCATGAGCTCATCTAACATATACAGAGAGCCACAGAATTCCAAACTACCAGTCTTTCAACAACTCATCCTGCAACTTCCCTGTCCACCTAGCCCATAATTTCCTGGGCTGCAGAACCTCTCCAAGAGTGACTGTATCCACTTCCATGGTTTTAAGTGTCCCCTCACATGTTGATGTCCTCCTAATTTCTTTTCAGACCCAAACTCTCCTTCTCTTCAGCTCCAGCTGGATACTTACACCCAAATGTCCTACAGACTCCTCAAACTCAACATGGTCCCAAATGAACTCTTAACTTTACCTATAATCTTACTCTGTCCTTTACCCTCTTCATACACAACTTCTGCTTTCTCCCAACCCCAAGTTAGTCCCCTTGTCCTGTTGATGGCATTCCCTGAGTCCCTCTGATTCATCTCCTCTGACCCTGTCCCACTGTGAACAGTCTTACAACCTCACTGCCTTTTACCTGGAATATAATAATAAAATCCTAACGTGATTCAGCCTCCCCCTTCCCAATTCATGCTTTCAGGGTGATTTCAAAAACAGTGAAGACTTGTGCCCCTTGGATGCTGGCTTCTGCCTTGTCTCTGACCACCCCTTTCCCTTGACCTCTAACACTCATGTACTATTTTCACTATAGCACAAAACACTCACAAAATATTTGCCCTGTTGATCTCACATTCACATATAATCCTCACTTGACATCTTTTATAAAAATAGCATTTATTTTTTAAAAAAGTTAATATGTAAATTATAAAAACCGTAAAAAAAGTGCAAGCAAAGAATGAAGTTATTCACTTGCAAACAGCTTAGATGAACATGCCTTCTGGGTCATAAGGATGCATACACAACATCCCATTTTGTGTGATTGAGATCATTGTGGGTATCATGCTTTTCCACACATGAATATTCAGCAAAACAAAATCCAAAACCTACCTCATTTGACCACTTACACACATAGTATTATAATTCTGACCCAAGAATCTCACATAATGGTCCTCACTCTGGCCTTTGACACTCACAGAATGTTCACACTTAGCCTCTGTCACTAACAAAATATCCTCACTTGACCTCTCTCACACAATATCCTCACTGTGGAACCTGATACTCACATAATACATTCACTGTGACTGAAGACACTAATTATTCCCTTACTGTGGCTGCTGACACTTAAAAATATATTTAGTATGCACTGTGTCCTTCAGTAGTAACAATATTCATACATTAGCATTTATGACTAATATATTCGTTTCCCTGTAGTTTTAATACTAACATATTATCAATCATTTTTTACCCAAAATTAATAGTTTCCTTGAATCCTTTCAAATTTTTGTAATATGGAAAACTGTCCCTGAAACCAATATAAAACCGTCCTTTTGGGCTGGAGTTGTGGGTTATTGTTAGAGCTCTAACCTAGCACACTTGAGGCACTGGGTTCAATACGCAGGAACACATAAAAATAAATAAATAAAAGTAGATTAAGAAAAGAATTCTGTTTTTTTCTTTTTTAAACTGTCCCTTGGTCTTTCAATACTGACATTGTATTCATATTATAGCATCAAAACTGCTGTAATCACTGGCCTCTGCCTGTTCAAACTAAAATGCTTTCCATTCTATAAAATCTAAAACTAAGAGAATAGCTCCCTGACTTGGGGCCCTTAATATGAATATGATAAATTTGTTATACCCTCTAAAACTAATGGTTGTCATGTGGTCTTTAATGATAAAGAAATATTTTTACTATTCCACATTAAACTAAGATCCCTGGGATCTTAAAGATGATTATAATATCCAGAGTGGCCACCTAAAGCACATATAATAACTCCCTTGTAGACTTCTATATTAATACAACATTCCTACTATGGTCTCGAAATGTTATGAATAGCTGTCCCATACCTTCTTTTCTTTTCTTTTTTTAACAATACATCCTTACAATAGCATTGAAAACTGACAAACAAGCTGTTTGTGGTCTTTAATATTAATATAACTTGCCTGATAGTAAAACATCAGAAATGGACACCAGAGCCATTCAGAGGACTCAGATACTAATATAATATCCAAATTAGAATATCAAATGTGAATACAGAAGCTGTGCTGTGGCCACTAAATATAATGTGTTTTTGCTAGCCCAGCATCTACAACAAATATACTAGATCCCCTCTTCCTTGAAATACTAATATGACCTCCATATGATGACCTATAAAACCAATGAAATATATTGCCTGTGACCTTTAATATTACTATATAGCATCCTTTCCATAAATCCTGATACCAATATAATAACTTTCTTGTGGATTTTAATATTCATTAATATCCTTGATATAACATTTAAAACTAGGAAACAGGTGCTCTTTAACATTTAACATTAGCATATTTATATTATACAACCTTATGCTAAAAATATATCTATTTTTGGCATTAAATAATAAGATTTATGAGATATTAAAATTAATGCATTAACTAACATGTTGATTTTAATCTTAACATGATATTCATACTTGGGCTTCTAAAAATGAACTTAAGATTTATCTGTGACTTTTAATAATACTATGATATCCAGACTATGACATGTCAAACTGATATAATAGCTGCTTTTTAATATTGATTCAATATTCATACTATAGGATGTACAACTAGTATAATAATTGCCCTAAGGCTATTACATTATCCATAGTACATCATTTAATATTAATATAATGGCTTCAATAAAAGTTGGATATTGATAGATGTGTGTTATAGCATCCATAACAAATATAATAGCTGTCCTGTAGTCTATTATACAAAAGTATTATCCATAGTAAAACACCCCAAGATAATACAATATCTGCCCTTAGTTGTTAATAGTACTGTACCCATACTACACCATCCAAAAGTGATATAATCATTGTCCTGTGGTCTGTGGTTCTATTATAGAATCCATGCTATTATAGAATCCTCATGTCTAGGACTGCTCTTAGTAGCTTTACTCGGAGCAAGCAGAGAGGTAAGCAGAGAGCAATGCCTAGAACCAGGATGAAAGTTTTCAGCATGCTTCATTAGAACCAAACCATGTCCAGTAACAAAATTGTTTAGAAGGCAAGTGATCAAGCCACATAAAAAGCATGGTCTTTGTCCCATTTCTTTGGGAGGATCCTGTCACCAATAATGCAAAAGCAATGAACTATTCCTCATAATACACAGGGTTCCATGCCACCCAGGATTTGGTCCTTCAGATCTTAGGTGCAGTCTTGCATCTGAGAGCAGCCAAGTGACACCTAAGTTCCATGGTCTCTTTTTCAGGATCACCATACCCTGAGTACAAAGCTGCAGATGTGAGGACATGAAGAGGGACAGATGTAGTCTGCACTGCCTTGCTGTCCCTTACTGACCCAAGGCCAGTGGGCAAATCTGTGGGTTGTTTCCAGGTGTCTCAATCTCACACTGCCATTGATTGTTCTGGGTTCCACACTGTGCCTTTAATCATTGCATTTGCCTGATTTGGATTTCAGTAGGGAAGCTGTGGCAATAAACAAATCATTTTAAAAAGTGCTATTTTGTTTAGGTGGGTCTAGCTGAGAAAAATAATAATTTTAAAGAATGCATGTTCTTGTGATTTTCTATTGAGTTTAGCACACTAAACCTTTGTCTTGGATGCTCTTCTTATATTGGGAATAGTACAGCACTCAGAGGTCGTTGCCTCAGTGTTTGGAGCTGGTGACACTGTGCTCCACCATGTGAAATTCAGCATTAGGACAACTGGGTACAGATTCATATTGAGGATATTGGTAGAAAGATGTATTGGAGGCAAGGAACTAACACTCAGGTAGGCTTTATTGATGTACTTGTTCATGGGACTTCTTTGTTAAGACACTGAATCTGTTTCCAGCTGGATCAAACCCCTCTGGAACTCAGGATCAATCACCTCTTCTCTGTAATTTCTTTTTTCTCCTGTTTTGGAGAATTAAGCAAAGATCCCAGCAAATCAATTTTTAGGCATTTTTCCAAGAGTGACCAATGAAGAGAAATTATCATTAGCTTGTCTTGTTAGATTAAAGACATTTTATAGTGACTTGTAAATTGACTGAACTTCTGAATATTTTATGGTCCTATCAGGCATGCCAAGGCTCATACAGGGCTCTTTCTTCTTCCTGAAGAAACTTAGTGGGATAGGGATTCTTATAATATAATGCCATAAGATGAATACCTGCAGGTGCAGGAGATAAGAGGGGAGAAATTTCCATGACTTTGACTTTTACAAGCTTAATAACAGGGAACATTTCCTTCCTTCAAATTCACTGGTGCCTCAGGGTTTATCAAGCACAGCACAATTCAGAGTTGCAGGTCTTCCTTGTGGTGATCCTCCCTATTTGCTTTCCCCTGTATATTTCAAGGAATACAGAAGCCTTCAGGAATGCTCTATCCTGGGAGCTATCCCACAAGGGTGATGGTGCATATGAGTGTTGATATTCAAGCCTTTCCAAGCTAGTGGTCTATTAGCAGACTATCACCTTTGTGGGAAGGTAGTGAGCAGCCAATTAGTTCTGTGTACACAAGCAAGATGGTTCTAAGCCTTTTGAGATAGTTTGCTAAATTTTTATGTTTCTTAATAGAAGAGAAGGTCATCAGATTCTTGTGTTCATTCAAAATTGGGCACAAGACACTCTGAACCTGCATTAGATTGATGACTATCCCCTGAACAACGTGCTCACCTAGTCCCTATTCATTTTTCAAAATTGAATTGTCAGTCCTTCCCTCTGCTCAAGTAACCTTAGTTATTGAATCAATATTGCTTTTTTTTTTTTTTTTTTTGCGGTACTGGGGATCGAACTCAGGGCCTTGTGCTTGCGAGGCAAGCACTCTACCAGCTGAGCTATCTCCCCAGCCCTCAATATTGCTTTCTGAGGTAGTTCTTTGTTCCTTCTACTAAGGTCTTCTTTCCAAATTTCAGTTAGAAGAATAGAAAGAAACTCTCTTCAACAACACACACAAAAATAAATGACCTGCTGTGACTCTGAAAGAAACAATGTGGACAGTCCCTTCCCTAAGGAAATGGAGAAAGATAATTTCACTTGCATTGTTATGATCATGGTATTGAACAAAGTGTTGGCAGTTTTACACCATCATTTATTCTTGACAAAATTTTTGCATTTGTAAATTTTATAACCAAAATATTTTTATCTATGTGAGACACTTAGAAAATGGAAACATAGTAATGGCATTTCTACCTATTTATGGGGTCCCTGGGTCTTTGCCTGATGCCACACCAAATTTTTCAAGAAATATCTAGAATTAGAGCAATGCCACACTGCTATGGGCCTATGAAGACAGAAACATGAGACTTTCAATGACTATATCTTGGAAGTTAAATCTCATGACACTTGCTGATTTTTATTTCTTTGAAACCACATGCTAATGTGGATTCACTTACAGGGGAAAGCTACAGGCCTTGGACACAAGAATTCCATGGTGCCAGTGATCCCTTGTAGTGTACTCACATCATACAATGGGACGAGATATTGGGACAATTCTGAATTGTGCAGGAAGCATTGGCAAGTGTATGGCACAGGGAGTCTATCTCTAAAAATCAGTCATGACAAACTTCTAGTGGGGCAGAGTGGAAACAAGGACAAGGTAGAAGTGGATTTTCCCTCTTTCACTGTTGGACTAAGGTCATGGTAGCATTGTATTTCATCACTTGTTTCTCTCCTTTCTGTGTTGTGTCTTCTGTATGTGGGTGCATTACAGACACATGACTCAAACATTAAGGTTCCCAAGGAATACAAATATGTATGGCCTTATACACCTGCTGACAACTTCAAAAGCACAAGCTAGACTAATCCCAGGGGAATAAATGACAAAAGTATTCAGGCCCTGTAAGGCATAATGACTTCTTTAGGATCACACACGTGACCAGAAAGAGGAAATAGACCTGATCCAAGATGTCTTTACAAGCCAGGTGAGTTGGCTACACCTGGGACTGTCTGGGGAATAGATCCAGGGTGTGTTGGTATAACCATGTCCACTTGTATATATGTCCAGGGAAGATAGGAGAAACCTGCATCCCAGTGGGCCATTGGAACCATCTTGTGTGAGAAAGGGCCATAGGTAAGGAGTTCCCCAGGAAGTGACCTCACTTCCTTGTTAATAAAACACACAGGATGTGAAATCAGAGTAACTAGGCACCCACATTCTAGATACAGTCCCATTCTGTTCACTTGTGTTGAGACAACAAGTCCAAAGCCAGGAGTTCTTATTGTCTACTCATCTTTGGATGCTCATTTCTCAGAAAGTCCAGAGAAGGGGTCTTTCCCAAGTTTGGAACCACTGTATAAATATTGGTACCAGCAACTCTTGTGATATTTCCAGGAGACCAGAGGTGAAACGGGACAGGTCTTTGCAAGTGAGTAGAGTCTAGCCCTCCCCAGATTCCCATTTAGATAGCCAGACCCTCAGAAGTTTTTTTCTTTGTGTGTTTATATTAGTGTCTCATATTTGTGACTAATTGCATTTGATGGTGATCAAGCTGTGATGCTGTACTTTTATAGAGTGCCACCTTTGGTCATTTTCTTCATACCTCATAGAGACATAACTGCATACTTGAGTGATTGCAAAATAGTACTTCACAAGCCCTAGTAACTATACTTCTTAGCAAGTCTTCTCTAAACACCTTAGAGAACCTTTCTACTTACCTCAGAGAGCTTGCAATAAACACCTCAGGGAAAACATTTGACTCACCACAGAGACTTTTCCTATACACAGCAAATAGCCCTTTTACTCACTTAAGTGAACACATGGTAGAACTCCTGAATGTTTTACAGTGAATGTCAGAAAACAATTAAGTTATGACTATTTTCATGATATATAAGGCAAAAATTTACCTGACCATTTCAATATATACCAATTAAGATTTAGTTTTCACAATGCACTAAACAATAGCCCTTACAAGTGAGCACAAAGGTTTAAAAACACTGTTACCAACACCAAAATGTGTTTATGATGTTCAAGGAGATGCATAATTAAAACTGTAATATTTAATATATCTGATAAACAGATAATTCCTTACAATGCTTTTAACACAAAATCCCCTAAGTTATCATTTCTCTCATTTTAGTTTCTCATGGCTCATTTCAAAAGACATGAAAATTTTTAGCTGAATGTTAATGAATGTTTTAGTGAATGGTATTGAAACAACCCCCAAATAAAACAAATTGTTCCCCAATGAATTATTATCTTAGTTTCTAAGAAATGTATTTAAGACAAGCAGGACTTTGCACCTTTAAATGGACTCATATAGTTAAGTTTGCACAACATAAGCACAACATAAAGAAATTAAATGTATTCGTATAGAAATATCCAGTAATATGCAGTGAACATGTCTAAAATAAGAAATAGGTAAAAATAAATAAATTTGGTGTTTTAATTTATTGGTGTTTAATGTGAGAATCCAAAAATATCAGTTATTCACTTGATTGAATCAACTTCTGTCACATGCTATCCTAAACAAAATGTGCTTATCAATCTCAGCTATTCTATTTGACAGTGTTCAGTAAGAAATTATGTAGCATGAATGTAAGAGTGTTCAACATGTCTCAATTACTGTTAAGCAAAGCTAAATATACATTACAGGAAACACCTGTTTAATTTTAAAAACAAAATATGTAGCAGAAAGACAAGTTGTCAGGAGAAACAGATGCATTTACACATAATACAGCCACTGAAACTTCTTCAGGCATTCAGCCATTGTGTTAAACAGGCAGTGGTTACTTAGCAGCAGTGATTTCACATTGCTGCTAAGCACAATAAGTAATGAACTGTGATTCTCAGTCCTGTAAAAAACATTGCAGCTACAGTTACATTGATAGCTGTAACCTACTTGCTCTAGTGGCAAAGAAGACCTTAAAAATGACTGTAAAAGAAGCATCAAACTTTGACAAATATAAACACCATCTACTGTGGGTCTGAAATAAAAACATTCCACTGTGAAGAAAAAAGTGTAAACAAATGGAGAACCCAAGTCCACCAAAAGAAAAAAAGAATTGCCTCCAGTTATGAGTCCATGATTAGTAAGAAAGACTGGGGGCTGGGCTTGACCATGTTATCAGACAGCATGCTGTCTTTCATTCTTCCCATGTCCTAAAATACAAAGTCATTTTATGAGGCAGTTCAAGGTTCAGTTTTATCCCATCATACAGTATTTAGTGACTCCAGGAAGCTAATGGCCCATCAGCAAAGTTCATTTTCCATGGTAAGAGAGATCAACACTATTTAAAAGATACTTTTGGTGACCAGGTCAGGCTGCAGTTTCTATGCTTTGACGTGATGACCCTGATGACTAGGGAAGCACAAGATGTGTCTTCTGCCTCAGGTACCAGGGATGGCATGTGCAGTGATCAAGCTGGGTCACTTGTAAAAGGTCTTGTGCCATCTGGAGCTGTCAGGTACCCTGATGTGACTGGGTCAGATTTCTCTCTCAAAGTTTACTGAGCTGCCCACATCATACAGAAAAGTGACTGTGTGCAATGTTAAAAACACACACAGTTGTGGAATGCACAGTACATTGGGTTTTTATATATTTTTAGTTGTTCTTGGGCCTTTATTTTATTTATTTACATGTGATGCTAAGAATTGAACTCAGTGCCTCACACATGCTAAGCAAGTACTCTACCACAGAGTCATGATACCCGCCCTGTATGTTGGCTTTGACATCAATAATTTTACTCATCAATTTATAAACCAAAAACTTTGTTCCACACAAAATTTATGATTAACATGTGAAATGGTTTATGACAAACACACCTGTCACTGGGTAAGAAGAATTTCAAAAACCTGGGTCCTTTTGCAACTGAATCTCTTTCAAACTGAATATTGACATGCCTAAAATGCACAGACAAAAGTCATTAGGTGAAGATCAAGGTTATTAAAATATATACAATCTAACTATAGAAGAGTATTTAAAAAGTATATAGTGATCCAACATAAACATTTATACTGCACTTATAAGTCTATATAGCCCTGCTCAAAGATTTTGCCTTTTTTGGTCTATTTTCAGGAGGAAACCAAAGGAAGTAATGCCTTTTCAGAACCTTTCCCCAAACTGTGCTTTAAAGCACCATGCAAGCAGGTGTTTCTCTGAGGAAAAAAACACATGTTATTTGCTTCAGAACTTACTGGGTTGAGATACCTCATCAAATGCATTATCAGATTCTTATTCTCTCTGTCCTTTATCACTATATCATGATGGCATAAAGGTACCAGGTCCTTAAACTACCTCCAGATTTTTAGTGAAGAACATGGAATAGGGTGGTACTACAACTTCAAACTAAAATTTGGTATTAATAATGAAATATAAACTTTTTTTTTTAAAAAAGCACCTATAATCCATTTCTCATTTCCAATCTCTGTCAGAAGGTAGTCTTATGTTAAAAAATATCCTGTAAGTGCTAAGTAAAAAGTCTAAAGGATTACTTATTCAATTTCCTTGTTGCTGATTGCTATATAAATCTCAATGAATCACTATTGTCTAGTAAATGAGAATGGGAAATAAATGAAAGCATTTCATACCTCAGTTCCCAAATATTCCCCTAATCCCTCACTTACCTTACTCCATTTTAAAGTAAAATACTGGGCTAATTTTTAAAAAAAGAATGTCAGAAGTAAAATTGGGGAGTTACTTCCCACATGGGAAATGTATTATTTTAATACCTCTGATAATACACTGAACTCTGTCATAGGAATGGTAAAGTCAGAGTGACCCCTGAAAGGAAAATTATCTTTATTTATAAAAGTAAAGTTCTTCCACAAGGAAACTATCTTATGTTTCAACTGTGTCTCATTAATATTTATAGAAATCCACTTTTAACAACTGAACTGAAGCTATATTAGGCCTGCAGATGCCATCACAGATGGTATACAATTAAATACAATAAGATTGATGACCCATATTTAAGTATTATGGGTTTCTTACAGTTTCTTAGAATAGTGGCTATATATATATATATATATATATATATATATATATATATATATATATATATTAATACAGAAAGGAAAATTATAATTGATTTGAAAAAATGTACAGTGCAGAACCATCCTGTAACAAATTTCAATCTACTTTCAAAAATGACCAATGTTTCAGATTTAAAACTAGCAACACTCTCTTTCTAAACCTCTAATCCATCTCATTCCCCAACATTAGACAAATTAATATGAAAGGAGAAAAACTTTGTATTTTCTTACTTTCTGGTAAAGCATGTATTCTTGGGCCCAGACTTTGATAGTATGCATGCTTCATGGACTTTTCTGCTGAAACCCTTTTCTTAGATTCAAACTAAAATAACAAAGAACTGCTTCATTAGCTTTTACTCTCAATTACTATAAAAGTTGGAGAAGGACAAAGCAGCAATTAGAGAGCTATTTTTCCTTTAATCTTTCTTGTTTAGAATGATAACTGTTTTCAAGTACTGATTTGGAGTACTCCAGATACACTTGAATTTGAATCGCTATTGAGATTATATAGTATTAGTTATATCTCAGTTTCATATTTTCAAGATAAGACTAGATCTTAGGTAAAATTTTAGATTCCTCTCTTTTCTGAAGTGACAAAAATTAAAATATTCAACTTTTTGCTTTTACTTCCCTTTATGAATCATGAAGGACTGGGGGCAATACACTAAGTGTACTTATGGCAGATATTCTTAGTAGCCTATCAATTCCCACTGTCCCTTTTCCTTGTTAATTGATAGATACATCATGAATCAATGGTTTCTAATTTTAAGCTAATTACAACAATCCTGCTCCCAATTACCTGCCTCTCTTACAATTAATGTGCTGGTCACTGAGACCTGGGAAGAATCCTTTCAGGGGTTTCTACTGAAAACCTTGCTTTCAAGATATAAGGATAAATGTGACTAGTACCACTGTTAACACTTATTCCTGCTTTGGAGGAAACGTGAGTATTATCTGGAGCAATAGCAACCTGAAAGGCAGTAATCTATAAGGAAGAAAAGAACATAAGAGATCAATAGTTTGGAGAACATGGCCTTGACATAGTTGATCAATTCCATTAGGTGTTCTTGGTCGCAATGAGAGATCCAGATCATTAAGAGAAAGTAGGTAATACATATATGTTCCTGAAACATTCTGGATACTACCATAAATAATCATAATCATTATACATTTGAGGAAACTGAGACTTAACAATATTTAAGAATTACAAAATAAGATGTGACTTACCTGTAGAAATTTTGTTAACAACTCAGTTCCTTCTGAGTCTAACCTAGATATAACAATAAAAAATGTGGCAATTTTCATATTAGGTGATAGAAATATTTCAGCTAAAACTGTTTCTTAAGTGCTTTTGCTTGCTAAATTTAAGTGCCCTAAATCAGATACTCTTATTGAGTTCAAATAGACTCAAAACTGTTTTAGTCTAAAGAGGCTTTCATTGCCTTAGGAAGTGACCATAAATAACATCAATACAAATTTTCAGTGTTCAAGAAAAATATTAAAGCTATTAAATTTGAGTCATCATTTTGTCTCAAAACCAAGTGTCCTGTATAATGAGAGCTTAATGATTACATCAATTTTTACAGTATTGAAATGAAGGCAAGTGCATAAAAGCATCATTATTCTATCATATGGGTAAAAACACAGAAAAGTCACCCCAAAATATATCAGTGTGGTTCAAGATAAACACAGAGACAAGCCACTCAATAAATTTTAACAGCAATAGATACTAGAAGATACCAAGCTCAATTTAAATGTGCCATAATTTTATACAACTTCATTACTCAAGACCACCACATCAATAGTTAATAAAGAAAGCTAATTATAGTTATGAAATTAACATAACCAGCAGTAAGTGGAGGCAGGGATTATTTTCACAGGATTATCTCTGATTGAGAAATCACAGGGTCTATCTTTCACTGCCTTTCATTGACAAAAGCAGCATTACAAGTACAGAAATATTCTCCCCTGAGTGTTCTAAGTGGCTCCTGGGGATACTGCAAACCTAGACATTCTCCAGACTCTTCCAATCCTCAGCACTTTGCCATTCTGGCACATATCCATAGGACCCTAGGAACTGACAAGCTTGGAGCTAAGTTCATTGACAATCCTCTTCACAGGACTTCAGCCTTCTACACTGAACATTACCATAGGCAATGGCATATTACACGTGTGTGTGTGTGTGTGTGTGTGTGTGTGTGTGTATAAAAAATGGGAATTATACTGTTACTTTGGAGAGACACAAAAATGTCCAGCATATATGGATATTCTTCCTAAGAATGTTTAGCTGAGAATATCAGGTTTTATACTAGCAATATCAGTACATACAAATATTTAAAAATATTTCTGGTATCAAAAGTGTTTTGCTATTACTTCCCTAGTTTTAGAAGAAATGGAAGTACAAGAAGTGTGTTATGTTGTAAGCAATGTGAATGTTTTTATTAAAATAGACAATGTTCTTAATTTGGTATTTTGGTGACTTAAAAATTTTAATGGAAAATAAAATCAAGGGGTTATTCTATGTTACTGCAAATATAATGTATTATGCAAGTCAAAATATTCAGACCAATTTTACTGGGAGCTCTGGACTGATCTGGACATAGCTGTAAGAAGAAACTTCAACTGAACTACTGATATTCAGGGCATTACTTTTTATTTTTGAATCACAGTTTATATTCTTCAAGTACAAATTATGTCAGTAATGCTGAACAAAATACTTATGGGTCATCTGATGTATGCATCAGAGTAAAAATTTTACTTATAACACTTAGACGTTTTGTGAGTAAATAGAGAACAGTTTTATAGAAAGCAAAACAAAAATTGTATCATGATCTTTATGGTGCAAAATAAGGCATTAATCAATGCTTTCTTTCTGGGAAAAGGATCTATCTAGATAAATTCTGAAATTCTAATACATAAGTTCTACACTCATTTATAGTTCAATGCTGTTTAATACTTTACTCATTTTTCTTTACTGAATTATAAAATTAATATGACTAAGGGAGGGAGGAATTTAATTACATTAGGTCCCAAAATATTTAAGAATTGTGTGTATTAAATTCTTTTCAAATTAAAAAGAATCATATAGTTTCTCCCCTTTTCACTTAAAAAAATACTTGGGTGCATGGTTAATTAGAGACTATGGTTTATAGTTTGGAGAGTTGTAGTTCTTGAATTTATCATCTGAAGAAACACCTTGCAAAGTTTCCTAAGATGCAGTTCCTGAGTTAAAAAAAAAAAATACATATACATAGAAACTTATACATATTCATGTAAATTATACTTATGAACATATATGTAGGCACTACTAAGAAAGTGCCTTAAAGAACATGTTACATTTATTAGATGATTTATTTCAACTGAAATTAAAATGATGGAAATTCTAAGAACTTATGGGCTTATTTTTGAACTGTATAATGATGCTATGTCTATGATGGTGTCTGGCCCTTTTTCTATCCAGAGAACACCATATAATGAAGATGGCTACTCCATGGCTTCTTCAAGCTTCAACAAAATTCATTTTATGAATTTCATCTTGAAAGATTCCTTAATAATACACTGAAGATCAATTTCCATAATATTTCTCCTCTCTTCTTTCATAAAATCTTTATTGCAAAGATGAAACTCTGTAAATATAAAGAAGTTAACAAGAAGTTTTCTTCATAATAATTAGGCTAACTGAAATTCTTTTTTTGTGTGTGTGTGTGTGTGTGGTACTGGGGATTGAACCCAGGACCTTGTGCTCGCGAGGCAAGCACTCTACCAACTGAGCTATATCCCCAGCCCGCTTAAGTTTTTTTTTTTTTTTTTTTGCGGTGCTGGGGATCGAACCCAGGGCCATGTGCATGCAAGGCAAGCACTCTACCGACTGAGCTATCTCCCCAGCTGAAATTCTTAAACATAACAGCTATTTACATTTGTCTCAATAATATATTTAAAAAATATTTTTAGAGATACAACTTAATCCAGCTAGTCAATTGCAGGTGTCAACCACTGGAAAAATATTTCTCCTGTTGCCTAGTAGTTGGAAAATTAAGTGTAGTTTATCTTCCTTGGTTTTTCCTGAAAACAGAGGTCTTCCAGAAGTCATTTCAAAGAAAATGAATCCAACATCCCTTCAAAATATAACACAGGGGAAAAAAATGAAAAAAATCCATTCAATACTATGAATCACAAGAATTTCTCCTTAAAGAGTATGTCTCTGGAGGATTTTTTATTAGCTTGCTTGTAAACCTCCTACAGAGGTTTCTTTTGATCCAGAAAATTTGTTAAGTTTTACCTTACTCATCTCAAATTCCATATGGTTCATAAGGATAATTAATTTTTATGCTTAAAATGTCTAGCTCCCCTGTGCTAGGAAGGAATAACATAATAGCTAATAGTAAATGGATGCTTACTATGTGTTTGAAACTTTCAGTGTTGAACTCTTTTCTCACTGAATTCTTGTAAGTGTGACCATGCACTGAAAGGTGCAAGACAGGAAGGAGGACCAACAAATGAGATTGTTGTGATAATTTGTGTGATGATCGTGTTCTGAGCTAAGGCACAAGATAACAGGGATAAAGGGAAGCAAATAATTCAACACTTTCTAAAGCAGGAAGCAGAGACAACAAGCAGATGCAGGGTGGTGTGTGTGTGCATTCGTGTGTGTGTGTGTAAGAGAAGAAAATGAGGTAGATGCAATATATTGACACTATCACATAGGACCTGTGTGAATAAACAGGATCTTAAGACAGTTCTTCCTTTAAAATCCCACAATCTAGTAAATATTAAAAATTACATACAATCTAATTTTAAATATTAAAATATTATACAGAAAGTAAAATGATATGATTGAAATGAAAAATTCTACAGTGGTTCCTCAAAAAGTTAGAAACAGAATTACTGTGTGATCCAGCAATTCCACTCCCAGATTTAGACCCAGAAGAAGTGAAATCACAATTTTGAATAGATTTTTTTGCCCACATTTACAGTAGCATTGTTTATAGAAGTTAAAATACAGAAGCAACTCCAAAGCCCTTGATAGATGAACCAATAAACAAATTGTGAAATGTATGTAAATGTCTGAAAAGAAAGTCCTCATGACACAATCTGCAACATGGATGAACTCTGAATACATTATACTAAGGAAAATCATTGAAATAAGTCAGTTACAAAAAATACTATGTAATTCCATTCCTATGAGGTACTAAGTAAATTTCAGAAACAAAAAAATGGTAAATTTTCAGGGACTGGAGAAAGGGGTGGAATAGAAAGTTGTCTAATGGAAACAGAGTTTCAATTTCACAGACAGAAAAAAGTTCTAAAGACACTGATAGATGGACAATAATGTGAACATATTTAATGTCTGAAAACTGTACACTTGAAACTGATTAAAATGGAAAATTTCATGTTATGCACATTACTGGAATCTTATAAAGAGAAAATTATGTTACACAAAATAAGATTTTATAAAATTGCTCAAGAAAATAATAGAAGTATATGACTTAGTATATAAATACAGAAAATAAATGCAACTACAAGTCAGAGGAAGGAATTGCACCCAGAGGCTAAGTTGTATTCAGGAATGGGTTTATGAAAAGTTGTGTTTTGAAGGTTATGAGGCAGAGGCCCCAGTTAGAGCAGCAGAATAGGCAATTGAGAGAGATGAACTGAAATGAATGCAAAGAGCAAAGATGGGTAAACTCAGGTTATTCTGAAGTACAGTGAGTAGGCCATTTAGCTAAAAGGGGATATTTGCATTGACAAATAGTTTGAAATTGTTGGAAAAAGTAGTTTACAGACATTTATGAAAATCTCCAAGTACTGGATTAAGAAATGCACTTTATAGCTAAATGAATACACTGGCCACAAAGATATTTGAATAAGGGAATATCATGATCAAGGTGATGTGTGAGAGAGATGGTTATGGTATTCTGATTATTGTTTTTAGAACAACTTAAAACTGGTAGATTTTGATGAATATTAAATAATTATAAAATAATCTTGCTTTCAATTACTCTGTCAATCAATACTTATCTGAGATTTTTAATGTGTTAATTAATTTGACCTTAATATGATGTACACAACATTAAAGTAGTTATTAAGTATTTCCATTTACTTAAATGTGGAATCTAGGCACAGGTCAGTGATTTAGATAATGAAATTGATATTTAAACATAGATAATCTTGATATCATGCCAGAAATCTTATTCAGTGCTTATGCTGTGGCTCTTTAAAATAACTTTTTTTTTTTTTTTTTTTTGGCAGTACTGGGGATCAAACTCAGGGCCTTCTGCTTGCGAGGCAAGCACTCTACCAGCTGAGCTATCTCCGCAGCCCTTAAAAAAACTTTTAAGATCATTACTAGTATGCCCTGTGTTGTCAGCAACAAGATTTCAAAATTATGAATGCAGTAATTTTTTATTTGTTTATATTTACCACAAGTCAATCTGTGTTGAATACTATGTGGAACCAAGAAGCACTTCAGGTGGCTGATACCACAGTGTGACAACATCACTTGAGTAGGTCTTTGTGGGAACTGACATGGATCTGGCAAGTCCTTCATAGGGAGTAGAAAAGAAAGAATTAAATATACTAAAATTCATTAATAATATAGAGGATTTCTTAGTCCCAATCCTGACCATAACTCCATTCACAGGGATACTGAGATGGCTACTCCATGGCTTCTTGAAACTTCAACAAAATTGGTTTTATGAATTCTGCTGAGTCCATGTGGTCTTGGGCCAGCATATCATTATATAATTAAACTAAGTACAATAATTCTAAGACCACAGATTTTTACTTACTTTTATGTACCTGGCATAAAGTGGGGAAGTTTAGTTTATCTTAATCTAAAGATGTTTTCCTTTAGTCCATAAGTCATGGTGTCAAAATTATTTTATAGCTGAAATTAAATTATTCAAAGTAGGTCAATGATACTGAGATACACAATTTTACTTGCCACAGTTATAAGCTTTTATCACCTTTAATCTAATTCTAACATTCACTTGCTATACTATATTTTATTAAAAATTCTGAAGTCATTAGTCTACAATCCAGTTGTTTTACTGACAATTTCCTTGCAGAAATCCATTTAGAAAAGGTTTCCATGGAAATGTATTACCTAAATTACAATGTATTCCATACTCTTCTTGTTACATGGATAAGTTTAGACCAAATGAGACCTCATTGCTTTCAGTATTACTAATTGCTGTAAATGATGTAAACCATTTGCCATCTCTTTGACAATTTAATATGAAATACGCTAACTATCCATAAATAAAAACTAGAGTTCCCAATTATATGTATCCTTAGCACTAGGGTTACTATCATCTCTAAGCTCCTAAATCTTGATCATTTGAAGAAGGAGCAATTTTGAAAGATAGCTTAAGAAAATAAATTAATTTTTACCATATATTTTGTTTCAAACAAGAAAATTTATTTTAGGCTAAGATTACTATTACATATAACTTTATATTACACATAACTTTATATATCTGATTATAATGTAAAAAATATTAAAAAGGTTAAATCAATACTTTATTACATTGGATAAAAATTGCATAAGCAATACCAGAAAGTTAACATAGCTAACAGTGTAACTGAAACAATGCTGACACCAATTTATTTATTATCAATTTTACTATTAATTTTCCAACTTTGAGAAATAAGGACAACAAATTATTTTCTATAATTTTTGGTAATTAAGATGGAGGGCAGCTTTCTGATTCATCTTTCAGGTGCTTAGACTGAGTTATAAGAAGAGAGCTACAAATCTGCTTATCCTATAGCTTTGCAAGTTGCCAATTTTAGTTCCCCCAATACTTTACTCTCCTGCTCCCAAGAAGATCATGAATGAGCCTGCTAGTCCAAATAAGTTCCTGGTCTATAATCAGAAATTTGGTATTGGTTTGAAATGAAATAAACAATCTCTCAAACTCAAGTAAATGTCACATGATTATAAACAAGCCACTTTTTATCATGAAAGAAAATGACTATATTGTAATTCCTAGACCTCTGATTTTCATTAGTCATAAAAAAGGCAGAATTTTCAAAAGGATCAAGAACAACTTACAGTAAAAATACTCAAATTTAATCGGCCCTCACTTACTTGAAGCCCCAAGTGTATTTACCATGCAATAAAATATATAAATAATGAAAGCAACAAAGATGATTGTATTATCTCATGCGATATTCAGAATTTCTATTCTCTCTTCTTTGTTTCTTTCTTTTCTTCCCTATTTTTGGTACTGGAAATTTAGCTCAGGGCCGCTTTACAACTGAGCTATTATTTTGAGTCAGAATCTTGCTATATTGTTTAAGGGCTTTGCTAACTTGCTGTGGCTGGTCTTGAACTTTCAATCATCATGTCTCAGTCTCCCAAACCACTGGAATTGCAGGCATGCATCAATGCACCTGACAGTAATTAGAATTTCTTACTAACCTGTGAGAAGATAGGTTAGTAATCTAACCTATCTTGCAGTGCTTGCTTTGAAGAAGTTAGAGGCAAAATTTAAAGCACTCAGAGTATTCCCAGAAAAAAGTGGATTTTTGATGGTCCTTGACATTTTTTTTGCCTTTAAAATTCTCATATATGCTTTCTCTGTCACAGCCATTCATTTTGTGATTATGTCAAAGAGCAGTAAATGCAATTTGACAAAGAGAAAAGGAGGGGTAGGAACAATTAAAAGGGAAATAACATAAAAAGAGACTTTATAATCTATGCATGCATATGTAAATAACTTGTAATTTTTTGTTCACACATAGGTGGTCCACTCATTTCCTTTATAAGAAAGAAAATACAAATAGGAATTTACCCTTCAAACAAATAGCAAAATACTAAGTGAGCAGACGTACACAATTGCCAAAGACAAATTCACCTCTTAAAAGTAAAATTTTGATCCATTACTGAATAATAACCTGAAAAAATCATACTTGTAAAATTCAGTGAAATTTTCCAAAAGTGAAACAATTGTAAAAATTTGTGAAAAATTAAAAATGCAATTTTGGAAAACTGCATGGGTTTTTAAAAACTAAGTCCTATCACAGTATTCTGAAAATAACAAAAATTTCAAAGCTACCCTACAAAGTTCTTTCTTCCTCTAGTAGAAATGATTTGTTCAAAACAAAAAGAACATCTAATACTGTTTTACTTTCAAGTCCCTTAAAATCAGATTACCTAAAATGATATAAGAAAAGAACTACCAATTAAATTACTAAGCACATAATAAATGCAGTCAGGGTGGCAAGCATATAAAGGGACCCACTTTCAGAGATGATTTTTAAATTCTTGGGTCTTAGGACTTATTTTAAGTTCTTAAAATTTATTAAGAATCCCAAATATTTTTAGTTATATAGATTACTGCTGATGTTTGCCATAAAACATGAGAAAAATTAAAACATTCAGTTATGCATTAAGAACACCTCTCATGTTAGCACAAATAACATTTTATGGAAATTTTTTCCCAAAAGAATTAGTTAAGAATGGTCTTTTCAACATTTCAGTAAATGTATTTGGAGTCTATTTTGATGGAAGACAACTGTATTCTATATTTGCTTTTGCTTTCTATTTGCTGTGATATGCTGCTTTACTCCATATTACAATATATCATAATATATATAGCTGTATGAAGAAAACCAAATCTCATAGATAAGAATTTGGAAAAGAGGAAAAACTTTTAATGGTATTTTCTAATCGTGGATAGTGTTCTTTGATATATTAGAATTAGATTAAGTTCTTTCTTCAAGGTTATATGGTAACTAAAACTATATCAATAAACTATTCATACATGTGTTTAAATTCACTGGTCTATCTTAAACTTTAAGTCAATCTTTTTACAAGCATGATTCTATAATATGAGGTGGTGATAACTGGAAAAATATTTTTTCTTGAGTTATGGATTAAAATTTTTATATAATTTCTTCAAAAAAAAAAAAAAAAAAACTCTGTTACTATCACCACTGATCTCATCAGAAAAGTTTCTAAGTTGTGGGAAGAAATTAAGCTTAAAGTAGCAGATCCAAATTTTCAAAATCTAATTTGTATTTGAAAACCTGAATTTTATTATTGGCAAAAAATACCTGCAGTTGATTTCCTTGAATTGACAGGCTGACTTCATTAATATTCAAGACAAGTCTGTCAAATATCTAAGTCTGAATAACCAGTTTATCTGCTGGTCATTTTTTCTAGTAAAACTGATGTTCCTTGAAAAGTAAAAATTAAAAAGGCTAGTTCATCTTGTAGCCTGATAATTACCCAAAAAGTTTTCCTTGAAATAACTATAGTATTTCTGTGTACAGTCCATATGTCTTTTATATAATTCACATTTCATCATACATACACAATACAAAAATACTAGTCATTTACTCAAGGAAGGAAATTTAATAAAATTAGTGCTTTTTACTGCTTGGCAAAATATTTTAAGTGTAACTGATGCTTTTTTTTCTCAGTGGTGGTGAAGAACACCATGATATAGCTTGGTGGCACTGCCTGAATATATACCAGGAAACAGCAGTTTTATCCTTATTGCTTCTGGATCAACAGTGCAAATATTAACAAAGGGGAAAAAAGCAAATAACATTTAGTGCACTTCTAATAATATATTTTTACCTCTGGACGCCCCCTAAAAGGGTATCAGAAACCTGGGGTCATGGACCACACCTGAGAAACTATGTCTTTAAGTATTTGTTGCTAACAACAAATGTAAACCACCCAAAAAATTCTGCCAAATATCAGTGGGCCAGGAGAAAATTTCCAAACTCACATAAAAGTGATAACACATTGTGACAATGGTTGTTCTTTTATACCTAATCACCTGGAAGTATTTATAAGTATTTAATCATTCCATACCAAAATCTGCTAGCTTTAATTTTCCTTTTATATTAATGAGAAGGTTCTGTGGTTTCAATTCTCAATGCAACATCATTCTTCTGTGGCAATAAGTTAACCCACATAGTACTTGGTATAGAAACATCTACAAAAGTAAATAAGTAAAAATTAGTCTTATAGCTATTAAGATATACTTTGGTATTAGCATAAGCTATGGTAAGAAGAAAAACAACTGGTCTAGAATAGTACAAGAAAAAAAAAAACAAGAAATTATATCATTTTAAGGATAATGTCTTGTCCATTTTGAGTTTTCTCAATTTTAGTTTATTGTTCAATGTGAAATATCTACTATTTTTGTCAACAGTGTCTATGAAAATATATATTACAAATATAACAAAATTTTGTTTTCATAGGAATAGTTCATTTATTAGAGAAAGCAGCCTAAACAAACATATCCTCTATATTACTAAAGTTTATTGTTTGATTTTAAAATTCCAGTATGTCAATCAAACACAGGCACATATTCCTTCCTTTAAAAAGTAAATCTTCTGATCTGGGTCAGTACCTTTAAATATGATATTGAACTTGGTGGCTTTATGTAAAGTCTCAGGTATCTGAGAGAATGGGGGTGCATACCCTGGCAAATTACCAGTTATAAAAATAACTCAATCAGCTTTTACCACCTACCTCCTCAGTATTTTACTTTTAGCAACACCTACTCAGTTTCAAAATCAGATGTGGTTCAAAAGGGGTACTGCACTTTAGTGTTCTGAAAGAAGCAATTCCTATAAGGCTAATGGTAAAGTTATTCTGTGAACTTTGGTGAAAAAAGAGATGTGGAACACATCTTAAATTTCTGGGGTTACCACAAAGAACTTTAAGTACTGAAGTTTCAAGAGGTAAATTTGGTTTACTTGTAGATAAAAAATGGTATCTCAATACCAAGAATTAGCCAAGGCAGTAGGTGATTAATGGCAGAAATGCCTCTGGTGGTTTTTTTGGAGGGAGTGTAGTAGGGATTGAACTCAGGAGCACACTGTACATAAGAGCTAGGCCACCAACTATTTTGCGTTTTAAATTTGAGTCATTGTCTCATTAAGTTGCTCAGGCTGGCCTCAAATTTATGATCCTCCTACCTCAGTTTCCCAAGTAGCTGATTTGTGGGCATTCACCACCATGCCTGGTCTGAATAAATTGTAAACTGTGAGGTCTTCAGACTCTACATATTAATTAATGTGATTTGACAACTCTAGAGTTACTACTATAATATACTCCTGGTGGGTGGCATTGGGGTTACACTGGTGAACACAGTTACTTTTCAATATATTCCTGTTAAATTTTACATTTAACAGGAAACATTAAATGTAATTTTAGAAAACATTAAATGTAACTTTAACAAACAATAAAATATTTTCCAACTATTTAAGACCTGACTTAAAAGACTTCTCAAACCTCTGTCAAATTATGACAATTATAGACTATTTTCTTTTGAAATTAGTGGTAATATAAAAGCAAAAAAAGAATTTTAAAAACTAAGAAGATCTACAAATAGCCTTCACAACAGTTTGCAAAGGAAAGCATAAACAATGATAAAAACAATCCTCATGGAATGTATATGGAAATACTTTTAAAGCCTTGTTCTAAAATTCTTAGCAATGTACTAGACATGTACAGACCTCTCTTTCAGTAATAGAAAGTGGCCTTTCTTTATATTTACCAAATTCACTATTAAAAATAAATGCAAGTTTGAAGTTACTGATTTACCATCTACAGAATTATAAAGATCTCAAACATACCAGATGGGACAGTTTATTTTCAAAATAGTTTTCTATAAGCTGTTGGTGAACTTTGGATGAATAAAATCTTTGAAAATGTAAAATATACCACTCAGAACAAAGAAATCTATAAGAACACATGTATGTTGAGTGCTTTTATGTATCTAATAACTTCTGGTTTCTTCTGGATCTGATTATTATAGCAAACTTCTTTAGCATTATTTGAATTCTTAGATGTACTACAAAAACACAACTTACTATTTCTTCTGACAGTACAGATAGTTTCTTCAAGCAAAAAATCACAATAACTACACGTTTCTGGCCTTACATAATGCATAACCCTGAAGAGTCAGCATTATTGTATAATTTAATGCCATTTTAAATGTGTTATTGGAGTTCATCATTTAAAGGTGGACTTTTGCAGAATGTACCTATCATTTGGATTTTTTATCTGAAAGTAAAATATACCTGCAGATTTATTCTACAGATGTAGGAAAATCACTTATAATGTGAAATAAAATATCAAAAATATTTTTAGGGGACTTTTAAAATGAAGCAGTTTTACAAAAAGGTATGATCTCAGGAAAGCTGTAGTAGAGTAAGCAGAAGTTGAGTAAATAAGTCAAGCAGAAAATTGCAAAGACTGGTTATGAGGTTGGTATATTTTGCTGTTCAACCTATCTCATTTCTGTACACTTAAACATTACACAATAAGCATATCTTCACATTGTGCCTACTCATGATGTTCCCACAGTCATCCATGTATTGTTTTACATCTTTATCCAGAAAAAGCAAAACATTTTGCTACATGATAACATAGTTTTCAGAATGCATGGCTGATTCATTAATAATATTTAATTTTTAAAGAAAACAGTTTTCAGGAAAAGATAGAATGTAATACCTAATCTATTTAAACACTGATACATAAACAGAAATGACCCTGGGGCTGTTAAAAAGTCTAAATTTCTATTACTGAAGCAAAATAAAATAATGAGTTTTTATTAAATACTTACCAGATACTCAAAGACCAGAGTCAAAGATCTATCTGTGTGAACAATGCCTTGTAAGGTTACTAGGTTTGCATGTTTTAAGTCCTTTAATAGTGAAACTGTAAAACAGAAATGAAAGTCAATTGTTTAGTCTGCTGTAGGTAAGATTTTATAAAAACATGAAGTAAGTTTAACATATAAACCAACTGTGTATAATATTGTCTTAAGTTAAAAACAGTCATTTGCCAAGGTGATTAGTGGTAGAAAAACTAAAGGTATCAACTTTTTCTTTTATGACTCTGAGTTCGATATTGTAGTACTTGAAGTCATCTCTAATATTATGACTCTCAATCTTCCACTTCTTCTCCTTGAATGTTAATTTTTGAGCCTCTGAGACTAATTTAGGTACAGTACAAGGTATGCTTTATTCTGCCATGTTGCTAATCAGTTGCTTCAAACATTATTTATCTATTTATTTATTGGCTTTGGTACCAGGGATTGAACCTGAGACACATCCCCAGGCCCCCTGCTTTTTCTTTAATTTTTATTTTGAGGCAGGGTCTAGCTATGTTGCTTAGGTCCTCACTAAGTCACTGAGACTGGCTTCAACCCTGGCATCCTGAATCAGAATCCTGAGCCACAGGGATTAAAGGCATTTACCACCATGCCTGCCTCAAGCCAAATTTCAATAATTCTCTTTTTAAATAAAATGGTGTCATGACATGTTTATACACAGTTCATTTATTTCTTATATCTAACAATGCAGCTAATTTACAGTCACCATGTTTCCCATGTACCAATATATAAAATTTCCCAATCACATATTTAACTGTTAGTACTTTTAATAATTTAATAGTACTTCAATATACCTTAAGATAATTTTTTCTACTGAATATGTTAGTTTTAGAAATAATTTTTGAAGATCTAATTATATCTTCCAGTCATCTATTATTTCTATCTGCTTTTTTTATTAAAAATACTCTTACAAAGCTTTGATTTTAAAGTAGTCTAAATAAATATACCTTCTCTTATAGCTATAGTGGGTGTGGCTTCTTCATGTTTCAAACAGAGCTCTTTTAATGTCACCAAATTCTCTGTCAGTTTAATTCTTCTTTTATAAACTGTTGCATATTTACCCTATAAAACATACTTTTGAAGAACAAGTCAAGAATATCATAAGAGGGTAACAATAAAGAACAATAAAAACCCCTAACTGAATTTCTAATTTCTAAGCATGCTGAATTCCATCTTGCAAAGAAAACTCCACAATGTCCAGTATTAGACTTTTTTACAGCAAAGATGACTTTCAGTTACATACACACAGCTTTCAGTTTTTTATAAGACTAAAAAGTGTCTCAAATGAATAACACAAGAATTTAATATACTTTTTGTTCTTTATTTCAAATTAAAATTTGGATCAACAGTATTAAAATCAAAGGTGTGTTCCCTGTAATGGCATATGAAGACTGAATGACACTGAACACATTAAATGAAAGAATAATTACAGTTAAATCATAAAAGATTTTACCCAGGTTTCCAAACTTTTCAAAATCTTTGCACATTAGTTATCTAAAAAAGAAAAAAAGCTTCCCTATCAACTAAGTCTATTATTTTCCTTCCTGTTGTTTATTTTTTAATTACTTCTTTTTATTTCTTACTGTTATTTATTACTTTTTACTTATTATTTTCTTGCAGTTTATTACTGTGGAACATAGAATATTTCTTAGTAGCATTACTGGTAGTAACAAGTTACAGAAAGAAATATATTTTAAGAATTTCTTACCCTTCAATGCAAAGTTTTTATTACTAAAGTTATTTTTAAGAAATTTTAACTCATTCAATTTCCTATGACAACACAGCCAGGAGACTATTAGGAGGCTAAAGAAACAGATGCCTATTGTGCTACCAAGAAAGCAAAACATTTTGTGTTTCAACAAAAGATTTTAATCTTACTAAAAATACTCGTTTCCTCTCAAACTGATAGGAAACTTTTGAGAATTGAAAGCTTCATTCTGTAAGGAAAAATGCAGCTCAGCTCAGGGCCCGCAGTGGCTCCAGCCTTTCAGACGGAACTGGCGCTCCACACACCTCATCTCAGTTGTGGCTCAATAATAGCTCCCAGAAATCCATGATAGACACAGGACCTCACACAAGCGACTTTATTATGCAGAAAACTAGCACGTCTGCTGCGGGGGTAGAAAAGAAGGGAAAGAGAAAGATGGCATGGACGTTTCTCCCAGATATTGGAATCTCCTGGGCTGGAAGGAACAAATAGTGGAGGAGAATACTTGCAAGCTGACTGATAAACCAATAGCTAGCTAGCATGTTCAGACTGACAAGCTAGGATGTAACATGGGAAGCAGGAAATGGCTGTAGCATAGGCTGGAAATTCCTACAATGTAAGGGGTGGGGAGAGCAACTTTCAGACTGGCAAGTTAGGTTGTGGTGCAATGGAAGGGGCGGGAAATCAGCTTTATATTACATTCCCCCTTTTTGATTTTATAAGAAAATCTATTTTGGGTACATGGATGAAGGTCTGTCTTCTAATTGCTTCCTGCTTAGTGTGGACATAGAGCTGATTCAGGGGAGAGATACCATCATGGTAGGAAAGAGTTGGGGACTCGATAGTTCCTCTGGGGAGCACACCTGTAGCCAGGCTCTGATTTCTGTAAGATCCTGATATTCCTGTAATACAAGCTGATTGGTTGAAATGGAAGTAGCACTCCTCCTATAAGAAGGGAACAGGGGTCTCCCTTTTTTTCAGCTGGCAATCTATTGGGAAAAAAGATCCAGTGGTTAGGAAAATAACAAACAGGTGTCCAGTCCTCATGGCTGGTGTGGTTGTCTGGTGTTTCAGTTGTCTGGCCCCCAGTTTCTGGAATGGGAGAAATAGTAGAGGGCTGCAATGCCTTCAGTCTGAGATTGAGAGGTCCCACAGGTGTGACCGAGTATCGGTTGGAAGAAGCCTGTGGATTAAGAGCTGGAGAGGAGTTAGTGGGTCATGAATAGAGCTTAACCCAAGAAATTTGTAGCCATCCTGGTGGATCTTGTACCTTGACAGCTGTTGGCATGGCCAAAATCACTGTATAGGGTCCCTGCCACTTGAGAGACAGAGGGACTGTAGCCTTCTGAGGGGAGAAATAAGAACTTGGTTTCCTATTTGAAGAGGTTGGGTAAGGAGGCCAGATAAAGGTTTAGGTTGGGTGGAGTCAGCATAAACCCATAGAAATGCTCAAATGTGATTTAGTAGAGGAATGAATATCTGAGAAGGAAGAAGGGAAGGAAGGGGCATTATCCCAGGTTCAGGATGGGATGACCGTACATTAGCTCAAAAGGGAAAATATTAGCTGGTTTTTTTGGGGAGTGAGCAAAGATGCAGAAGAGCAAGGGGCAGGAGTTTAACCCAGTCAACATAAAGTTCTAAAGCGAGCTTAGTTAGAACATTTTTAAGAGTTTGGTTTTCTCTTTCTACTTTGCCTGATGACTTTGGGTGAAAGGGAATGTGGAAATGCCAAGGGACCCCAAGAGCCTTGGCAAGTTGTTGGGTAACTTGGGAAATGAATTCAGGTCCATTATCTGACTGGAAGGAAGTAGGCACTCCAAAGCGAGGAATGATTTCATGAAGGATGAATGGAGAGACAGTTATTGCCCTTTTGTTGGAGGTGGGGATGGCTTCAACCCATCCCGAGAAGGTGTCTATCAAAACCAACAGATATTTAGACTTTCTTACTGTGGGCATGTGAGTGAAGTCAAGTTGCCAGTCTACCCCTGGAATGGTGCCACAGTCTTGGTGAGTCAGAAAAGTGGGAGGTCTGACAGCTATAGGATTTGTTTGCAGCAAACTTCACATGTGGAGGAGAGTTCCTTCAGAAATGAGATGTCAGAGCAGGACAGTTGCAGATGAGTCTTAGCAAATTGTATGAGTGAAGAAAGGTTGGAGTGAAATAGACAATGGAGGTATGAAAGTATTTCCCTGTTGGGGGATGGTAGAGGTAAGGGATCATGGAGAACCATAATGGGGACTGGCATGGACAACAGGGCAACCCTTTTAGCCTCCTCATCTGCCTTGTTATTACCTGAAGAGATGAATGATTGATCTGTCTGTTGGGCTCTGCAATGTACGATGTCTATAGTTGCTGGGAGGTAAACAGCCTCAAGGAGGTTTAGAATGTAGCTAGAGTTGGCAATGGAGTTTCCTTTTGTAGTAAGAAGGCCCCTCTTTTTCCAGATAGCAGCATGTGAGAGGATAATGTGAAAAGCATATTTGGAGTTGGTGTAGAATGTGAGGGGTTCTCCTTTTGTGAGGGTGAATGCATGAGTGAGGGCAATTAGCTCTGCCTGTTGGTTGGTGGTGTTTTTGGGCAGTGGTCCTGACTCTACCACCTTTTCAAGAGAGACAATGGCATATCCAGCTCATTGGATCCCTCCATGGAGAAAAGAGCTTCCATCAGTGAACCATATGAAAGTAGTGTTGTGTAGAGCCCCTTCCTGGACATTGGAGTGGCAGGGAAGTAACTCCTCCAGGGTCTCAAGGCAGCTATGGGTTGCTGAAGCATGTATGTTGGAAGGCAGAAATAAGAGGGTGGCTGGATTTAAAGGAGAGCATGTCTTAAAGGAAATTGAAGAGTCCTCAATAAGTGCAGTTTGCAAGGCTAACACCCAACAGGGTGGCAGCATTTGCATACCCTTATAAGTAAGAAGCTCAGACAGCTCAGATTATGAGGTGAGAGCACTTCAGTAGAGCCTCAAAGGAAAGTTTATTTGATTCCTGGATCAACAGAAGTGCTGCAGCTAATACTCTAAGGTATGGCGCCCAGCCTCTTATGGTGAGGTCTAACCTCTTTGACAGGTATGCTATTGGTCCAAAGGTGGGATCAAACATATGTCCTAAGACCCCCAGGGCAAACCCACTTTTCTCAGAGAAAAACAGGTAGAATAGTCTGGTTATGTCAGGGAGGTGTAGGTCTGGGGCTTGAAGAGTGTTTTCCTTAAGGTCTGGAAAGCAGCTTTCACTGTGTTGAGGAGAGGTTCAGTGGGAGTACCCTTTGAAGTCTCAAATAGGGAGCTGAAATGATGGAAAAATTGGGGATCTAGGATCATAAATATCCTGCTAACCGCAAAAAGGCAAGGATTTCTTCCTTGGTGGATGGAGTGGTCATGTCCTGCAGCAATGCTTTTCTCTCTACAGTGATGGCATTAAATCCAGGTGAGAGACTAACTCCTAAGTAAATGACCTGAGGCTGGGAAAATTGCACCTTTGCTGAAGAAACCCTGTAACTCCTGTCAGCCAGAAAATTTAAAAGCTTAACTGTGTCTGTCTCTTTGGGAGTCCTCAAGAGAGGGACTACATACAAGAAGATCATCAACATACTGTAAGAGAAAAGAGGAAATGAATGTGAGAGAGGCAAGATCCTGAGATAGCATTTGGCAAAGAGATGAGGGCTGTCTCAGAATCCCTGTGGGAGAACTATCCAGGTCAGCTGAGAAGAAACTCGAGTGAATGGATCAGTCCAAGTAAAAGCAAAGAGATCCTGTGAATCAGAGTCAAGTGGGACAATAAAAAAATGCATCCTTCAAATCTAGCACTGAAAAGTACATGGTGAAAAAAGGGATAGAGGAAAGCAGGGTGTAAGGATTGGACACAATGGGAAAGATGGGGACCACTGCTGAGTTAATGATGTGGAGGTCTTACACTAAACTGTAAGATCCATTAGGCTTCTTAACAGCCAGGATGGGAGTGTTAAGGTGAGCTGGCAGGGTGCAGGAAGCCTTTCTGCCTTAAATCCTGGATGATTGGTTGAAGTTCTACAAGGCTCCTTTAGGGAAGCAGATGTTGGGCCTGGGATGGGTAGGATGTTGGATCCTTTAGATGAATGAATACAGGTGAGCATTTGGCTATAGAGAGTGTATGGGTGTCCGAGACCTTGGGGTCAACCAGGGAGGTAGGAAGGGGATATGAAGACTCTGTTTGAGTTGTATATCCTGTAGAGTCATAAGGAAAGGAATAGCAGAGGAGTCTTGAGGTGCATGATGTGTGAGAAGGAAATAGAGGCACCTGATTTGGTTAGGATGTCCCTTCCCAGAAGGGGAATGGAACATGAAGGAATTATCAAAAAACATTGAGTAAAGCCAATTTGTCCTATATGGCAGCTTATTAGAGGGGTTTGTAAGGGGTTATATTGTTTTCCCTCTACCCCAACAATAGAGGATTTGGCAGGGGAAGTGGGTCCCCAAAACTCCCACAGCACTGAGAAGGTGGCTCCAGTGTCTATAAGAAAAGGGATCTGTCTGCCTGCCACCGTAAGGATCACCAGGGGTTCCTGAGTAGTGATGGTTGTCAAGTGAAGAAGTCCTGGGTCCCTTCATTCATCCATTACCAATCCCAGCAAGTCACCAGAGGGAGAAGGCAAAGATGACCTGGCACTTCTCTGAGCACCAGGGCAATCCATTGCCCAATGTCCCAGTTGGTGGCATTTTGGACAAGGACTTGGGGACTGCCGGGGGTTGGGGCAGGCTCATGCCCAGTGGCCCTCTTGTCTGCACTTAAGGCATGGGCTTGGAGGTCTTCTGGGAGCTTGGGTGCCCCTAGCAGTGGACAGTTAGGCAGGTCTAGCTGGCTGAAAGGCTTTGGCCAGCATTTGGTATTTTTTGTGTTTTTTCGTCCCTTCCATTATAAACCTTAAATGCCACTGCTAGAACCTGTGGCTGTGGGGTAAGGGGTCCCCTATCCAACTGCCTCAATTTAGCCTTTATGTCAGGGTAACTTTGGGAAAAATAATAAGTCATAAGTAGTTGCCTTCCCTCCAGAGTTTCAGGATCCTGGTTAGTATACCTGAACATAGCCTCTGTGAGGTGACTTAGAAATGCTGATGGATTTTCAGTTCTGTCCTGTATTACTTCCTAAAGTTTGTCATAGTTAATGGGTTTAATGGCGGCTTTTTGGAGACCTGCAAGGATGCAGGTTTGAAACTCATCCCACCGCAGACACCCAGTCCCGGTATTATAGTCCCATTGGGGCTCCCTATCTGGTACTGCTTCAGCCCAAGTGGGGTGGGTTGGGGTCAATTGATGAATCTCAGCTGCATAATTGCATGCCTGTTCCCAAACTCTCCTGCGCTCCTCAGGGGTTAGGGTTTTGGACATGATCATGTAAATATCATGCCAGGTAAGGTTATAAGACTGCGTGAGGTACTGAAATTCCTTAATGAAGTTTGCAGGGATGGAGGTAAAGGAGCCTGACCACTTCTCTATTGGGACAGATCAGACAGTGAGAAAGGAACATGGACTCTGATTACTCCCTCCATGCCAGCCACCTCCCGTAAAGGGGCTAAAACATGTGCACGTGGCCGTGTGGTGGGAGGAATTGGTGGGCTGAGTGGAGGAGCAGAAGCAGAAATGGAATGAGGCAAAGGAGAGTAATGAAAAGGGGTTTCTGCAGCAGGAAACCTGTAAGGGGATGATTCATCAGCCGGATCAAAGTCAGAAGAGAAGGAGGGGTTAAAAGAGGGAGGAGAAGCCAAGAGAACGTGTTCAGATTTTTGAGGAAAGCAAAGATCAGGTTTAGCATGAAAGAAAGGAAAAACACAAAAGAGAAAAGTCTCTTTCCATTCACCAGGTTTCCCACGTATGTACTTAATTATATGTAGTATAATTATACATGTAATTATACCAAGTATAATGCTGGGATAATGGATGTCATAAATAGACCATTCTGATTTACTATCTAAAGGAAGGTTGGCACTAATTCAAGTAACAGGTGGAGGTGCTTGAGATTGTCTAATAAACATCCCAAGGGCGAGTTTGCAGTGGTGGAGGTCCTGTATCCCATGGTGAAGACTGAGAAAAACTTAAGTCAGTGCTCAAGGCGTCAAACAAACATGGATTAAGTAACTATTAGAAGGTAGTGCAAAGGTCTGGTCCTCACACAGCACCGGTGCCTACCAGGCAATAGCCAAGAGTGTTTGAGGACCTAATCAGGATTTTTGAGCACAAAATTAGCCTCAACCCTGAGAGAATCTCCACCATAAAATCAGGAATCCACCCAGCAGATAAGACCAACTGACTATGGGGAACAGCCATAACTATGAAAGTTGTGGCTGGGGGTACCCCCACACTTCAGCAGCCTTGAGAGCCCTGGAAACTCAAAGGTCATTTCTCAGGTCAGCAGAGGTGTATTTCAGTCAGTGTAGGGGGACCTGCCTAAGGGAACTCACCAATTTGAAGTCCAGTGCTGCATGCAGAAAGCTGGGCGTTTTGGTAAATGAAAGGTGAGGCTGTGTTCGCGGGCACTGAGCCATCAGATGGGGTTCCACTTGCTTAAGAGACAGTGGAAGGACCCATCCGAGTTATGGCACCAGATGTAAGGAAAAAATGCAGCTCAGCTCGGGACCCATGGTGGCTCCAGCCCTTCTGATGAAACTGGCACTCCATACGTCTTGTCTCAGTTGTGGCTCAACTATAGCTCCCAGAAATCCACGACAGACACAGGACCTCACGCAAGAGACTTTATTATGCAGACAACTAGCACGTCTGCTGTGGGTTTGGAAAAGAAGGGAAAGAGAAAGATGGTATGGACACGTCTCTCAGATATTGGAATCTCCCAGACTGGAAGGAACCAATAGTGGATGAGAATATTTGCAAGCTGACTGATGAACCAACAGCTAGCTAACATGTTCAGACTGACAAGCTAGGATGTGACATGGGAAGCAGGAAATGGCTGTAGTATAGGCCGAAGATTCCTGCAACGTAATGGGTGGGCAGAGCAACTTTCAGACTGGCAAGTTAGGTTGTGGTGCAATGGAAGGGGTGGGAGATTGACTTTGTATTACACATTCCTCCTAATTTTGTTACCTTTTCAGAGGAAGATATAATCCTTTAGACAAACATATTCACAATTTTCCAGGTAGACAAAACCATACACTTAGAGGATGAACAAGAAAATTTCACATTTTTAAAATAAGAATTTACTTACCTTTCCAAGTTTTTCTGATTTGATATAGATTTCCATTTTCCCAAGTCCAATTTCTGACTGCAAGCAATACTATGATAAATTGAGTATTCTTAAAATTTCATCTCGTCCTCAACTTCTAAAACTCTCCAATTCTACAGTGTTTAAGAATAGAAACAATTGGTTACACTCAAATTGTTGAACATCTCTCAAGTTTCAAAATATACTTGATGTCGGAATATTGAAAGGGTTAAAAGCATCAGTACTCAAAATTGAAATACTCAATGTACCTTACATATGGATTGGATAATGGTCTGCTGTAAATCCCTCATTTTATTTTAAGAACCCAATTTAAACTACTACTAACTTTGATTTTAAGATACTAAAGAATCTTATAAAATTACAATTTGATTTTCCTTTTAATGAAATCACAAAATAGCAGGGCTGGGGATATAGCTCAGTTGGTAGAGTGCTTGCCTTGCAAGCATAAGGCCCTGGGTTCAATTCCCAGTATCCCCCCAAAAATTCACAAAATAATTTTATGACCAATCTTTAAATTCCTATGGAGATATGAAACGAAAAAGATGCTATTTGTTTCAGGTTCTTCACTCAAAATACAATTAAAAAGAAAACCAATTTTTATTCAACTATGGATCAGAAAACATGGAAACACAAAACGAGTAATGTAAGTCTCATTTTTTCCTCCTTAAAAGCTTTAAAAGTGAGTTCCTAAATGCTTTCTTTAAATCTTAAACTCATTGCTTATTTTGTATGGAGTCAATAAATGGTAGATGAAATATATCAAAATATGTCACAGAAACCCAATATATGTAATATATAATTAAAAAGAAAATAAAAAACAAAGTAAGCAAACTTAATATCTAAGATTTGGAAAAATGATATAAACAGGTGGAAAATAGAAACTGAGAAAACAAAATTAAAAAAAAAAAGTAAACAGAAGTCAAGAATAAGAATTTCCTTAAAATTATTTTCTAGATTCCCTTTGCAATAGAAGATAAAATAATAATCTAAAAAAGGATTCACTTCTTGCATAGAAGGTGCTAATGTCCCTAAATAAAAAGCTAGTGAAAGGAAATAAAGTATAACTTCAGTTTTCATAGGTATATAAATCATATTAAATTATTAAAATATTGCATTGTACTTCAACCCTAAGGAATCAAATTTGCTATTTTTCTGGAGTTGTCAAATAAAATAAAACTGATACTGATGTTTAAACTTGGCATCACTTACTACTTTAGACAAAACAATAAACTTTCCAAAGTTGAATGGCCAAAGGTAGAAGAGGTCCCACAAAGGAATTGTTTTTATCCTTTTGTTACAATGACATACATCAAGTTAAAATGATGTAGGAAAGTACAAGTCCAACTAAGAAGTGCTTATTTCAAATCTGATAAACTAAAACACTAGTCATAGGTAGTATATTACTTCATGACTGAAGAACTGCTTCTGTTTGCTTTTATTGTTACCTTTTTGCTTTATGTATAAGATGGTTTTTATGAAAAACATTAAGTTAGAAAAATGAAGTTTTATAACCATCATATACTACCTACCCAGGTACTGTCTTATAACTTATTATTTACTAATGTTACTTATTATTTACTAAGTTCTTGCTTTCTACTACCAATATCTGTGCAGAATAATGAAGCAAAACTAAAAGATACAACAATTTCCAGAAACAAACATAAGCCAATATGAACAAAACAATGAGTATCTATGAAAAAATATATATAAAATCATTGTCTATAACAAAGAGAAGTACAGGAGAAGACATGACTGTGACCTAGAAACCTTTTCTTCTCAGTAGTAGGAAATTTTTCTTATTCATGTATCTTAAGTGAATACTAGAATTCCCTTAATATGAAGTATGTTTTGGTCTAGTGATGATCATGACAGAAACATTGGAGTTGGCTTTAAAGATTACACCAGTGAAAAAAATATGTTACATAAGTGTATTGAGTATAAATTTATGGTTTGGAAGATGAAAAGCTACTATAGAGTGTAAGGAATAACTTGAAAAGGATACATGAAAGATTTAAGACTACAAAGAACCACTCCACAGAATAAAATTGAATGACATTAGAATATACTGAAACTTTTTTTTTAAAGTAACCAGTTGGCACTAATTAAGTGTGTATTTCAGCTAGTAGAGGGAATTGTGAACGTTCCCAACACAAAGAAATAATGAATATTTAAGGTGATAGATATGCCGGTTAATCTCATCTGATTAGCACATATTTATACATGTATTGAAATGTCAAAATACCAAATAAATCGATAAAATTTTGTGCCAATTAAAATAAATTTATAAATATAAAGAAAAACATAATTATCACACTGTAATTATGAAGTTAAATTTAAATAATCAGTCTCTAATATAAACAGCACTACTGAATTCCACCCATACAAGCAGGTGGAGAATTCAAACAAAATGCAGTTACATTAGTGAACTATCAGATCCTAATTCAAAGAGTAAAGCATATTGCAATATCTCCCCATTTTAATAAATTCCAACCTTAAGGATTTAATCATCACACCTGAATAGTAATTACTATAATTAATAAAATTTTAAATGAAATATTTAGAAAAAATTGATTGCATTTTTATCTGCTGAACACAAGATTAACAATAGATATAATCACTAGCTTATTTACATGCTCTCCAGTGGAAATTATTCAGAGGACAGAAGACAAAACTCATTTATTTAACATTTACCAAGCACAATGTTAGGTGTTCAGCATACAGTGAAGAAGACAGACATAATTCCTGCTTTCATGAGTTCAAAATCTAGAATGAATTACACATTATTTTGAATATCTTAAGCCTTTAAAAGTTGCATAAATACAGAAATAATAGCTATTAAAAGTACAGTGAACTTTATATTTTAATATAATATAAAAATAATTCTGCTTTCCAGACAAAAGACAATCATTTTTCTGATAGTTAATTGTTCTAAGAAAATAATTCACTTTTTGTCAGCCCAAGCAAATTCCTATTCAGATAGTTCTTACAGCAAAAGCATATAAACACTAAAAATATACATACATAAGATAAATTACAACTTGTAATAGTTCCTCCTATAATTCAGTGTACTTTGTAAGCAGTAGCAAGTGTAACAAGAGCGTTCTAGCTGGCTTTGTTTCTAGCAACATAATTCATGCATCACAGTCATGAAACAATAAGCTGGAGATACATTTCCAATTTAGCTTTAGAACAAGTGAAGAATATGCTGAGGTTCCACAGGTGCCATGTTAAAGGTAAGTATATATTGTAAAACACTGTGGACAGCAGGAGGTTACTTCAAACATCCATTTCCCTCCCTGTGAGAATTACTGAATTGCTCCTTGACATGTGGGAACAGAAAAGAGACTGAAAACCTCAATTTTACTGGCCACATTTTTTATCAGTATAGAGATGAGAAATCCACACAGTGGGAAGAAATAAGCACTTCTATGTGCTAATCTATAATTTTAATATAATGACACAAATGTTCATATATAGACTTTTATTCTATTGAGGTTACACTTACAATTCTCATAAAACTTGTACTGAGTATACCATTATTGGAAATGCAACAAAACTCAGATGAATTCTCACTATCAGTATATAAGTTTCCCATTAGTTTAATATTTAACTGTTAAGAGAATACTTTATTTATTATAAAGCATATATGAGTATTACATAGCACTTTCCAATACAGTAGCAAGTATCTTTAATATGAGACAAAATTACTAAATATATCATCATATTCTGGATGGGATTCTAGGACAAAAAATGGTTGGTAGTAAAATCTAGTAAAATCTGAATAAAATGTGGAGTTTATTAAAAAGAAATGTACCAATATTGGTTCCTTAGTTGTACAAAATGTATTAAAGTAACCTTCTAGTATTAATAGGAATAACTGCATATGTGGTAAAATTACTGTTTTACCTTTGTAATTTCTCTGCTAATCTAAAATTAAAAGTTTATCTAAATAGAAAGTCAATGGGAAGGATGAAGTTAAAAAAAGGAGAATGAATACAAAATAGTAATAACCCTGAGAAGATGAGATGGGAAAAATGGCAACATGATTGAAAAGAAGAGAGTAAGTGCACACAAATTTCCATGATTGTTATTCAGAAAATGGGGAGGGGGATTTCAGGTTTACAGCATTTGTTTATTCTATTATGTAGAAAAGATCAGCTCCTTGTGTAGAGTAAGACAGTGCTATATGCAAAACTGAGGGTCCACTTGAGGTAGATGACCATGGATTTATAGTAGATCCCATCAGCATTCCCTGTCACTCCCTCCAGCAAAATAAAATTCTAGGATTTATTTTCTTAATTTCCATCTAAGAAAAAGGGTATGTTATCCATGAAAACTTGAACTCTTAATACATGTAAAGAATATTTGATTTTACCCATCTGCTTTCCATCCATTACTAGCCTCACCCTTGGTCTTTATATATAAAGTCTAAGGTTCAGATTTCTATATTGAGGAATAGACCTCACTGAAAAAAATCTAATTTTAGATACATAATGAATACGGCCTCTATGTGAACTTGAATTCTAAGTGTTGTGAAAAATAATTTTCTTTTCCCATCCCTTTTTCCCTAGCCCATTCTTTTGCCTAATTCCCAATTTCAAATAAAAAGATTTTTTCATTTTGAAGAATAATTTTTGAATACATATTAAAAACAATCTGCTTAGTAATTTAAATAACAAAAGGAATGCATAGTAGAAACCAAAATATAGCTGGCATGATTAATCTGAAACTTATTAGCCATTTCAAAATCAAAAAGCATGGGAAATGAATGGGAAGAGACAACAATAATAAAAACTCCAATCACTAAGCGTTCATAAGAGGGTTTCACCTAGACTGCAAGAGACAACTCTTTAAATAACAGCTTTAAGAACTGCCTAGTAAGGGTTGGGGACAGATCTCATTGGTAGAGCACTTACTCAGTATGCTGAGACCCTGGGTTTGATAAGCCCCCCAAAAAGGTATGGCATGCTATTCAATCATTCTTTCCCTCCCAATCAGAACAATTGTAATTCAGAATTCATCTAAGTACAAATCTTTTATAAAAATTGATAGCCAAAGAAAACTTCTGACCAGAAAATAAAGTGACAAAATATATTTTAAAATATTTTAGGCAGTGGTGTGCAAAATGATGATAATCACAGACATGCACCAAAATCAAGTTGGTTACACTTTGTTAATGTGTTCAGAGTGTATGCAGAATAAAGTAATTATACACTTCAGAATATCTAATCAAAACAGAAACTTTTGTTAATAAAAAATCTCATGATATAATATACAGAAAGGAGGTAAACAACTGTGGGAACCTCAGAAGTCATCATCGATAGTTCCTCCCTCAGACACAAAGTTCAGCTGGGTACCAGGTGCAGTCTATTTTCTCTCAGTATGACCTCTAGAGTCTGTGTTCTACTTTCTATTTCCATATGATGGTCACAATATCCCTAATTTGGAATAAATTCCTAATTCATCTTCATGCCTCTTCTCTGTCTCTTCCTCTAGTTCATTGTCTCTACTTTTCCTGAAGCTATTATCTGAAAAAAAAAATGTGATCATGTCAGCCCTTGTTTAAATAAATACTTTTAATTACATGGGGTGTTCAGACTCCTTGACTTGATATTTCCTGCTTTTGATAATCTGGTTCCTTATATCCTTTCAAATCCTATTTTTAAAATAAATTATTACATATTGAGTCCTCTTATCTGTTACAATTTCCTTAATATAACATACACATTCCTATCTCTGGGTTTATTACATGAAATTTCCTCTGTTCAAATGCTCTTCATTCATAGGCTGATTTTCAAATTGACAAATTCCTACCTGCCTTTCAAGGACAATCTCAAGTGCTTCATTCTCTGAAGACTTGTGATTTGCAGACGATGTACTTGTTGCCCAATTTATTCATTACAACACTTTATATATATCCCTAGAAGACTGTAGTCATCCAAAAGACAATATGAAATCACCTGAACTTACATCAACTCTCAAGGTGCATCAGGAAAAGATGACCTTTCAATAACAAGTGCTACATTCTAGAAGACATTTGAAAGACATACAGCTGAGACATACAGTTGGCAAATTTTCTTTACATAGAATATAAAGAATTCCTATAGCTCAGTAAGGAAAAGGTAAAAAAAAAAAAAACAGTAGAAAATAGACAACAATTTGGGCAATTAATCTACCAAAGAGGATAACTAAATGAACAACAAACATATTTAAAAGTGTTCAACTTAGACAATGAAATGCAAAATAAAACCACAATGAGACCACTGTTTTACCAGGAAAGTTAAATTTAAAAAAGAAAAAGCCTCAAAATGGGAAAGAAGACCTATCACAACTACTATACATTGATGCTGGTAGTATAAATGAGTACAACTACTTTGGAAAACTGTTTTTATATTTTCTAGGAATGCTGAATATATATATATATATATATATAAATATATATATATATATATATATACACAATATGATCCAATAATTCCATGAAGTGCTTACATATGTTAAACAAAACATCTGAATATGAGGTATCCAAATGAATCTCAAAGAGATATAACTGAAATCACATATTCTGAAAAGAGAACTTTGCTAAAGCCCTCTAGAATGATGTCAGTCTACATTTCTGGAATTTTAAAAATCACTTTTCCTCAACAGAGAAACAAAAATGAATATTCTGTAGAACATAGAATACTATAATTAATGCATACTTGCCTCAGAATAGTAATTAGGAAAAAGGAAATATTCACAATACAACTCATATAATATAATTATAACAGCTCTTTTACAGGTGTCATTTACTTTCATGAAAAATTTTTAAATTGCTGTATTTCCTTGGACCCCCAGTTTCCTGAGGCTTCCAGAATGACTTGCTCAGGTGGGCAAAGTCTTGCTGGGTGTTCTGATTGGCCCAACCTCTGCAGAAAACAATACCAATGTTACACAGGAACTCAGTGTAGTCTTGGCATCAGGGTCCTTGGGAAATCACACAACCTGTTTCCCAAAGGGAGAAATATCACTATGGTCTGTCCATGAGGGATTTAAGGAAGAAGGTTTTGGGAAGGAACCACTGTGTCATCATGAAGAGTAAGACCCAGCTCTGACCTGGGTATGTTTGGAACAGGCTCTGGTAGGGGCCTCCTTCTGTCTGCTTCCCTTGCTGACCTCAAAGTTTCTGGACCAAGCACAGTGCTGGGTACAACTGGCTGATGAATAGATCTGTTTCTTCCTCTCTGCCTTGGACTCTTGAGCCCTGTGGTTTCCAGAGGCTCCTTCCACTGAGTTAACAGTGTGCATCAAGGGGCTGAATGGTCCAGGAGTCAGCAAGACTAGGTGAGGCTGGAGACCCACAACCCCATGAATACCAGGTGGTGGAGCCAGGCCTCGGTGATCAGCTTGGAGTGGGCTGACTACCTGGTGTGGACCTTGATTCATGGCCATTCCTCCCCTCCTCCAAGACTGGGTTGCAGTTCATTTCCCCATGGTCTTAAATCATCCCTCACATGCAGTGAGGAACCTCTAGGTGCATCCATTGTATGCCTTCTGGAAGCACCAGCTTTATTAAAAACAGGGGGGAGGAGAAAAGCCCACTGCCTGGCAGGTGAGTGCAGTAGCTGGCAGACAATTCATCACAGAGATGGCCGCCTACACATGGCTGACTTAATTTCATGTTTGACTGCTGATGGGTTTTCACTTATAGATAATATAAACACAATGACGGGCCCCTAATTAGCTGATTTGTGGTCTTTGGGGACAAATCATTATTAATATTCATCCACCTTTGCATCATGGCCTGCATGAGCCTATATATCTTCTGCTGGCCTACCCAGCAAATCTGAGTCCTCCCTGGCCTGTGGACTCCAGAGAGCATCACCAGCTGCTGATATGGCCCTTCTCCAGGACAATCTCTTGATGGTGGCATTGGTATGTAATTTGCCAATTTCTTTTCTTTTTTCCCCCCAAGTGTCCTTGGCTCAGCTTCCCTTCAGTTACCCTCAATCCCCTGAGAGACAAACTTAGAATGCTTTTCTCTGGGGACTTCCCGGTCTGACCTCTTCTTGTAGTGATGCATCTTTCTAGATTCTGGTTTCCTGGACCAGGTTAATGTTCATGGGAGGATTTGATAGTTCATGTTTTCACTTTATCTTATTCAAGAGTGCTCTGCCTCATAAACTTTTCCAAAAACCAGGGACAAACCTGCATCTTATTACAGAGTGGAATTCTATTTTATGTAAAGCCAGTGAAGTGTTGAAAGTTAAGCAATAACCAGTAATAATATGTAAGTAATATCCAGGTAAAACAGCTGTTAAAACTAAAAAAAGTTAAGTAAAAAGTCAAGAAAGCTTAAAGCAGTATACAGGAAGCTGGGTAAAGTAACCCCCAGGTACAGGGAGCTGATTAAAGTAACCCCCAGTGGAGCTGGGTCAAAGAGAGCCCAGGTACAGAGAGCTGGGTAAAGTACCCCTCAGTGGAGGTGGGTCAAAGAGGGCCCAGGTACAGGGAGCTGGGTAAAATAACCCCCAGTGTACTGGTCAAGTATTAAAATAATAGATTTTGTGTGTTTGTTGTTTGTGGAGAGTTTATGTCTGTGGTTGTATTGTATTGTCACAGAGTATTGTTGTTTTTAGTTATTTTAGTGTGGTTTAGCATTGTAGTGTGGTTAACATTTAAAGCTTTAGAAAATGGGCAGTGAAACATCACAGATCAGAATGGAGGGTCCACTTAGAGACTTATTAAAAGCAAATGGAACACCTCTAAAAACAAAGACTGCAAAGCTTTTCCTCAGAATAGAGGAAGATGCGCCATGATTTTTAGATGAGGGACTCTTAAATATACCACAGTGGGATCACTTAGGAGAAGATCTAAGAAATAGGGAGAAAGTAGAATCATTGCCGGTGGGCACGAGTGCAATTTGGAAGTTGATTCACGGGTGCTTAACTAACCAGAGGCCAACGTTTAAAGATACGCTAGGAAAAGGCGAAGACATTTTAGAGGAGATAAAAGAGGAACGATCCAGAACCTCTGAAAGATTATCAAAAAGAGGAAGTTCCTCGGACCAGGAAGAACTTTCAGAAGAGGAACTAGAGAGGATAGTCAAAAAGGAGGAACAGGAAAAAAGAAAAAGGTCTAAATTCAATATTGTACCAACAGCCCCCCCTGCCTATAATCCGTATTATGACAATAGGGAAAAATATACAAAAAACAAAAAGGCAAATGAGGAGGATATATGGGAAGAGGACTGGAGTTCTATGTTTCCTGTTTTTGAGGATCCAGGGTCACAACAAAGATATCATCAGCCCTTAGATTTTAAAATAGTAAAACAATTAAAAGAAGCAGACATGTCATATGGCCCACAAGCAACATTTACGCTGTTGATAGTAGAATCAATAGGGGCCATGAATTTAACACCCGATGATTGGGGAAATGTGTCTAGAGCAACATTATCTGGGGGACAATATTTAGTATGGAAAACAGCATGGCAAGAATATTCTTCTGACACAGCTTGAAGAAATATGGCAGCAGGAACTCCACAATGGAATATAGAAATGTTAATGGGGACAGGTCAATATACAGGAAAACAGGCACAATTAAATTACAATCCTGCTGTTTATATGCAGCTGCAGCGACTAAAGTATGGAAAACTATACAAGGAAGTGGGGACCCACAGGGCCAATTATCTAAGGTCTTACAGGGAACCAATGAGCCATATGCTGATTTTGTGGCTAGGTTACTACAAACAGCAGGACGCATTTTGGGGGATGTAGATCAAGCAATGCCCCTTATAAAACAATTGGCTTACAAACAAGCTAACAGATGGTGTAAAGAGGCAATAAGACCCTGGAAAAGCAAAGACCTCAGTACCTATATTAAGGTATGTAGAGACATAAATGAAAGTGTCATCCAGGGACATGTTATGGCTGCAGCTATTACACAAGGAATGCAAGGGCTAAACTTTAAGAGAGGAGGACCCCCAGGATCATGTTTCTACTGTACACAACAAGGACACTCTAGAAAACAATGTCCCCAGTTAAAACAGCAAGATAGACCCCAGAGAAGGCCTAAAGTTGGGATCTGCCCAAGATGTAGAAAAGGATATTATTGGGCTAGTGAATGTAGATCTATGATACATGTAGATGGTAACCCTATCCCTCCTCATGCAAGCTCAAAAAACAAGGGATGGGGCCCACAACCCCAGGACCCGGCACAAACATGTGGGGTGATTCAAAAGGTGGCCAGGACACATTATCCAGTGATATACCAAAGAGACCAACACCAGAAACTGCAGGACTGGACCTCTGTTCCACCACCAGAGTAATACTAATGCCAGAAATGGAAGTACAAGTCATACCTGTTGACTTTAAGGGTCCCCTACCTGAGAACACCATGGGACTATTATTAGGCAGAAGCTCCAGTGCACTCGAAGGACTAATGATTGTTCCAGGAATCATAGACCAAGATTATATAGGAGAAATTAAAGTGCTTGCTTCAGCACCTCAGGGCATTATTTCCATTTCTCCAGGAGACCGAATAGCTCAGCTTTGTATACTACCTAGTCTTCATAGCTCATTCCCGTCACAACAACATTTTAGGGGAGATAAGGGTATGGGATCTACAGGTATCAATTTGGCCTGCCTTACTATGGAACTAAAAAACAGACCTATGTTAGAATTAATTGTAAAAGGAAAAATTATAAATGGATTGTTAGACACAGGAGCAGACACAAGTATCATAGCAGAAAAAGACTGGCCAAAGGATTGGCCCACACAAAAGGCAAATCAAACATTGAGAGGATTAGGTATTGCCACAGAACCAAAAAAGAGCTCCATGTGGCTACAATGGAAAAGCCCAGAAGGTCAAGAAGGACTTTTCCAACCATATGTCTTAGAACAAATCCCAGTGACACTATGGGGTAGAGATATTCTAAATCAAATGGGGATGAAAATAACCACAGAAGGAATATACAATGAACAAGTACAAAACATAATGAAAAAACAAGGGTACAAATGGGGAAAGAGTTTAGGAATCAATGAACAAGGCATAAGGGAACCAATATCAATTAAACAAAAAGGTGATAGACGGGGATTGGGTTTTTCCTCGGGGTCACTGATGAAATAATTAAAATAAAATGGAATATAGAAAAACCAATCTGGGTCCCTCAGTGGCCCCTAAATACAGAAAAACTTAAAGCATCCCAGGAATTAGTACAAGATCAATTAGAGGCAGGGCATATAAGGCCCTCCACATCACCTTGGAATACCCCCATATTTGTTATAAAAAAGAAATCAGGTAAATGAAGATTATTACATGATCTAAGAGTCATCAATGCCGTAATGCAATCTATGGGGCCAATTCAATTGGGTCTACCAGTCTTGTCAGCATTACCAAAGGACTGGAAATCAATAATATTAGATATAAAGGATTGTTTTTTCTCTATTCTTCTCCACCCTGATGATACAGAAAAGTTTGCTTTTACGGTCCCCTCCATTAATCATGGACAGCCTGATGCCAGATATGAATGGAAAGTCCTACCCCAAGGGATGGCCAATAGTCCAACCATATGTCAAATTTACATAAATAGTGCTTTAATACCAATCAGAAATAAGTACCCAGATATAATTATATACCTTTTTATGGATGATGTGTTAATTTGCCACCCAGAACAAACAATACTAGATAAAGTATTTACTGATCTAACCAGTCATTTAAAGACAAGAGGACTTATTATAGCACCTGAAAAGATACAAAGACAACAAGTTCAAGAATTTGAACTAAAATTCTTGGCACTAAAATAAACAGCACAATAATTACACACCTAAAAACTTTTCTTAGTCTCGACCATCTTAATACCTTAAATGATTTTCAAAAGTTATTAGGTGATATTAATTGGATAAGACCTTACTTTAGATTAACTACTCAAGATTGAGGACCATTATTTAATATCTTATAAGGAGATGCCCATCCTTCTTCACCCAGAAAACTTACAGAGGAAGCTAGAAAAACCCTAGATGTAGTAGAAGAAAGACTAGACGAGCACAGGTTGATCATATAGATCTGTCGGCATCTCTATCACTCACAATACTTCCAAATAATTTAGTCTCTACAGGAGTCCTCTAGCAACAAGGACCTTTAATATGGATACATTTACCCTACTCTCCAGGAAATACAATAGTTTCTTATCCTGAAGCAATGGCACAAATAATATTCAGGGCATTAAAATAAGCCATCATAGTATTTGGAAAAACTCCAGACAAGATAATAACCCCATATAATTCAGAACAAATTTCTTAAGCAATAATAACAATGATTGGGCAATTCTTATGTTCACAACTGCTTCCCAATTTGACAATCATTATACAAAACATGCATATTAACAATTTTATCTAAGAAATCTGTGATTCAAATGAAAATTACAAAAAGGGAACCTATAAGACAAGCAGTGGTAGTATTTACTGATGGTTCCAATAATGGTACTGGAGCATATTTTCATAAAGACAAGGTACAAACATTTCTTTTTCCAATGGCTTCTGCACAGCAAATAGAATTATTAACAATAGAACAAACATTAAAAGATTTTCATAAAGTTTCTGTAAATATTCTTTCAGGTAGCCATTATGCTGTTAATGCAGTTCAACAACTGGAAGACACCTGTCTAATCAACAAAAATTCCACCCTATCCAACATACTCTTAGCATTACAAAAACTCATTTGGAGTAGAACAGAGCCATTCTACATAGGACATTTAAGAGCTCACACAGACTTGCCAGGTCCATTAACACAGGGCAATAATATAGCTGATCTAGCCACAAGGGATCCTCATGTTTTTTCTATTACAGAAGAAGCACAAAACTTCCATAATAAATTTCATGTAAATTCTAAAACCTTACAAATAAAACTCAATATAACTAAAGAACAAGCCTGAACCATTGTAAAAAAACTGTAATAATTGTGTAACATACATAAGTTCACCTAATAATAGCATTAATCCAAAAGGCCTATTGCCCAACCATCTGTGGCAAAGGGATGTAACACATATTCCAGAGTTTGGAAATCTCAAATTTGTTCATGTAACTATTGATACCTACTCAGGAGTTATATTTGCTTCATTACATAGTGGAGAAAAAATAAAAGATGTAATGTCACATTGTTTACAGGTCTTTGTGACTTGGGGAAAGCCTAAACAATATAAGACAGACAATGGGCCTGCATATACTTCTGCATCATTTAAAAATTTCTTAAGTACCTTTGATATTTCCCATTCCACTGGAATTCCATACAATCCTATGGGACAAGGAATCATTGAAAGAGCCAATCAAACACTAAAGGCTGTTTTAAATAAACAAAAAGGGGGAATAGGAGACACATACAGGTCTCCTAAAGATAAACTAAACATAGCATTATTTACTTTAAATTTTCTAAGTTTGGACAAAGATGGAAAAATAGTCACAGATAGACACAAAAATCCTACAGTGGCTCCAAAGGTCCTTGTGCAATGGAGGAATGTACTCAATGGACAATAGAGAGGCCCGGATCCAGTGTTATTCTGGAGTCAAGGCTTGATATGTGTTTTCACGCAGGGTGAAAAAACACATCTGGATCCCAGACAGATTAACAAGACCTGCATCTAAGAAGTCATTGTCATAATGACTATGACTCAGACGGCAACTGCTGAGACCAGAAAATTATGGGCTATTGTTAAAATATGACCATATCCTTTACCATTAACTAATACCTCTTCTATTCTTCCACCTATTTTTAGTACCAATGCCTCGACAGGATTGCCTGCAGTTTCCTTTGATTCACAGACTGTTCCTTTTAATGCTACATCTTTTTCTTTACCAGGATGATGTTCAGTTAGAAACGTGTCAATCCCTATGATAACTGGCTTCTGCTTTCTAACACAAAAGGATATACTAATATACAGTCATTTTTCAGCCCTCTGGGAGCGGAACATAAATTGTGCCAGTGGAACTCCTCAAATTGGGACAATTCTTCTTTCCTATCTGTTACTCTGTCTCTTACCTGTAATAGAAGTATAACCTTTCCTCCCACTTCAGTTTGTGTGTCACCACCTTTCATGTTTCTATTAACTAACCATAGTACTACCGTCCTAAATTGTTCTGATGCTAACGTAACTTGTTTCCTTTCACAATGTTGGAATGCCTCCCAGTTTTCTGTTGCAGTGATTATGCGTGTTCCTACTTTCTTGCCTCTACCAGTTTCCATAACTGATGAAGAGCTGCCTGTGATTTTGTCCAGAAACAAAAGAGACTTCGACATTACAGCAGCAGTGGTTACAGTCTTGGTATATACCTAATCTCAAACTGGTCTTATACTCTTGATAACCTTATCACTCAATTAGGATTAGAGATTATTAAACTGAACTCCATTAGAGTTCACATTGAACCTATTTCAGCAATCTTCAAATCATTCAAAAACGTCTTTATTTTTACTAAAGCATGGGCAGGCATCATGGCTCTTGGAATACTTATGGTACTGGAATTTGGACTAATGATCCAATGCCTTATGCACATAAGACGTCAACAATAGGGAGAATGTCAGACCATCAAAATGGCACTTATGGCACTTGAAACTGGCACATCTCCCCAGGTGTGGCTAAATATGCTGGATTGGTGGCCAATGACAGGTAAGCAAACAGAGACATATATCAACCTAAGACAGGTCCTCATCCCAAGAGGGGTGAGATAACAATGATGGGCAAGAATATGTTCTGCTGTTATGCAACCTAAGACAGGCATGATCCCGGGGATCCAAAGTCACAGATAGGCTCATGGGGGCCCATACCAACCTAACACAGGGTTCTGATGCCTGGAGGTCAGAATTCCCATGATGGGTAAGGATGGTGCTCGCCACTTGTGCTATCATGATGACCTGATCCTAAGCTCATTAATAAAACAGAAAGGGGGAGATGTTGGGGGCTGCTGCCCTGTAGGGCCTGCAGTGGTAGCTTGTCTCACCCTAAAAGGGCGCCGAGAAGCCCAACTGCAAAGAAAAACAACTTTAAGGAAGTGCTTTCTATTGGCTAACTGATCTCCTCCATGTCTGTACTTAGCTCGTGATCAGTGCATGTCCTCATTACCCACCATTAAGTGTCCATGAGCCAAATGCCTGACCCGTTAAGGTGATTGGCTGTTGCATCCCATAAAGCTGTGTATTTTTCATGGCGGAGAGGAGCAGCAGCTGCACAAGAAGAAGAAGAAGAAGAGAGAGCAGCTGCGTGGCGATAAGACAGTGGAGGCAGCGGAGGAAGAAGAACCAGGCACTCGGCTCAGAAGCTCTCCCATAAAAATAAAGACCATAAAACTCCATCTGAGAGCCAAGTCTTCATTGTACTTGTTGGACGAGACAGGGAATCATCTAACATCTCCAAGACCAAGATCCTCTTTTCTCTAGACCAGCGGTTCTCAGGTGGGCAGTTTTTCTCCTGGGAGACACCAGGCAAAGTCTGAAAACACTAGGTCACACCTTTGGGTGTTGATGAACAGCCTTCCACAGAGCATTAACATAAAACTAAACTACTCTGGGTTGTAGCCTAGCTGGTAGAGTGCTTGCCTCACATGAACAAGGCCCTGAGTTCAATAACCCTTCAAAATTATAACAATATTCTGTAATAAAAAGCTATTTAAAATGTATTAATTGTTTATTTGGGCTGGGGTTGTAGCTCAGTGGTAGAGTCTGGCATGTGTGAGGCTTGTCAGCACCACACACAAATAAATATAATAAAATGAAAGTCCATTGACAACTAATTTTTTTTTAAAAAAAGTGTTCTAGTGCATATCCACTTCTCCACCAGGCTTGGGAGACCTTCCAGGCCCTCTGCACTCCTCCCCCAACACTCTCTCCCATGCACAGGGAGGCACCACCCTAAATTGTGCATTGCCATTCTTGGGCACATCCTTCTGTGTGTGCACACCACCCAGTGCTAGGGAATGATGATGTAAATCAACCTCCTTTACAGGGCTAATATAAAGAACATCAGTCTGTGACAGAAAGTCTTAGAATATGTTTTCAATTTCCCATGAAGTAATTCACAGCTGGGGAATTACTGTGATTTCCTTAGGTTTCTCTCTTGCTCCCTTGAGCACTCACATTAGAAATCATTCTGCCTTCTTCAACAGATGTAGAAATGAAGACCAGAAATGTTAACTAACATTTCCTGGGTCACATAGCAAGTTAGGCCTACACTTGCCTCAAACTTCAGTCCTCAGAGTCAACTTCTGCTTCATGCTGTAGAGACTGAAGACACCATCAAATAATTTGAGCTGCAGAAGTTTATTGGGCTCAATCTCAGCCTCTCATTCCAGTCAGGTCAGTAGCTGCTCTCTCTCAGGCTTGTGACAAAGTCCTCCTGACTTTTTTGCCTCCTGCAGTGGTTCCTTCATTGTGTGAACACATCAAGATGGCAGTGCTCCAGGCAGAGAGAATCAAAGCCTGTGCCAAAGACCTTTGATCTTTCAGACTGCTCCCCACAGGAGTGAAGCTGACATGGACAGCAATTTAGCTGCCTCTGAGGTTCCTTTCTGCTGCCAGTGAAAAAAGATTAAAAAGAAAGTGATTTTTGAGAAAAAGACCTGGCTGATCATGTGGAATTGCTTCTTTCTGCCTTTTTGCTCCAACTGAGAAGCAGCAGCCAGAGGTTCTTAGGGGGAGGAGGGTAGGGAAGGAGACAAACAGAGCTGTTGCCCATGTTCCCAGGAACAGGATCATGCTGGGATGCAGTGATGACCCCCTCTTTTCCCCCCTCCTACTTATTTAATCAAAGGGGAGCACATGGATTAAATACTCCAATGACTCACCAAAGTTAGTACAGGAAACCCATTTACAGATCCCTTTGCCCACAATTTTCTCACCCTCTGGAGCAACCACTTTTCACTATTTGAGATGGATAAACTGGCACTTCAATCTAAGCAGCATACTTGTAAAAAAACCTGTCTCCAACATCTAGGCAGGTGACCAGGCAGAATTGGATGAAGGGGACAGATTTAGTTACACATACACCAGCAGCCACCTTATGTCCATGAGGCACATGCAGCCAACAATGCTGAGTGAAACAAGAGTAGACATCTTTCTTCCTACCACCACCTGTAATCTCCAATCTGCTCTGGATACTCCTGCCAGAACTTCTTCTGAAAGACCAGCACAGCCTTTGTTGTGTTAGCACTGTTGTTTAGACTGGTGTCCTTAGCAGACAAGCTACTATGACTTGGAACAATGGCAGAGTCTATTTCTATGGCCATCATTGGGTACTTATTCAACCACCATACAAATCTGCCATTTGCAGACTGTTAAGAAACAAAAACAAACACAAAGGCACTTTTTTTGTATCCTTTGAGAAAACCTGCAGTCCACTGAAACTGGCCTCAAAATGGTCAGAGAAGAGTCTTGTATGAGGGCACAGCACAAGGGCTTCTGTGATTCCCCAATTCTCCATGACAAGGTCACAGGCCGAAGACTCACCTGCACAGTGCAATCCCTTGGATTAGTAACCTCTTTTATTTTGAAAAGAGTAACTGCATTGTGATACATTTATGCTATGAAGGACATAACCAGGAGTGTGGTAGACCACACAGGGAGGAAGGGAGCTGAGGGGTGCTATCAGAGTGGGAAGGTGATTGGTCTCCCTGGTAAAGTTACTGAGACAAGACTGCATATTGATCAGAGTTGAGGAACATCACTCTCCCATCTAGGAATTAAAGAGTAGGAGCTTGGCAACCAAGTTGTGACCATGAGTGTGCAGGCAAGAGAGAAAGACCTAATGTGCTAAGAAAGAGCAGAATACACCTGAATTCACAGTGATATCACACTGCTGTTACTCCAGCCCTGAAATATCAGGGCTCCAGTCTCTTCTTCATATTGAACAAGAAGATATCTTTGGCTTGGTGGATGAGTATTAGAAGCAGAGGTGGAAGATTTAGAGACAATCCCACCGTTTACCTATATTTTTGGCCTCATCCTACTTTCTAGAGTTGTGTTCACTGATGAATATAGATATACTTAGTATTCTTACTAGTTTTTTCATATATTAATGTGTGCAATTCTCATAACTGACTACAAATTTTTAAAAGAACAGAATAAAATAGAATATTTTTAGGGAATAGAACTTAGGAAAATTCTGTGTGTCCAAGCACATGTAGAACTGAGGCTCTTACTGTGGACTGGTCATATACATAAGATGTCAGAGGGCAAACAAAAAAAAATTTTTTACATCCAAACCTAGTAGTCACTTATTCTATACATTGTATCTAATGTAATTTAGAACTTTTTGAATTTTGATTTTTTTATGTTTTATTTTTATTTTTGCAGTGCTGGGGAGAGATTCTTTAAATTGTAACTTTCTTTTACTTTCATAGATTCATTTTCTTGAATTAACTTTTTGAATTCTTGGGGATTATTGATTCTAATGCTCTGAAGTTTATACCTAATATTTCTCAAGAGGGATACCTATTTATTGCAACATTTTATTGTACAAATATAGAGATTATTGTATAATTTCAGAGGAAATTTTGACATGTCTTTTTTATATGCTAGCTAAATATATCCTTGATTTTACTTAGGTTTCTACTAGTGATATGACAGAGAACAAGCTATGGCATATATATAAATGGATGATGGATAGCTCAATGATGAGACTGGAAAGAGACGAAATAAATATCAGAACCAGAAATGTCTTGATATTACTAAAATTTTAGGAGGAAATAGCAATGACCTCCAAAGGATACACAAATTGATTGAGAAAACACTTACAAAAACAACATTCCAGCATAATGAACAGTTCATTATTCCAAAAGTGGAGAATAAAATGCAAAATTTTACACTGGAAGGTGAGAGAAAAATGCAAAAAAAATGGAAACAAAAGTCAAATCATACACTACCAGAGTGACTGTTGCCCCATACCATTGTGATGAAGGTCAAACATCAAAATGACATTGAGAACTTGCTTTCCAAAGAGGAAGAGATGGGTGCTTTATTTCACAGGAAAAGAATTTTGATACATATAACTTAAAAGGTAGAAGTAATATTCCTTCCCATCAAGATTCAAAGTCAGAAATAAAAGACAGTGACCTCAAAAATGAGATTAATCAGAAAAGAGATACACTCAGAATAAGGACTTTGGTTTCAGAACAAGAACTCGGGCAAAATTCCCAGCCCCCAGGGGTACAGGTCAGGATATGGAGCCATAGAATATCACATGTGGCCCAAGCTGCCCAGAATTGTTATAGGCCAGAATGTACTAGGATCCTGCTGAGTGATAGGTGGAGGTAAGTGTCAGTGAAATTTTCCTGTCCCTGCTTGGTTGCCCTGTGGTGTGCTGTTCTCTGCCTTATTTGCTCTGCTCTCCCTTACATAGTTGCTCAAATTCCGACCTAACACCATCTTTCATCAAGGCAGAGATGTTTAGTGGTGGAGAGGACAGGATTTGAGACTCTGATCTTTGGCAAGACACTTTGCATCTGTCAGCCTCTGTGTCCCCCTATGTATCAATGACAGTCATTTCTTATCATGAGTAATATGGTGCTACTGGGGAAGGCTGGACCACAGTGAGTGCCCAATGCTTAGCAGGTATTTTTTGTTTTTTTCCATCTAGGTTTTCATATAATCTGGCTAGATTGAAGAAACCCATGTAGTTCCAAATAGAAAATAAAAATAGACTCTCCCCATGTCCAGGCACATACACATGTCCTCAGGACACCAGGGTCTTAGAAAGGACACTACTGTGTTCTGGAAGCCATGCCCCTTACGGTCCTTCAATATGTTCTTAGAAAACAGGTCAACTTTGTGCTGCACTTAACACTTGTGTCTCTTCTAGGAAAGTGAGGAAAAGGGGCAAATGAAAGACTGTGTTCAGACGTAGTTTCTAATCCATCTGCTCCCTGGCTGCTGTCCTCAGAACTCAGTTTTCCCACTGTTCCTTTTCTGTTCATTCTTGTGAAGGGTGGTTCTCAGACACTAATACTGAGGTAGCTCATCACTGATGCTCTGTAACCAGGCACTAGTTTCAACTCCCAAACCTCAAACCCCAGGATCTTCTCCCATGATCCTGCCTTAGGTTTTATTTATGTATGTATTTATTTTTGACTAGAAGAACTTGACACCACCAAGAAGTCTGCATCAAATAATTCCTGGAAAGCCAGCACTTTTTTGGGTGTACTTCCTGTTCACACTCCCTGTCCAAGACTTTCAAATATATGACCTCATTTAATCACCATGCCTGCCCCGTGGCTCTTCTATGCCAATTTCAAGCTCTCCTCCAACAAAATGCTAGCATTTCACCTCTGGAGTGCTTAGTTCACCCCACAAACTCAGTTAATGCTTATCACATGCAGGCAAATGTTTTTGTTCTCTCTTCCATTCTCTTCCTAGGCTCCATCCCAGAGTTCCCCACCACAGCGGACACCCTAAACTCCAGCGCTGGAATCAATTTAGTGTAAGGCCCTACTCACAGACCTGACAGGAAGCATCCTATGCTGCAATCCTCCAGGTCAAGTATGGTCTTGGATTCTTCTCCAAAACCACTTCCAGTTCTCTGAAAGGGCAGTGGGGTTGTTCCTGATGGTGTCTCATTGCCAGGAGTGAAAGAACCATTTGCAACTGTTTCTCATTTACAGTTTTAGAAACTTGGTGGGTCATTACCCAAGCACTTCTGGGGGTATATGAAGGGGTGAACCCTCATGCTCTGGGTCCAAGAACCACAGCATTGGTTTGCCCAGCAGAGCAGTGGTGGTCACAGGTGAGCAGTGAGGGTGGTGTCCTGAGCAGTTCTCTCAATTTCTCCAAACTTCTCAGGGGCCCTGGAAGTAGCCTCTTAGCCCAGTGCCTCTTAGGGCACATGAGTTATCCCAGGGCAGTTGCTGCATCCCTGCCTTCTCTGGTGCCAGGGCTGTAGGCCTTTGGTGGTCCATGGTGATGTGGCACACCCTGAACTAGTGGGTTGGAAAGGCCTTGGGGGACCATACTGGCCATGACCTTGGTGCCAAACCCCAGATGCCACATGAGGTGCCCGAGATCCTTGACCCCAGTGCAAGGTAGTGGGTGGCAAAATTTGATCCTGGCATTGGCGGATGGGTGTGTGGGTCATGGGCTGGGGTGTTGCCTTGGTGGCCTAGTGTAGACGCAGGCTAGGTGGACTCTTCGCCTGTAGTGGACCCTTTCATGGAGATGAAGCATCATAAACTTGGTGAGCATAGACTTCTGGGTCCCCCCTTTGCCTCCAAGTCACCTGGTGGGAGGGGAGTGCTGGTTTCTAGGTCTGGAGGCATTGTTTGGGTGACTGGTTGTGCCTTTAATTCGTGTGGAATTCAGGAGAGGGAAACTGAGCTAGCTAGAGTGTACTGTGCTGCAGCTTTTTATTTCCTTCAGCAAAGTCATGTAAAACCTTTAATACATAGTAGCTCCACCCTCCATTCTTTAAAAGAACCAGTCCCATTACTCTGATTAAAGGTGGGTTGATTAGTCTGAGTCTTTGCACAGCCCTCTTGTTAACTGATGATGAGTGGCATCTGTTGGACTTCAAATGTCAAGTGCCAGTCACCTGGCCCACCCTTTCAGTACTCTGACCTGGGCCTTAACCTCCATGTCCACAAGGCCTGGTTCCCAACTCCAAGTGGATGTTGTAAAGTCCCTGAAACAAAACTTGCAGAGTCCACAACTTTGAAATTCCTCTGTTTCTCCCTCTGTTAACTATTATTTAGAATTCAGTGGTGAGCTTTAAAATAGGAAAGGAGGATCTTCTGATTTCAAATGACCTTTTGAAAATGGAGATGCAATCTCTTGTGCAAGAGCTTTCCCAGCTAAATCTGAATTTCCCAACTAAACATATACAAACCTGCTAGGTAGCATGTTTCACAGAAGACCCCTCCTTGGGGGGGTCTTTAAAATACATTAGAGAACTTGTATTGCTGCTAGTTACTTTAGAAATATTAACTGTAGTATTCATTACCTGTATTCTGAAATACTGCCACACTAAGAAATTATGTACTCTAGGTATGATGGAAGTCACCAGCATTGGCTGTGTCTGGTGTCAGGTGAAGTTGATTTAGGTGTGCCACTAATTTCAAAGTGATAACATTTTTAAAGTTCTGAACTCAATTATGATCACGTAGCTTAAAAACATAAATTTTAAATTAATACTTACTTAATGTTTTCTGAGCCCTTGTCTCCCTCAGTCTTTCATAAATGCCTTCTTTCATGTTTTACTACATGAAAACAAATTGCTGTATTTCTGGTTAACTCTTCCATTACTTGTAAAAATTTTATTTCACTTATCTGTAATTTCTGCTTAATGATTTACTCTGTGAGAAAAGAGTTGAGTCATTTTGTAAATTGGAATCTGTGGTTTTATGGTTCAATCATTTAAAGTTTTATTTACTCAATTAATAATATTTTATTTTGAGACAACTGTAGAGTCATGTATAGTTGTGTTAAAAAAGAGAATCCTCTGCCCACTTTATATAGAGCCACCCAGAAGCTCACATTGTGACATTAAAGATGATATAATTGAAGTACAATTTCCATTACAAGAACAAACACCTCATGCTGACCTCTGAATCACACCTATTTTCTCCTGAATGCCTCTCCACTACTTATGGTCACCATTAAGCCATTTCCACTTCTATAAAATTATGACTTCAAGAAAGTTTTAAAAATAGAAATGCTACTATGGAACTTTTACTGATTTAAAAAAATAATTTAATTATTTGGTGATTCATTCAGTTTGTGTGTATATCAAAAGGGCTACCATATATAGAAGCATTACACCTATAAATAGCTGAATACAAATCAGCAGGAAAAGGGAGGAGGGAAATACAGGCAACTGAAGGACACAGTTGTTATAATTTTCCTAGATGATGTGTCAGCAAACATATTTCTCAAAGAACCAGATAGCAAAAAGCTAAGCTTTGAAGGTTCTCTGGTCTCTTCCACAACTTTTCAACTCTGCCCATAGAGCTAGAAAAGAATCTCAGCCAAGATGTAAGCAAATCAGTAATGTAGTCTAATAAAATTTTAACTGAATAAGCACAAGACAGGCAGAGGGTAGGGGCACTGGTACATATATTTCTTGGGCAGTAGTTTGAATAGTAGTAGTAGTAACAAAAGAAGTAGAAAAGTACTAGTAATTGTGATTTGTATGTTCTGTTCAGAACAAAACCCCATTCTTGTAGGAAAGAAGAAAGAATAAGATATGGGTGGGCAGTTAGCAATAAATAGCTCATAACCGAATCAGAGGTACAACTTAAATTGAAGCTTTTGATAATTGAGCCTGTGCTTTCAAACATGGCCTTATTGCCTCTAAAAAGTTCACCTCAGTATTCAGGAAGTTGGGACATGAAAGATTGTTGACCTGTAATCCACTCAAACTGAGATTCCATAGAAGGAGACCAAGTTTTGGAAAGCTAAAACTTTCTAAAAATCACAGTTGTGGAAAGCAAAGATAGAATCTATCTCTTGGTTCCTGTGCACCATTAATATACTTGCTTACAGTAATAACAGCAGCAGATTTGGCATCTGCTGAGCACTTATGAAGTGCTTACATTGTCTCACTATTCTTCATATCACCCCTATGATAAATACAAATTGTCTTCTCTGATATCATATTATATGTAAGAAATAAAGTTCAAACAAAAGTGATTTGCCAAAGACCATAAAAACAAGAGGAGGTGGAGCTGAGATATGAACACTAGTTTGTTGTCTTAGCCTAGGCTCTGCACCAATAGACTGTATTGACAATAGCTTTCTATTTATTTTACTGCACTTTAGGACATGAGGAAGGTACATCAAATCCCTAGGGAATACTCAGAAGCCTCCGCAGTTGTGAAATAATTATATGCTGAAATTGAAGTGCACAGCATCCAACAGGAATCTAGGACAATCTAGGACAAAGTAGACTGAGCTGGTTACCATACACTCACACACACTGCATGATTGTGTTGTTACCATAGTAATCATCTATGGTCTTAAAGTTCTTAATACACTGCCTGCCCCAAGAACAGCTACACATAGTTTCTAGAGGAGTTTGCCTTTCAGAACCATCTAGTCTTTGGGAATAAAATGTTTTCTCATAGTGTTATCAGATTTCTTGTTTCTCATCCCATTTCCTCACTCTAAGCTCTTGAAAAACTGCAGATTCACAAGCAGTTTTAAGTAATAACAATTCACAGACTCTTAAAATCACCACCAGACACCCAACCAGAAGGCTACTCTGAAAAAGTCAAGGTGGAGAATTTTCATGGCCACAAGTCTCCTTTGATCTACCCTCCTGTAGTTCAGTCAACTTTGGTACTCCCCTACTTCACTAATCTCAAGCAACCTGTCATTTGCTTATTTTAATAATGTTCTATAAATGGAATCAACAGCAAGTTCTTTTGGTAGTGATGATAATATGTTACTAAGAGAAATGCTTTGAAAAGAAATTGAGTTCTGTTCACACAATATTTCAGACTTGATTAGCATTTTTAGCATAGTTAGCTAATCTTAGACTTCTTTGTTTTTTACTTCCCATATTTCCTTTTAGATGCAGAACCTTTGACAGTAGTAAAGAAAATACACAATTACAACAGGACAAGCTTTGTAATGCCCAGGAGCTATAAACAGGCAGGGTGATGAAAACTGTAGTTTGCCCAGGGATCAAGGAAATATTCAGTCCTGACTGAGACAATCTAGGACAAACTAGACTGGGCTGTTTACCACATAATCACACACACAACCTCTAGAGGTATGGCCTAAACAGACTTTCTTTCTTCCACATATCCTTTTTGGTGATATGTGAATACCAAAGTACCAGCAGAAATTTCTAATCGAACAGCTTCACAAAAAAGCAAAGCTCCATGATACCAAGGAGACAAATCCCAAGCATAAATCCTATTCTTAAACATTTTCTTTAATCAAAAATGTTAAAAGGAAGAAAGGTATGTATGAAACAAGTTTCAGCTCTATTCTCCACCTAAACTACTGCACTTGGAGACAAAAACATGGAAGTTCATTCTCTGATGTAAGATATTCTATTTTCATTACAAATCATACACTAAAAATCAGTATCATTTTACTTGAGACTCAGAGACGGGTCAAAAAATTTTAACCCTCTAATAATTTTTAAAATACTGGAACAACATAATGTAATTATTTAATTTTCAAATTGAACTGTCACCTCTAATTATCAAAATCTGAAATGAAGTCATTGATGCTTACACTTGCATCTGTGAAGTCACACACATTTGCCGGTATATTACATAGCTTTAACATGTTAGCATGAGACACATGTGGAGGATACAGACAACAAAACATTTGTTGTTGCTTCTGTGTGCCTAGACTGTGAGTGTAGGACCTTACCTTCAGCAGTCATCATCACCACATCCTATCTGAGGATCACAAGAAAGAAAGATGATCTGGATCACCAGTATTTCTCTGTCTCTTAAAACAGGGCCTTGATAAGAACAAACAACATCTTGGAGAGTTGTCACCAAAAATAGGTTTTACTTTCAAGGTTACTGTGTCAGGCAAGAAAAACAAGCAAGAAGGGGTGCTTCTCACTCCCAGTTTCTAACCATGAACATACCAGGAATTTTTTTTATAAACTTGTGATCCTCCTGCCTCAGTCCTTTGAGTGACTGGGATTACAGATGTGTGCCACCATGCCTCATTCAGAAAATACCTTTAAAACCTGCACAAGTTACAACTCATCTCACAGCATTTATTTCATTACTACCTCATCAGTTTATTTCTACATAGCCTTATAAAGAATGTGGACTCTTGTTCACAAAATGATTAAGGCAATAATTCTTCCACCTATTGATGCTGAGGGGAATCAAATACACAAAATAAAACTTTGCTTTCTTAGAGTTGCTTGAACTAACAATAGAATTTTTCCACCATTGGCCCTAAATTTGTTATAAACACTCAAAAATGTAGTAATAGAGCAGGCCCTCCTCTGATCCCCAGGAGATACATTCCAAGGTCTTCAATGGATATCTGAAAACATGAACACTACCAAATCCCTCACAATGATTTTTCCTAGTTAGACACAGAGTACTGGAGTTAAATCATCCTTCAAGTTTTATGCCCTGTTACCTCCTTTTTACCACTATCCATATGCTTTTGGGTCATTATTAAGTAAAATAGGTTTATTTGTACACCAACATGTGATACTGAAGTAATCTGATAGCATAGAGGTAGCATATACAGTATGGAGACACCAGATGAAAACATGATTCATGTCCTTAGAGAAATGGAAGATTTAAATGTGAGAGTCTGCCATGTGCCCAAAGCCACAAGCTGTGAGTGTCAGAGTCAGGATTTGAACCCAGGCAGTCTGATGTCCAAGTTCACATTCTAAGCTACCATTTTGATTATTGCCTCTTTTTAGTATTTACTTATTACATATTTCTAAAGAGCTTAAGAAGAATAGTAAGATAACAAAATTGGGCTAAATCAGGGACATTTTCCATGAGCAATTCTGAAATAGTAGTTTTACTTTAAATTTAATCACAAGATGCTATTCAAAAATTCCATGACTGCCACAATTCTTGGTTTTGCACAAGATCAAGATATGGCTAAACTGTTCTCAGGGCATCCAAACTTTATTCAAATTCATAAAGAGTAAAGCCATGGATGTTATCAAAAACCCATGCACTGTATATTACTTCTGTATTAAATGTTGAGAATGAACAGATCATTGAAATAAAATTTCATAGTTTCTGGAGCTAGAGAGAGGTTATAAAAGGCAATGGCACAAATGGGTACAGGGTTTTCCTTCAGAGTAAAGGAAAAATTCTTATAGATATTGATGTAGGTGCACAACACTGTGGATAAGCTAAGTCCCTAGAATTGGAACTGGACACTTCATAAAGGGATTTCATTGACATTACAACTCAATAAAGCTTTTTAAAAAAAAAAAAAGAGTACATGAGATAAACTGTTCTGAGGCAGCTATAGCCCACTCACTAGACCACATGCCATAAAGAGTGATGTCTTTTTATTGCTTTTTTATCTGCAGAAACTAGAGGTGCATAGGTGTGTGACTTACAGACTGAATAAAGACTGGATATTGGGGATGGTCTTTGAAGGAAACACTCAAGTCATTAGAACTAGCTAGACTTTGGTCAGCTCTGATTACCGCAAAGTATGAGCCCATCTTAGACATGATTTCACAGGTATGAAATTTGGTAAGTCACAAAAACTCCCATATCTGTCCCAGTTATTTGATAATTATACACACATTTAAAAGATCTATGAGGTTGGGAGAGCAGTTCACTATCTCTGAACTTCACAAAGGGAGAAAAGAAACTTCCTAAAACTTAGCAGTCTGCCCTGGGACCGGGCTGAAAATGGTACCACAACAGCAGAGGCCAGGTACAAATTACATTTTGCCACACTGCCTCCCTCATGGGCAAGTGGATATGAACCATGTTACAAGCATTCACAAAAATAATCAGAAGGTCCCATTCAAGGTCTGAGGTTTATCCCAAGATCCACCTCCAATATACTTTGGCTTCAAATCACCTGGTCATTTTCTTTCCCTGTCCAGTTATCCACAGCATCTGTTTAATAAGGCTTTCTCTATTTTCCTTCATAGTATGCCATGAAGAATTAGAGCGATCATGCAGAGAGCTAGGAAACATAACTCCACATCATTTCCATGGGTTGCATGTCTCCCACGCATACTTCCAGGTTCCATTCTCCTAAGGAACTGCCAGGCCCATCCAGTCCTTATCAGTGTCCCATTAAACAAAAAGATGTGTTCATGTTAGACAGTCACAAGACAGCTATGCATTCACTTCACATGTAAAAAGTGGAATCCCCAAAACATTAAGTTAGGATTTTCTAGAATCAGACAATGACTGAGGAGACCCTCTGAGTCTAAAGGCCATTCTCACTCTATCCCAGTATTCTCTCCATATTTGTTGAGCTCCCACACACTTCCCTTCACTCTGAGACAGTGATGTGCCTCATCCACTTTCAAGAACTCTATCTCAGTGGGCACCCATCCTTTATATGAGCTGCCAAATGCATCAGCTCTTTCATTGAACTTTGAGTGGCCTATATTTATCTTATTAACATACTTGACCCTGCCCATGCCCAGAATATTTCTTCTTTCCAGTCTATAATGTTCTAGAAGACATAACCTTGAAGAGTTCCAATGACCTGGCAAGGGACACATATCACCTTGAGCTCCAACTATAGCTCTTCTCTTTGGTTCCTTTTCCAGGGAAAAGGGAACAGCCTCTCCTCACCTTCTTTATGTATGAGAATAAATTTTCTGACCAATATTTCTCCCCAAACTCCTGGGATAAGGAGAGAAAATATCAGATCACCATGATTAAGTCTTCTAAGTGCCAGTGCAGATTGAATCCCAGTGATTCTTGACTCTTCCTTGGATGTGACAAGCATCCAGAAGCATTATTAGAACTTTGTGTTTAAGGGTCATGCCTAGGTATGGATCCAAATACATAAACTTGCAAATTCTTCCCAAATTCCTGTTACAACATGTTCCTGAGGATCAAAACATATTTGCCTTTAAGGAAATTTGGAGCTTTAAGAGTTAAGTTTTATAGACTACATGATTATAATAAGCTATTTCTTAAATGAGTAATGAGTGAGTGAACAAATGATGAAATGACCTGTATGTGAGTCTGAAAATCCAAACATAAGGTGATAAAACTCACTCATATTTTACTGGGTAATAAATTGCACATGAGATGCAGAGTTGTGATGTCTCCCTAATTGAGTCTCTCAAGTATATTGTCACTGTGGAAGAAGGGCAAGGGAGGGTGAATGGGGCAAAGGTCCTAACAATCTCCAGAGGTAGGCAGCACTAAGCAAAAAATAAAAATTCATTTTACAAAAACCACATAATAATAAAGCTCTGAAACAGATAAGTAACAGGTCTTGATAAATACTAATGTATTTTTATGTGTCTAGTTAGAATATAATCAACAGAAGTAGGCATGAAAATAATAATATTACTACATGATGTTTATTTTAAAGTATGTTTTCCCACCTATGATTTTATTCAACAAATAAATACTTGCAGTCATATCTCCAGGAACTTAGGAGGACAGCTACAACTGCCTTCATCTAAGGTATCCTATTATCTCAGCTTTGTTGAGGATAGTTATCTGACTTGCCCAAGGCCACAGAGCCACTATATCAGGGCTGAGACTGAAGCTTTCAATTCAGAGTATTTTATACAACATCACCTTTCAAGAAACCATATGGTATCTCATATACTTATTTATTAGTTCAAGAAATACTTATCTACTCATCTGATAAATATTCACTGCTTACTATAGATGATCACAGTGGTTAAGTTGCTGGGTCATTTCTTTGCATCCATGGATTACAGTTAGTACAACTAACCCAGGAAAGCAATGGATATAGACAGATAAAAAAGCCATAAAGAAGAATTATTGTATAGTCATAATACATGCTCTTAAAATGTCTCTTGTTTATGACGGTTGCCATTTCAAAGCATTATATAGTCACAAATTTAGAAATTCAGAACAACAAAGGTATGATTCAACTAACAAATTCCAGAATTGGCAACTTCAGAATTTATTGTTCATTAAAACACTACTCAAAATATAAAAGTTTAATCGAAGCATTTAGTTGTAATTAAGAGCAAATGACTTAAGATATATAATAGGCTAATATTTATTTAAAAATGCCTTATTGTCATAAATGTGTGCATGTAAAACAAAGTGGCATTTTAATTCAAATGAAAAATTTGTACAGAGATTATTAAACTGTTGTCATTAAACACCACAATGTTAACTAGAATGGAATCAAGTCATTCTAAGAGCCCACCCTTCTATGATATTCATTTTGAACAGAAACTTTTCCTTACCTGACACACACCTTCAGTAGCAGCACAGCATCAGCTACCTGAAGACACCAAGAGAAGATACTAAAATGCTCAGTCACTCCAACTGCATCAGTGAATGTTGCAGACTCAAATTTACTCATCCACATACTGCCAGGCAGTGCCCAAGACCTGGTCTAACACTGCCTGCGACACAGAATTTCTCATACCTCCTGATAATGTCTAAGAAAACATGCACTTCTTTTGATAATCTTGGTCACTGAGGCTTTCACTATGCACAGTGGGATTCTGTGAAAAGCAGAGAACAGTCAACTGAGTTAGCAGGCTGCACAATATATGTTGAACCAATTGACAACACATTAAAAGAAATGCCAGAAATGGGGTTCAAATGTATATAGTTGAACTGCCCTGTGATGTGAAGTATAGTATAAGGAATGAAATTCAAGAAAAAATACAGAAAATGAAAGATAACTTCAATAAAAAATTAGAAATTGAGAAAAAATACCAAGTAGAAATTTGTGAAACAAAGGAATTAATAAAACAAATCACAAACTCAACAAAAGCATCACCAACAACCCAGAGAACTTGGAAGACAGACCTTTCAATAAAGACAAAATTTATACTCTTGAAAACAAAGTCAACCACACAGAGATGTAAGAAACCACGAAAAGAACTTACAAGAAATATGGGATAATATAAAAAGAGAAAAATTAAGATTTATCAGAATAGACAAGGAAATGGAGATAAAAACCTAAGGAATGAACAATGTTTTCAGTGACCAAATAGAAAATTTTTCAAATCTAAAGAATGGTGTGGAAAATCAAATATAACAGGCTTACAGAACCACAAGTGTAAAAAATTACAAAAGAACCAAACCAATGTACATTTTAAGAATGACTGACATAGAGAATAAAGATAGAACTTTAAAATTGTAAGAGAAAGAAATCAAATTACATATAGGGGAAAGCCAATTTGAATTTCAGCTGTTTTTTAAATGCAGCACTCAAAGACACTCAAAGACTGAAGATGAAAGTCTGGGAAAAAATATAATATACATGTACTTCATAAAGAAGTTGGGGTTTCCATCCTCATATCAAACAAAGTGAAATTTAAATCAAAGTTAGAAGAGATAAAGGAGGACATTCATACAGCTAAAGAAATCATACTTAAGAAGACATAACAATCATAAATATATATGTCCCCCCCAAATGGAGCATCTACCTACATTGAACAAACCCTTTTCAACATCAAAAATCAAATAGACTACAAAACAGTAATACTGGCTTACTTTAACCCAATTTTAACTCCACTGGATAGATCTTCCAAACAAAAACTAAGCAAAGAAACTATAGTACTAAATAATGCAATCAATAATTTAGACCTAAAAGACATATATAGATTCTTTTTTGTGTGTGTGTGTGTGGTTCTGGTGATTGAACCCAGGGCCTTTGCTTGTGAGGGAAGCACTCTACCAACTAAGCTATCTCCCCAGCCCTAAGACAAATATAGAGTATTTCATCCATCATGAAGCAAATACACTATCTTCTCAACCTTCTCAACTGCACATAAATCATTTTTCTAAAACAAGCCATATATTATGCCACAAAGTGATAATTAGCCAATATAAAAAAGAGAAATAATACCCTGCATTCTATCAGATCATAATAGAATGAAACTAGACATGAATTATAAAATAAAAATAAAATGTAGTCCACCACCTGGAGACTAAATAACATGCTACTGAATGACAAATGGACAGTAGTAGAGAGTGGAGGGAGAATAAAAAATGTACTTAGATGTAAGTGATGACACCTATAGAACATGTCAAAATATCTAGTACACTATGAAGGAAGTATTAAAAGAAAAGTTCATTGTACTGAATTAAAAGCCAACAAACAAATATCCTAACTTTACATCTCGAAGTCCAAGAAAAAAAAAGAACAAATCAATGCTAAAAGTAGTAAAAGACAGGAAACAATTAAAACTAGATTTGAAATCAATGAAATTCAAACAAAAGAAACAATTTTAAAAAATGAGAAAATTGAAACTTTGTTCTTTTATAAAAGAAATTAAATTAATAAACCCTTAGCTAGTCTATTGAAATAAAAGAGAGAGAAAACCCAAATTACTAAAATTCTTGATGAATAAGAAAATATAATGATGGACACTACTTAAGTAAAGAAGAAAATAAGAAATTATTATGAAAATTTGTTCTTTAATGAAGTAGAAAATCTTGAAGATGTTGACAAATTTCAAAAGATAAATAAACTAACCAAACTGAATCAAGAGAATATGCACAATGTGAATAGACAAATCATAAGCAATAAAATTGAAAACACTATCAAAAGTCTACCAAGAGAAGCCTGGTACCAGAGGACAATTCTCAGTTGAGTTCCACAAGGCCTTCAAAGGAGAATTAATGCCAATACTCCTCAAATTATTTCATGAAATAGAAGAGAACCCTTCGTAATTCATTCTATGAGAGTAGTATCATGTTAATACAAAAAACAGACTAAGACACATCAAGGAATGAAAACTTCAGATCAATATCCCTGATGAACTATACCCAAAATTCTTAATGAAATTCTGTCAAATCACAAAGGCATATTACAAATATGGTGGTGCTATAAACATTGATGTGGCTGTGTTACTGTACTATGCTAATTTTAAGTTCTTTGTATATAATCTGAGGAGTGGGATGAGTTGGTCAACGGGTGGGTCCATTCCAAGTTTTCTAAGAAATCTCCACACTGGCTTTCCAGATTGGCTGCACCAATTTTCAACTCCACCAGCAATGTTAAATTGTGTCTATTTTCTCACATCCATGCCAACATCTATTATTGCTTCTGTTCTCGATAATACCCATTATAATTGGAGTATGATGTAATATTAGAGTTGTATTAATTTGCCTTTCTATAACTAGAGATGTTGATTGTAGAGCAAACCTAGATACCCTTCGACAGATGAATGAAGAAAGAAACTGTGGTATATATACACAATGAAATATTATTCAGTCATAAAGAATAAAATTATGGCATTTGCAAATAAATGGATGGAACAGAATAATATCATGCTAGGAGAAATAAGTCAATTCCAAAAAAAAAAGGGCCAAAATGTATTCCCTGATAAGTGGACGATGATATATAATTTCGGTATGGGGCTGGAGGGTGAAAGAAGAATGGAGGAACTTTAGATTATATAAAGAAAAATAAGAGAGAGAATGGGTGTATGAAAAATTATGGAATGAGATATACAGCATTACCCTATGTACATGTATGTTTATGTGAATGGTATGAATCTACATTGTGCACAACCATAGGAATGAAAAGATGTACCCCATTTTCATACATTGGATTAAAGTGCAGTCTGTAAAAATAAAAAGTAATTATAACAAAAAAGATGGTGCACCACAATTCAATTGGGTTTATTCCAGAGATGCAAGGTTCGTTCATCATAGGGATATCAATAAAAATAATTCATCACATCAATAGATGTAAAGAAGAGAAATGTGTGGTCATCTCAATACATGGAAAAATTCATTTGACAAAACAAAGTATCTATTTCTGTTTAAAACACTGGAAAATCTAGGGATAGTAGGAACATACCTCAACAGGTTGAAAGCCATCTATGATAAGATAAAGGATAACACTATTCTAGATACACAGAAAATGAAGCCTTCCCTATGTAAACTGGAAGAAGATATAAATGACCTGTTTTAACACTTCTATTTGACATAGTCTTTGAAACTCGAGCCAGAGCAATTGGACAGATGAAAGAAATTAAAAAGACATGAATAGTAAATAAAAATTCAGCATATCACTGTTTGCCAAAGATATGCTCCTACATATTCAAAATACACAAAAATGTCATCAGAAAACTTCTACACCTAAGAAATTAAGAAAAAATAGCAGGATATAAAATCAATGCTCATAAATGCATTTCTATACATCAGTGATGAATCAACATTCACAATAGTTGGAAATATATATATATATATATATATATATATATATATATATATATATATATATATATATATATAGAGAGAGAGAGAGAGAGAGAGAGAGAGAGAGAGAGAATCAACCTAATAAGAGAGGGGAAAGACCTCTACAAGGAAATATTCAGAATTCTAAATTTAAAAAATTCAGGTAATCCATAGAAAATGGAAAGATCTCTCATGCACTTGGATAGGCAGAATTAATATTGTCAAAATGGTAATACTACCAAAACTGTTACAGATTTAATGCAATTCCTACTAAAATCCAAATGACATTCTTCACAGAACTACAAATGGAATCATGAAATTCATTTGGAAAACAAGATATCTAGAGTAGACAAAGTAATTGTTACCAAGAATAATGAAGTTGGAGGGCTCACAATGCAGATCTACAGAGTAATGGTAACAAAAATGTCATGGTATTGGCACCAAAATAGACATGTAGTTACAGTGGTACAGAAGAGTACAGAAGACACAGAGCAAACCAAAATAAATAGGTTTATCTCATACTAAACAAAGGCACCAAAAACACATTGAAAAGAGATATACTATTAAACAAATGGTGCTGGAAAAAATGGAAATTCTTATGTAGCAAAATGAAATAAAAACTCTATTTCTAACCCTGTGGAAAATTCAACTGTAAGGTGATTGAAGGTGTAGTCACTACAACAGAGACCTACCTGCACTTAATAGAAAAGTCGGAACAAATCTACACCTTGTCAGGTTAGAAACTGACCCCATTAACAAAACTTGTAAGAATCAAGAAATAATAAATGGGATGGACTCAAAATAAAAATCTTAGTAAGGGAAACAATCAATAACATGAACAGAGGACCTACAGAATGAGAGAAAATCTTTACCATTTAAACCTTAGATAAAGGAGTAATCTACCAGTCTCTGTCTAGTATGAATTCTCTGGTGTTGAGTAAGGTGTGATTTCTGATTAAAAGCTTTGCCACATTCTTTACATTCATAGGGCTTCTCTCCAGCATGAATTATCTGATGGCGAATAAGGTTTGATTTCTTATTAAAAATATTGCCACATTATTTACATTTGTAAGGCTTCTCTCCAGCATGAACTCTCTGGTGTTCAGTAAGGCTTGATTTCTGATTAAAAGCTTTGCCACATTCTTTACATTCATAGGTCTTCTGTGCAGTATAAATTATCTGATGGCAAATAAGATTTAATTTTTTACAGAAAGACTTGGTGCATATTGAACATCTGTAGGGCTTCTCTCCAGTATGAATTCTCTGATGGCAAATCAGGTATAATTTTTTATTAAAACCTTTGTTGCATGCTATACATTTGTAAGGTTTCCCTTCAGTATGAATTCTCTGGTGGTGAACAAAGCTTGATTTAACATTAAAATCTTTGTTACATTCTTTACTTTTGTATGATTTCTCTCCAGTATGTATTCTCTGGTGTTTAGTAAAGCATGATTTCTAATTAAAAGCTTTGCCACATTCATTACATTGGTAGGGTTTCTCTCCTGTATGAATTATCTGAGGGCAAGTAAGGCTTGATTTCAGGTTAAAAGCTTTGCCACATTCTTTACATTCACAGGGCTTCTCTCCAGTATGAATTCTGTGGTGTTGAGCAAGGTGGGACCTCCAATTAAAGTCTTTGCCACATTCTTTAAATTGGTAGGGTTTCTCTCCCATATGAACACTCTGTTGGCGAATAAGGTATGATTTTGCCTTTAAACTCTTGTCATATGCTATACATTTGTAGGGCTTCTCTCAGGTATAAATTCTCTGCCAGTGAATTAGGTCTGATTTCTGATAATATGATTTGTGATGTTCACTCTCACTTAAAGTTTTCCATACTATCCTCTGTTGTAAATTTTCAAGGTCACAATTTCCATATTTTCCATTAATCACTTTTTTAAATATATGCCTTATGCCCTGGTCTGGTAAAAATTCTTGGGTATCCTGACAAGTCATTGCTGAAATAAATGAAAATTTTACAAAAATTACTTAGTGGACATGGATACAAATATTCTGCATGCATAACAGGAAATTATAGCAATGTTAGCAATATCAGAACATCAGAAGTACAGACTAGTAAATCCAAGGCCATCATTACTATAGAAATATATGTTGCTTAAAAATATACATACACAATTTTACTGTTAAAATTACCCAAAATATTGAAGAAAGCACTGTATCCAAGATGAGTACTTTACTAGGAATAGTGGTCTAGTAGAGGAAAGGAATTTATCCTTTATCTACTATAGTATTTACTCCTCTCTAATACACCATTGGGCAATTAGGAAAAAAATCTGTAAGCTACCATCACTCTCAGTGAAATAAACAAAATATAAAGCATACACAAACATGTCTGACTTTTTTGAAGATTGTGTGAAAACTGGTTTCTTTCTTCCAAGACACAGAGTTCTGGCAGTAACAAGTAGTTTTTGGATGCTAAAACAATGGATATTCAACAATTTTAAAGAGAGTAGGGAATCTTATGAAAAAATAGAGAAAAATATTTAATGAGAAAAACATATACAAGTTTAGAAGATTTTGCAAAAAAAAATAAAAACAAATTCAAGAGGCAATAAGAGTCTTGCATAACCTATGTTAATATTACTTGGATGAAGCCAACACATGGAAATCAAAACTAATAAACTGTTTTTTGATATTTATGTTATTTTCTGATTTATTATTGACAAATTCAACTTTCTATATTTACCAATTATATAATCGTATTTTAATGTAGTTATACAAGGTAAAATGATACATGTAATATTTGTAATATAAGTATTATTTTGAATAATTATCAGTTTTTGCTTACAAGTATTACATTTATTCCAGTAGTATTTATCAAGAACATATTACTTAACACTGACCATGTGGTACAGTAAAACTTGATCACATTTCCCATGGAAATAAAAATTTGTAGACTCTGAGTAACAATATGAAAACATTTCACAAAACACAGTACCTGGAGACCACAATTACACTCTGGATTTCTTTCACCTGTGAATCAGATGCACCTGAAACTAACTTTTTGTATCTACTGTATTTCACATAAGGCAAAGTCCTGCATATTAATCCCATATCACTTTAAATGACAATATATTTTATTTTATAGCAAAATAGCAATACATATAAATACCATTTTTAATCATACAATCATTGGTAGGCATATAAGTTTATATTATAAATTGAATATTGAGAGTCATGCTATTTGCATTGAACACAATACTGAGTCTATGTCTTCAGCATTCTGATTTAATCTCCTGTGGATATATATTTAGACTGATATTTCTGGATCATGAAGTCATTCTACTTTTTTTTTTTTTTAATATATGTGATGCTTTGGATTAAGCCCAAAGGTGCTATACCTAAGAACTACAAAAAAGTCATTTTAAAATTATTGGGACACATCGTTTCTAAATTTCTGTGACTTGTCTCAAACTTGAAATCCTTTTGCATGGATTCACAATTAGCTGAGATTTCAAATATTTATTTTGAAACTGTACTTGACTTTTTTATTTGTTTAATATATTCCATACTGTTTTCCCAAATAACCGTATAATCTGCTGTTGACTATTTTTTATGAACAAATCAATTAAAAATGGTACAGCACATAAAGACAAAGGAAATCAAGACTAAATTAAAGAAACAAAATATTAGGAAAGAAACATTAGGTAAGTGAGAGTTATTAATTACCCAAAGAATGCTGCATAACAAATCCAAGGAATTTTGGTGAGTCAAATTCAGAGAAAAATTGTTAATACAAATAAGGAGACATTCTGTATGTGAAGATACTCTTAAGAAAAAATGAGAGAAGCAGGAATTGTGTGTAAATCTGTAATACTGCAACATAGGGGTGGATGAGTAAAGAGGACCTTAAGTTTCAAACCAGTCTTAGCAACTTAGTGAGATCCTGTGAAAAATTAAAAACCTGTAAAATATATAAAGGGAAGTAACAATAAAAATATATAAAGGGAAGTGTGAGGAAAATAAAAGCATGCCACTATGAAAAGCAATGAATCTTATGTTAAACCATTGAGCAAATTAGAAAAAAAAAATAAGAAATACGTAAAACAACTTACAAAATAGAAGTAGTGAGTTCTTCACTTTTCAAATTGTATTTGATTATTAATGCATTATTATAAAACAAATTAAAAAACTTGACTAAAAAAATTAAATCTAAAAGAGGGAACTGCCATGTTAGCTCTGGCAGAGAATGAGTGGCAAGAAATGGAGCATCCTATGAGCTTTCTGTGGTCCTCCAGTCCCAGGCTGCTGGGTAAGGTGCAGGACCCAGGGAAAGTTCAATCTTTGCCCTGCAGAGTCCCAGATCACCTGCTGTGACTTCCCATGGGTTGACCTAGTCTGTGAAGGATTGGGATCTCTGCCTGCATGACCTGAAAGTTGCATTGATCATTCTGACTCCAGACCCAGAAATCCTTGGGTGTTGAATTTCCTGGCCCAATACTGTCCATTCTGGTCAAAGATTACACTGAACCAATGGCACCATTGGGTGGTGGGGGCATGGTATTTCAAGAATAATTGTAGTTAACCAGAAATGCTGAGTCTAGCAGGGGGAAAAGTTGATGACATAAAGTTTATCCTATCAGCAAAGACTAGGGCACTCTGTGTCCACTATGTGCAGACTCCATTTGATGATACCTTGTCCTGAGAAGGTAAACAAAAAATCTTATCCATCCCAGAAGGTGAGTGAGCTGTGGAGCCTGAGGGCAGAACAGTGAACACATTTGGACAGTTGTGGTTTGTTCTACCAAAAAGAGAAACTGCAAAATAACAAGCATTGTGATCTATTCGAAAGGCCCATCACCCTTCAGGAAGATTTACTGGGTGTTTGTAGAAAACCTGCATATATTTTATGAAAAAGCTGCTCTCAACTTGCCCTCCAACCTATTAAAACTTTTGCTACATCTGCACATTCTAAATTTTAAAGAGGTTACTGATACATGTTGCAATTAGAATATAATGTTACATAAATACCTATTTTTTTAAAAATGTCAGAAATGTACTCTGGGGGTGATTTTGAAAGGAATTGTTAGACCATATCTAGAAGTGACATTGCCCACATTTATTCAGGGGTAAGAGGACATGAAGAAGACTTTGAGCTTGAGAAGAGAGGATCCTGGGCAAGACTGGTTATGTGCAAAAGACATTTTTCATATTATAACCATTTCTTGGTGTGTGCATTTTACTCCTCATTCCTGTATATATATTTGAAAATGTTGTTATTTTAGAAATACCAATATATTAGATACACCAATTATAAAAGTAGAAGCACTAAAATTAAAAAAAAAAACTTTTTTAAATTAACTTTAAAAATTTCTATGAAATATTTTGTGGAGGATAATAACCAAAATTCCTGTTGAGTAATAAGCATTGTATGCTGTTTCTCTGGAGCACCATGGCAGTATGCTTACAATGAGGCTAAAGTAACTATTCTTACTATGTGTATGGGTTTTGTTTTATATTGTCTTTATAGAGTGTATTTAAAGGACAAAGAGTCCTAGTCTACATGTGCTTTTTTTAGATTTTAAAGAGGTTGCCATTGTATGACAAAAGTAGAATCAGTAAAAATTTTTTTTATGTTTTGTTAAATTTTTAGAAAGAATTTTCTTAAAATTGGAGTATTATAGCAGACTGGGTTGGTGAAGGACAAGAATGCTCATATTTTAAAGATATCTTTAAATTAGAACTATTGTTAAATGTGTGCACTTCCTTCAAGACTGAAAGTACACAGTGGACAAATTGAGTTTTTAATTGAAACCTCTAGTCTTTCTAGATGATTAGAAGTGCCTGGTGAATGTTAAATGCAGAGGTAGTAAAATATCAATTAATAAACCTGTATGTTCTCTCTGATATGTGAGGCTAACACAATAATGTGGAGGAGTGTAGAATAAGGTTTAATGGGATTAAATAAGGTAGAGTTAAAGGAAGGAAGTAGAGATGGGTATAAGAAAGACAATAGACTGAAACAGACATAACTTTTCTATGTTCATATATGAATATACAAGAAGAGTAACTCCACATTGCATACAACTGCAAACATGGGAAGGTATACTCCAAGTATAACTTTATAATTTATGTATAAAAATAACAAATTAAAATTAAAAAAAATAAATCTAAAAGAAATATAAATATATGCAATCAACTTGGAACTATATATTTAAGAAAACATGTAGAATGAAAGCAAAATATTACAAGAGTATTACATAAAAATAGGATCAACAGAAAACTTGCATGGTCAAATTATGAAATAGGAAATAGTTTAAAGCAAGAAGTCATATGAGGTAAAATATATTTTAAATTTAGCACTAAAGCTTTGAAAAGAGGCAAAGTAGAATATTATATGAAGATAAAAAAGCGCTTTTCCTAGAATACTGTAATAAGAATAGATATATTTTCAACTCACATTGAATTTCAAGGAAGTAAAAAGTTAAGATTGACAAATTAAATAAAGAATAGAAAGCAATACTTTAATATTAGGAGAAATCAATTCATGTGTGCTATAAGGAAATCAAAGAAAATGGCAATTACAAAACAGAAGACTAAAAATAATTTAAACATATTTGACTCATATACTAATTGTTCTCAATAGCATATGAAATATTAAAATAAATCAACTAATAGGAAAGGAAAAGACTAAAGGTCAATAGGTAAGTAAGTATTAAAATTATTTTGTGATCATAATAGAATAAAGATAAAAATCAAAAAGTGGAGGGGGTTTCAAGATGGCGGCCTAGGGGGTTTCAAGATGGCGGCCTAGAGGGTGGCTGCATTTCATGTTGCTCCAGGACTCAGGATTCAAAAGAGGAGATATTGAGACGCTTGGGACAAACTCAAAGCAGCCGGGTGACTCTCACCCCTTGGGAAGGCGTCCCAGATGGGACGGTGGTCCCGGAACGCAGGAAACTTTGTGAAGTAGAACTGCCGGTGAGACGCCCCTCCCCCCGCTGGAGCAGTGAACTCGGACAACTGGGAGCATCGTAAAGGGGGCCGCTCGGCACAGCGCTGGGACTCGGAGCAACCACTGGGGCTCTGGCAGCTGCCCAGGGGAAGAGGCGAGGAGAGCTGTGTGGACTCAGAACACCAGGGCCTGCCCTGAGGACAAGGAGGAGGAAGAGGAGTGCGGCCGCTTGATTTCGGGGTGACTACACCAGAGCTACAGGCGGTTGCCAGAGAAGGGGCTGCGTGGTGAGTTGTTTGGACTCAGACCACTTCTGAACCCCGGGGCCTGCCTGGAGGAGTAGGAGGAGGAGGAGGAGGAGCGCGGCGGGTCGTTTGGACTCGCAGTGACTGCATTAGCGCTCCAGGCGGCTGCTCAGAGGAGAAGGCGAGTGGTGAGTTGTTTGGACTTAAAGTGACAGCTCCTGAACACAGGGGGGCTTCCTGGAGGAGAAGCGTGGTGGGACGCTTGGTCTTGAGTGGCCACAACAGAGCTCCGGGCGGTTGCCCAGAGGACCCATGCTGCGGGTAACGTTGATTCAGAGCCACTCAGAGCGACTGCTCCTGAACACCCGGGGGGTTATCTGTAGAAGGAGGAGGAACGGGGAGGGTCACTTCGACTCAGAGTGATTGATTGCCCAGGGCTACGGGTGGTTGGTGGAGGTGGAGGCACGCAGTGAGTTTCTTGGACTCCTAGTTACCGCACCGGAATACTGGGCAGCTGTCTGGAGGAAAAGGCGGGTGGCGGGTCTCTGGGATTCAGAGCGATTGTACAGGGCCCCAGGTGGCTGCTCAGAGGAGGGGCCACATAGCCAGGCGATTAGGTGCAGAGCAGGGTCCCAGGCTTCGTGGTGGAAGAGCCGCACAGAGACAGGCTTAGGGCAGAGCGAAGGTTCCAGGCCTGCGGGCAAATTCTCTGAGGAAGGGCAGCCTAAGGAGAGTCATCTGCAAAGGGTGAAGCTCCCAGGCCCAGGAGGTAGGGCCGGGCCCCTGGGAACTTTGCAGAGGAAGGCAGCCCAGCCCAGGCGGTAGCTGTAAATTGAGGGGAACCTCTAGGAGGTAACTGACCAGCGAGACCTCCCCACCTGGTGAGTCTTCCCTGCTGGGTGAGGTTTCCCCACAAG